>NC_090656.1:8602587-8937587 GCF_040937935.1 Hyperolius riggenbachi
TTAAATGGGCGATTGTGGAGGACTTGCCTCCCAAGCAATAACACAAGTTGTCACATTCAAGCAAACAGAAAAAAAAATTCATTGGAGTCCACTTCTATGTGCAATGCGTTTTGCAGGCAAAAACTTCCTTGGGCAACAGTGCAATCGCTGAAAAGCATAAAACAGCATGCTAAGACACAGTTCTAAAAAAACATTTGTATGTGGCAATATAAAATAGTAATGGTTTTATCAAAAGAAAACCTATATACACACACTTCCTAAATATATTTATATGTATGGGAAGAGATAAAAATATTTTGGAAGTGTGTGTATGTATTCTTTCAATAGTACCTTTACTATTTTATATGCCACATAAAATGGTTATTATGTACTTAACATTTAGCATGCTGTTTTTATGCCTCCCAGGGATTCCAATGTTTCCTGAGGAAGCAGGTTTTTACCGGCGAAACGCGACGCATAACGTTGAGTGTTTTTTTGTTTGCTTGCATTTGATGACTCGTGTCATTGTATAGGAGGTAAGTTCACCACTACCTACAATTCAAACTGATATTAGTTTATTTTATTCTTCCTGGTGCCTAAGTATGTAACTGCGGGATCCCATTCTTTGCCTCGGGTGACCACACACAGACAGATCTGCCCGTATTACTGTATGCTGTGGAATATTACCAGCAGGAATATATTTTTGTGCGAGCCAGTATTGAACCTTGCTTCTGCTGCAAATACCTGAGCCCACAGGAAAAACACAAACCAGTCACCAAATACAGGCAGCCGGAATAGCAGGTCAGATTGTGCACTGTAGGAATCCGGCCTCAGGCCAGGAAACCCACTACAAATCGCTAGCGTTTTGTAATTAGCGTTTTTTAAGCGATTCCATGAGCGTTTTCTGGCACTTTTGGGGGCAATTTTAAAGAGAATCTGTATTGTTAAAATCGCACAAAAGTAAACATACCAGTGTGTTAGGGGACATCTCCTATTCCCTCTGTCACAATTTCACCGCTCCTCGCCGCATTAAAAGTGGTTAAAAACAGTTTTAAAAAGTTTGTTTATAAACAAACAAAATGGCCACCAAAACAGGAAGTAGGTTGATGTACAGTATGTCCACACATAGAAAATACATCCATACACAAGCAGGCTGTATACAGCCTTCCTTTTGAATCTCAAGAGATCATTTGTGTGTTTCTTTCCCCCCTGAGGGGGGAGTGCATAGCAGAACCACAACACTGAAGAACTTGGCAGACTTCCAGACTCAGGCTGACAAGTCTGACAGGGGAAAGATACATTGATTTATTACAGAGACAGTGATAGTACAAAGTGCTGCAGTAAGCCAGAACACATTAGAATAGCTTTTGGAACTTGTAGGATGATAAAAAACAGGATGCAATTTTTGTTACGGAGTCTCTTTAAAATGAAAGCTTTTTCCCAGCGATTGTGATAGCGATTTGCGATTTAATTCTGATTGGTCCTTTCAATTCATTATTATTTTTTTTATAGTTTGCAGTAGTTTAAAATCGCACACAAATCACAATGTTTAGCAATTCATGAGCGATTTGCCAGCACTTATATACTTTTCATTGAAGCGCAAACACTCCTAAAATGCTGCCTGTCCTGCGATTGCGATTTTGCTAATCACAGTCACTACTGTGGAATTTGTAACTTTTATTGGCAAAGCATGTAGGGAAATCGCTAGAGATTTAAAGCGCTCCCTAAACTCTCAAAAAGGCGCTCTAGTGGATTCCGGGCCTTATTTTGATTTGCAGCTTTTTAGCCAATTTCCATCAGCGTAGGTACAATGCTTTTAAAAATATTTCCTTTAAAAAAAAATATGTATAAATCTTACTAGTGTGCGGCTGACAGCCTTTTGATTGGATGGACGTAAAATGGATTTTCTGCAGGTCTGTGGCCTCAGTAGACAGCCCCATGGGAGAGAGCGCCTCTCTGCTCGGAAGAATAATACACTCATTCATTCCTGGGGAGGACTGGAGGCTTCCTGGCTGACTGCAGACATGGCAGCCACCTGATCCAGCCAGCCATTAACTCTTCCAGCTCCGTCCGGGTACTCTGCTACGCTGGATGGGGCTGCAAGCTGAGGACGATGAATGGCAGGCAGGGGAGTGTAGTACTACTATTATTATTATGCGCTTACATTTTCTGCAGAGCCTGTACACAGTAAATCAGCCTTTCTACCCTGGAGGAACCCTGCACATAACTTTTGGATTTTAAGGAACCCCTGCAAACAATTTTTTGCAGGAGGCGTGGTCTTTAAAAGTAGGTGTGGCTGTTTATTTCACTGCCCCCTATTACACTGCCACTCATTATACTGTCTCCTGACCCCCCAATGTAGTGTTTCTGGTTACAGTATCACCTATTATAGTGTGCTGTATTATACTTCCCCCACGATAGGGGAAAACGCCAGAGTACTCAAGGAACCCTGGTTTAGAAAGCCTGCAGTACATTGAGCCGGCCATAAAAGCAGCAAAATGACAGCTGCATATAATCTTGGAAAACTAGAATTAAAAAAATTATGGTATTCCTGTTATTGGCTTAAAGCGGACCTAAACTCAGAATGTCCTTTCTGCTCTAAAAGATACACAACAGCATAAACAGAAAAACATGTCTTTATTAGAGCTGATACAAATCCTGAAATAACTCTGCACTGTTTCTACTTCCTGATTCATGGAAGCAGACAGATTGTTAAAGTGGACCTGGACTCTTGCACAGGACAGAAGAAATACATAAAGAAATGTACCCTGTATGTATTTAGAGAGTTTAGCCTGTCTAATTCCCTCTCATTTGTGTCTAATCACAAGTTGTAATCTGATCTCTCCCCTGTGTCACATGACTGCCATGGCAGAGATGGCAGATAAGGCCATTTGAAAGCACAGGATGGTTAACAATATGTCTGCTTCCATGAAAGCAGGAAGTCGAAACAGTGAAGATTTATTTCAGGATTTGTATCAGCTGTAACAAAGAAATGTTTTTGTTTAAAGGTTATTATGCTGTTGCTTATCTTTTAGAGCAGAGAGGAAGTTCTGAGTTCAGGTCCGCTTTAACATCCTGTGCTTTTAAATGAGCTTATCTGCCATCTCTGCCGTGGCAGTCATGTGACACAGGGGAGAGATCAGATTACAACTTATGATTAGATACAAATGAGGGGGAATTAAACAGGCTAAACTCTCTAAATACATACAGGGTGCATTTCTCTATGTATTTCTTCAGTCCTGTGAACGAGTTCAGGTCCATTTTGAAGAGGCCCTGTAGTGACATACAGTAAATATTTGAGGATACCTACTATTATGCAAGGATGGGCTTTCGAGTAATCACGAGTGATTCAAGTGAGGCTTAATTGGCGCAGGTGTGCGGCGGGGATACAAGGGGTTATTTACCCATAATGCCGCCGTCCGCCCTGCGTTCCACACAGCTTGCACACGTCCTATTAGTCGCGTTGCAAGCCTTGCAGCGGCGCACTTCCTCTTCAAGCCAGAAGGAGGAGCTGCGCCTTTGTGAGGCTTGCAACGCGTCCAATAGGACGTGTGCAAACTGTGTGAAACGCAGAGCGGGCGGCGGCATTATGGGTAAATAACCCCTTGTATCCCCCGCCGCACACCTGCGCCAATTAAGCCTAATTTGAATCACGAGTGATCACTCGTGATTTTTCTAAAGCCCATCCCCACTTTTATTTAATGCTCCTGGTTTCAGCATCACAAACGCCTCCTGTATCCATATATAGCTGTATATTGGTATGTAGCCCCTCCCTCCCAGCGATGGTTAGCCTAGGCTGTTTATCTATGTGGAATTTTCCTCCCAGAGCATTCTGGGAAACGAGGCATTATTCTTACTGGCTCGCACTTGTGATAAATGTCAGAATGTAAATCGGGGAGAGGAAAGATTTTACAATGCGGAAACACTGACTAAATAATCTATAAAGGTTCAGACACACTATAAGCAATTTTCTGAGTGCTTTTTTAGCCATGAGCACTTTTTAAAAAACGATCCCATTGACTAACATTAAAACCGCGGTAAAATGGCGTGAGAAACCGCTGATAGTGAATTGAGCCCCATGTTTGTTGCGTGTAGCGGCTGCGCTGCCCACTCTTGCCACACCCACTTTTTTCACCCGGTTTTGTCTAATCTTTAACACAACAGTAGATGCAGAAACATTTAACTTATCTCAGTCGGTGGTCAGAGGGGCTGAGAAGTGATATCTCTTTTTTCTGAGCTGATTGTACTGTATGTGGTAAATGTGAGACAAACAGTTGCAGAAAGCAGAACACTTAGCGGAAGAGGACCCAGCCCCATTAGGCTCACAGTGTGAGGGATTGCTGGAGAGTCTGTGGGAATGCACTTAGCATAACAAGAATGTAAGGTTAGAGCAAAGGATGCTGGGAATGTGCGGGGTGCAGCACACTTACACAAGAGGATGCTGGCAGTATATGTAGCCTAGAACGATGAGCATGCACTGCTTGCAGCAAACAAACACCAATGGGACTGTATGCTTATGGGAGTTTGTAACCTTGAGATTAGGATTTACACAAAGCGGGGGGCGGGAGGGTTATACTGGAGTACAGGAGGATATCAACAAAGGATGATTGGAATATCTGTGGTGCAGCAAAGGATGATGGGAATATCTGTGGTGCAGCAAAGGATGATGGGGATATCTGTGGTGCAGCAAAGGATGATGGGAATATCTGTGGTGCAGCAAAGGATGATGGAAATATCTGTGGTGCAGCAAAGGATGATGGGAATATCTGTGGTGCAGCAAAGGAAGATGGGAATAATATCTCTGGTGCTGCAAAGGATGATGGGGTTATCTGTGGTGCTGCAAAGCATGATGGGAATATCTGTGGTGCAGCAAAAGATGATGGGAATATTTGTGGTGGAGCAAAGGATGATGGGAATGTGTGGTGGAGCAAAGAATGATGGGAATATCTGTGGTGCAGCAAAGGATGATGGGAATATCTGTGGTGCAGCAAAGGATGATGGGAATATCTGTGGTGGAGCAAAGAATGATGGGAATATCTGTGGTGAAGCAAAGAATGATGGGGATATCTGTGGTGTAGCAAAGGATGATGGGAATGTGTGGTGGAGCAAAGAATGATGGGAATATCTGTGGTGCAGCAAAGGATGATGGGAATGTGTTGTGGAGCAAAGGATGATGGGAATATCTGTGGCGCAGCAAAGGATGATGGGAATATCTGTGGCGCAGCAAAGGATGATGGAAATATCTGTGGTGCAGCAAAGGATGATGGGAATGTGTGGTGAAGCAAAGAATGATGGGAATATCTGTGGTGCAGCAAAGGATGATGGGAATGTGTGGTGGAGCAAAGGATGATGGGAATATCTGTGGTGGAGCAAAGGGTGATGGGAATGTGTGGTGGAGCAAAGAATGATGGAAATATCTGTTGTGCAGCAAAGGATGATGGGAATATCTGTGGTGAAGCAAAGGATGATGGGAATATCTGTGGTGGAGCAAAGGATGATGGGAATGTGTGGTGGAGCAAAGGAAGATGGGAATATCTGTGGTGCAGCAAAGGATGATGGGAATATCTGTGGTGCAGCAATGCATGATGGGAATGTCTGTGGTGCAGCAAAGGATGATGGGAATGTGTGGTGGAGCAAAGGATGATGGAAATATCTGTGGTGCAGCAAAGGGTGATGGGAATGTCTGTGGTGCAGCAAAGGATGATGGGAATGTGTGGTGGAGCAAAGGATGATTGAAATATCTGTGGCACAGCAAAGGATGATGGGAATATCTGTGGCGCAGCAAAGGATGATGGGAATGTGTGGTGGAGCAAAGGATGATGGGAATATCTGTGGTGCAGCAAAGGATGATGGGAATATCTGTGGTGCAGCAAAGAATGATGGGAATATCTGTGGCGCAGCAAAGGATGATGGGAATATCTGTGGTGCAGCAAAGGATGATGGGAATATCTGTGGTGCAGTAAAGCATGCTGGGAATATCTGTGGTGCAGCAAAGGGTGATGGGAATATCTGTGGTGCAGCAAAGGATGATGGGAATATCTGTGGTGCAGCAAAGCATGCTGGGAATATCTGTGGTGCAGCAAAGGGTGATGGGAATAACTGTGGTGCAGCAAAGAATGATGGGAATATCTATGGTGCAGCAAAGGGTGATGGGAATATCTGTGGTGCAGCAAAGGGTGATGGGAATATCTGTGGTGCAGCAAAGGATGATGGGAGTATCTGTGGCGCAGCAAAGGGTGATGGGAATATCTGTGGTGCAGCGAAGGGTAATGGGAATATCTGTGGTGCAGCAAAGGGTGATGGGAATATCTGTGGTGCAGCAAAGGATGATGGGAATATCTGTGGTGCAGCAAAGGATGATGGGAATATCTGTGGTGCAGCAAAAGATGATGGGAATATCTGTGGTGCAGCAAAGGGTGATGGGAATATCTGTGGTGCAGCAAAGGATGATGGGAATATCTGTGGTGCAGCAAAGGATGATGGGAATATCTGTGGTGCAGCAAAGGATGATGGGAATATCTGTGGTGCAGCAAAAGATGATGGGAATATCTGTGGTGCAGCAAAGGGTGATGGGAATATCTGTGGTGCAGCAAAGGGTGATGGGAATATCTGTGGTGCAGCAAAGGATGATGGGAATATCTGTGGTGCAGCAAAAGATGATGGGAATATCTGTGGTGCAGCAAAAGATGATGGGAATATCTGTGGTGCTGCAAAGGATGATGGGAATATCTGTGGCGCAGCAAAGCATGATGGGAATATCTGTGGCGCAGCAAAGCATGCTGGGAATATCTGTGGTGCAGCAAAGGGTGATGGGAATATCAGTGGCGCAGCAAAAGATGATGGGAATATCTGTGGTGCAGCAAAGGGTGATGGGAATATCTGTGGTGCAGCAAAGGATGATGGGAATATCTGTGGCGCAGCAAAGGATGATGGGAATATCTGTGGCGCAGCAAAGGATGATGGGAATATCTGTGGCGCAGCAAAGGATGCTGGGAATATCTGTGGTGCAGCAAAGGATGATGGGAATATCTGTGGCGCAGCAAAGGATGATGGGAATATCTGTGGCGCAGCAAAGGATGATGGGAATATCTGTGGCGCAGCAAGGGGTGATGGAAATATCTGTGGTGCAGCAAAGGATGATGGGAATATCTGTGGTGCAGTAAAGCATGCTGGGAATATCTGTGGTGCAGCAAAGGGTGATGGGAATATCTGTGGTGCAGCAAAGGATGATGGGAATATCTGTGGTGCAGCAAAGCATGCTGGGAATATCTGTGGTGCAGCAAAGGGTGATGGGAATAACTGTGGTGCAGCAAAGAATGATGGGAATATCTATGGTGCAGCAAAGGGTGATGGGAATATCTGTGGTGCAGCAAAGGATGATGGGAATGTGTGGTGGAGCAAAGGATGATGGGAATATCTGTGGCGCAGCAAAGGATGATGGGAATATCTGTGGTGCAGCAAAGGGTGATGGGAATATCTGTGGTGCAGCAAAGGATGATGGGAATATCTGTGGCGCAGCAAAGGATGATGGGAATGTGTGGTGGAGCAAAGGATGATGGGAATATCTGTGGCGCAGCAAAGGATGATGGGAATATCTGTGGTGCAGCAAAGGATGATGGGAATATCTGTGGCGCAGCAAAGGATGATGGGAATGTGTGGTGGAGCAAAGAATGATGGGAATATCTGTGGTGCAGCAAAGGATGATGGGAATATCTGTGGTGCAGCAAAGGGTGATGGGAATATCTGTGGTGCAGCAAAGGATGATGGGAATATCTGTAGCGCAGCAAAGGATGATGGGAATATCTGTAGCGCAGCAAAGGATGATGGGAATATCTGTGGTGCAGCAAAGGATGATGGGAATATCTGTGGTGCAGCAAAGGATGATGGAAATATCTGTGGTGCAGCAAAGGATGATGGGAATATCTGTGGCGCAGCAAAGGATGATGGGAAGATCTGTGGTGCAGCAAAGAATGATGGGAATATCTGTGGCGCAGCAAAGCATGCTGGAAATATCTGTGGTGCAGCAAAGGGTGATGGGAATATCTGTGGTGCAGCAAAGGATGATGGGAATATCTGTAGCGCAGCAAAGGATGATGGGAATATCTGTGGTGCAGCAAAGGATGATGGGAATATCTGTGGTGCAGCAAAGGATGATGGGAATATCTGTGGTGCAGCAAAGGATGATGGGAATATCTGTGGTGCAGCAAAGGAATATCTGTGGTGCAGCAAAGGATGATGGGAATATCTGTGGTGCAGCAAAGAATGATGGGAATATCTGTGGTGCAGCAAAAGATGATGGGAATATCTGTGGTGCAGCAAAAGATGATGGGAATATCTGTGGCGCAGCAAAGGATGATGGAAATATCTGTGGTGCAGCAAAGGATGATGGGAATATCTGTGGTGCAGCAAAGGATGATGGGAATGTGTGGTGGAGCAAAGAATGATGGGAATATCTGTGGTGCAGCAAAGGATGATGGGAATATCTGTGGTGCAGCAAAGGGTGATGGGAATATCTGTGGTGCAGCAAAGGGTGATGGGAATATCTGTGGCACAGCAAAGGATGATGGGAATATCTGTGGCGCAGCAAAGGATGATGGGAATGTGTGGTGGAGCAAAGGATGATGGGAATATCAGTGGCACAGCAAAGGATGATGGGAATATCTGTGGTGCAGCAAAGGATGATGGGAATATCTGTGGCGCAGCAAAGGATGATGGGAATATCTGTGGTGCAGCAAAGGATGATGGAAATATCTGTGGTGCAGCAAAGGATGATGGGAATGTGTGGTGAAGCAAAGGATGATTGGAATATCAGTGGCACAGCAAAGGATGATGGGAATATCAGTGGCGCAGCAAAGGATGATGGAAATATCTGTGGCGCAGCAAAGGATGATGGAAATATCTGTGGTGCAGCAAAGGATGATGGGAATATCTGTGGTGCAGCAAAGGATGATGGGAATGTGTGGTGGAGCAAAGAATGATGGGAATATCTGTGGTGCAGCAAAGAATGATGGGAATATCTGTGGTGCAGCAAAGGGTGATGGGAATATCTGTGGTGCAGCAAAGGATGATGGGAATGTGTGGTGGAGCAAAGGATGATGGGAATATCTGTGGCGCAGCAAAGGATGATGGGAATATCAGTGGCGCAGCAAAGGATGATGGGAATATCAGTGGCGCAGCAAAGGATGATGGAAATATCTGTGGTGCAGCAAAGGATGATGGGAATGTGTGGTGGAGCAAAGGATGATGGGAATATCAGTGGCACAGCAAAGGATGATGGGAATATCTGTGGCACAGCAAAGGATGATGGGAATATCTGTGGCGCAGCAAAGGATGATGGGAATATCTGTGGTGCAGCAAAGGATGATGGGAATGTGTGGTGGAGCAAAGGATGATGGGAATATCAGTGGCACAGCAAAGGATGATGGGAATATCAGTGGCACAGCAAAGGATGATGGGAATATCTGTGATGCAGCAAAGGATGATGGGAATATCTGTGGTGCAGCAAAGGATGATGGGAATGTATGGTGGAGCAAAGAATGATGGGAATATCTGTGGCGCAGCAAAGGATGATGGAAATATCTGTGGTGCAGCAAAGGATGATGGTAATGTGTGGTGGAGCAAAGGATGATGGGAATATCAGTGGCACAGCAAAGGATGATGGGAATATCTGTGGCGCAGCAAAGGATGATGGAAATATCTGTGGTGCAGCAAAGGGTGATGGGAATATCTGTGGCGCAGCAAAGGATGATGGGAATATCTGTGGCGCAGCAAAGGATGATGGGAATATCTGTGGCGCAGCAAAGGATGATGGGAATATCTGTGGTGCAGCAAAGGATGATGGGAATATCTGTGGCGCAGCAAAGGATGATGGGAATATCTGTGGCGCAGCAAAGGATGATGGGAATATCTGTGGCGCAGCAAAGGATGATGGGAATATCTGTGGTGCAGCAAAGCATGATGGGAATGTCTGTGGTGCAGCAATGCATGATGGGAATGTCTGTGGTGCAGCAAAGCATGATGGGAATATCTGTGGTGCAGCAAAGTATGATGGGAATATCTGTGGTGCAGCAAAGGATGATGGGAATGTCTGTGGTACAGCAAACTATGATGGGAATATCTGTGGCGCAGCAAAGCATGATGGGAATATCTGTGGTGCAGCAAAGGATGAAGGGAATATCTGTGGCGCAGCAAAGCATGATGGGAATATCTGTGGTGTAGCAAAGCATGATGGGAATATATATTGTAGCAAAGGACGATATATGTGCTTTCAGCAGAGGACTATAGGAATATGTTGAAATGTGGTTATATTTAGTTGTAGGGACGGACTATGGGGAATATGTTGTTACATGGGAAAGTGAGGTTGCCCCAGAGGACTATGGGAGAATGTGGATGTGTAGGAATGTAGAATGTAGACTGCAGGAATACATATGTACATATCCTGGGAGTGTATAGCTATATGTACGGCTGGAGCAGAGGCCTCTGGGAATCGGGTTACTGCATTCCCAGTGACTTGTAGTGACCCCTCCTGTACATGGTGGAAATGCTGCATCCTCTGCATACACATCCTGTACATCCGTTGCTTATCATCCCCTCGCTATACGTGATGTCTCTGCACCCTGAGAGGGCAGGAAAAGCCGAGATGAATGGGGAACGAGTGACCCCGACCTCCAGGAATTTCCCTCCTCTCGAAAATCAGGAGTTTTTCTTGCTATACATAGATGTGATATTTCATGGCTGACCAGAGAAGCTCGGTTATTACTCTGGGTACAGATGATAGATGAACATTGCCCAGTCTGATGGTTATTAGCAGCTATCTGATGTATGGACAGGCATCCTGTATATACATCATGCGTCTGTAAGCAAGCGCAGCCGCACCTCGCAGACGCAGCACGCCCTGTGCCTGCGCAATAACCTGCAGTCGCTCAGCCCGAGGCTTCCTGTACATACATCATACAGCATTTTTTTTCCTGTAGGTACACTTTTTTTAAAGGACACTTGAAGTGAGAGGTATATGGAGGCAGCCATATTTATTCCCTTTATAGTGGACCTGAACTCACAACTTCCTCTCTGCTCTAAAAGATATGCAATAGCCTTTACCGAAAAACATTTCTTTGTTACAGCTGATACAAATCCTGCGCCGTTTCTACTTCCTGCTTTCATGGAAGCAGACAGATTGTTACCATCCTGTGCTTTCAAATGAGCTTACCTGCCGTGGCAGTCATGTGACACAGGGGAGAGATCAAATTACAACTAGTGATTAGACAGAGATTAGGGCAAATTAGGCTAAACTCTTTAAATAGGTACAGGGTGCATTTCTCCCGTTTTCCTTCTGCCCTGTGCAAGAGTTCAGGTCCACTTAAAAAAATGCACATTGCCTTGCTGTCTTTCTTTTTCCTCTGCCTCTAGTACTTTTTGCCCTAGCCCCTGAACAGGCATGCAGATCAGTTGCTCTGACTGAAGCTTGACTGGACTTGCTGCATGCTTGTTTCAGGGTGCGATTCAGACACTACTGATGGGTGAGATTAGCATGATGCCAGAAAACTAGCATTGTTGAAAATAAATATTGCAGCCACTATATCCCTTGCACCTCAATTGTCCTTTAAAGTAAACCTGTGCCTTATTAAAAAAAAAAAAAAGAAATTGGATTTACCGCTTGAGGGGGAAGCTTCTGTTTCCTAAAGAGGCTTCCCCCATCCTGGTACATCAGCTCGATCAACTGCTGGGACCCCAAAGAGTGGCCTCCCTGCTCGCTAGCAACCTCCCGCTTGGACTCTGGAGCCAGCACAGCAGCATGGACCCGATCCGCCCCGGCTTTTTCCACAGAAAACTGTCCGGGGCAGAGCCGCGAGCTGCTGGCAAGCATTAACACTTTTTTTTCGGGGTTCACATTGCTGGATCAGTGGAGGCTAGGTGGATGAGGGAAGCCTCTTAAGGATCCAGAGGCTTACTTGCCCCGAGGTAGGTGACCCATTTTTCACTACAGGTGCACTTTAGGTTTGAATCTCATGGGAACACATTTGGCTTCATCCTAAATACATATCATAGTCAGAATAGGTCAATGGTGTTCTTGTTTGACTTCTGCTATGGAATGTGCAGTAAAAGTATAACTTAAAGTGCGTTCAGACTCTTTCACCAACCCTAGTGCTGACTCTTTACCTCATCGCCATGGTGACCTGCGGTCAGGGAGAGCTGACTCAGGGCTGTGATTCAGTCGCCTCTCTGCTGCTGGTAGTGAGCACCACAGGAATGGAACGGTTGTACATTTACATCCACGTGAGATGACTGTGCAGTGACTGGGCTCGCCTGCGGAACTTTCCACCTGACAAATCAGATAGGAGATCTGCCAGAAGGAAAAGGAGGGCAGGAAGTAAGGGGGAGAAGCGAAAGCCAGTTGCTGATTCTATTTCCTACTCATCTTATATAAATGTTTTGTTGCTGTCTGTGTCACTGTTGGAGAGGTTTCCCTTCTGCCTGTCTGGAAAGGAAGTGCTGTAAATTCTTTCAGGTGGAGACGCAAGACAGCAAGAAGGATCCAAAAGTGTTTTTAACCTCCTTATTACACTACCTACAATACTAGAATTTTTTTTCTTCTGGATAAGAGTACCTTAGGTAAAAATGTAGAAGCTGTAATGCCGGGTCTTAATGATGGAGAATGGGGTTTTTTTAGGGTTAAATACTTACCAGTTCTGGTGTCATCCCTCCAAGCTAGTGATCGCTCCACCTCCCTCACAGAATAGGACCTGGCGATTTATTTTTTTATTTTTTATTTGAAAATCCCCGCCGAGGCTCTGGCCACCCCTATATATGTTGACATGGCCCGCCCCCAGCGCAGCAGCTGCTGCCTAATTGGTGGCTGCACAGCTGGGGGCAGGATGCGGCAGAAGGAGTTAAAGGACAACTGTAATGAGAGGTATATGGAGGCTGCCATGTTTATTCCCTTTTAAAGAGAACCCGAGGTGGGATTTAATTATGCGCGCAGGGGGGTCCTGGAGGCACACCATGGGGCAACGGAGGCTGGTGTTAGTGTGCACAACCAGCCTCTGTGCCCCACTAACATAATTAAATCCCACCTCGGGTTCTCTTTAAAAGGGAATAAACATGGCAGCCTCCATATTCTTCTCACTTCAGTGTTCCTTTAAATTACCTATGTTGCTGCCTCTCACTGATGCGCTGCATGGCACTCCACCCTCATAACTGGCAATTCGGCTTTGAAGGCGCAAGCGTCAGGGAGAAGTAGAGCAGCGGCAAGAAAGATGGTTAAACCCCTGGATGTGGAGTCATGCGCCAAGACCATATTTGATTGGTTCACTTTGGTTTAAATACTTAATGTCTTGGTTGTATTGCCTTGATAAAGTGGACCCTCCGTGGCCCCGAAACAATTGTTGCTAAATGGCTGTTGATCGTTTGATGGAATAAAGCTCCTATGGAAATGATTGAATGCTGGTGTGCAGATTGCAGTCTACTTTTCATGTCTTAATGGCCGAGACTCTGCAGCTAGCGGTCTAGTGCCCAGAGAGAGATGTGCAGCTGTCATCCTCATACTCTTTCATGGTATAAATAAGGGCTGGCTCGCAAGGACGGCTGCCGGCATCCGGACGCGTTGTATGCCACCGGGATCCACCGCATTGAGAGGAAATGCAGTGTTCGTCTCAATGCGTTTACTGGCAGTTGCGCAAGCGCCGCGACCGATCAAATTTTCCGAGATGCTGCATGTGGCTTCTAGCGAAGGCTGCGTTTGCAGTTCCTTATCCCTCTGGGGGCTCAAAACGCCTCGATTAACCGCAAGGAAGCGACGGCAAAAACTTTTCTGTTCGGCACAATGAGCCGTGTGAACCGGCCCTGTAGGAAGTTTCCAGTTAAAATCTACCTGGAGTCTGAGATCTTACGACCTTTGCAGCCACCCGCTCACTATTGACCACAACTACTTGTTGAGCTGCCAACTATGGAGTCACCCCAACCGGCTAAACCATATTTCTGGTGGGTGGGGGGGGAGCAGGGGACACTGATCAGCTTTACTTTCCAGCTTTTGCCTTTTATAAAAAAAAAAGGCCCAAAAGATGTTTTGTATGGAGGTGGGGGCAGCAGGCGCGCTCTCTCTGGCCTTACCTGGGGGTCTCCAGCGAGCAGCGAGGATGTTGTATTGAGGTTGTGCTAACAAGTAGCCTTTTGTGGAAAGGATTCTGAGTCTCCTGTGCTATGTGGGGCGACGGTTTGCCACAGCTTCCAATAATATTTATCATATCCTGTACAGGCCGCTAACGTGCCTGACCCCCCTCCCCCCCTCCTCTCCTACTCCAGCACAGGAGCCGTCTGATAAGCCACATTGTGCGATCGCTCAAACCCACTCTTATCAAACGAACGATAGTCTGTACACACGCCCGATTTAGCGAGCGAACGACGGGACGTTCAAACGACCCGTCGTTCGCGGAAATCCGACGTGTGTATGGTCCTTTACTCTCTAGAAATCTGATTTGTCCAATGAACAGTTCATTCTTTACTTTACCCACAAAATGTTCTGATCTCCGAGAAAGTTGTCTGACTGTGCAGGAATTCTATGCGTTTTACAGATCATTTTATTACATTTTTAATCTGCATAGAATTACGGGTAGCTCCTGTCCCCCTTCTTTTTGGGCTAAAGCTCCTAGTATCGCTTTAAGAGTAGTCCCTCGTTTGGGATTTTAAAGTGAACCAGAGACGAAGCACCCTCAGGTATTTTACCATATATATCAGAGGGAGCATTAGAGAAAACGCCTACCCTGCTCTCCATTTCATTCTGCACTGCACAGCTTGCTTCTTATGAACCCAGATAAAATCCCCGACTGAGCATTCAGTCTGGCTTTGCTATAATGACTCGGCTATAATGATTGCTGAGCAGAGCCAGCAGGGGGCAGGCTTGGGCTTGAAAAGACATGAGAGAACACAGACTGAGCTATAAATATCCCTGAGCAAAGCCAGACTGAATGCTCAGTTGGGGATTTTATCAGGGCAGATAAAAAGCAGGCTGAGCAGTGATGGATGAAACAGAGAGCAGGGTAGGTGTTTTCTCTAATGTTCCCACTGATCTATATGGTAAAATACATGAGGGTGCTTCGTCTCTGGTTCCCTTTAACTACCGGAATCATGAAATGTAAAGGTGCACATTAAAGTGGACCTGAACTATTTGTGTGTTTATAGAGAACAGCCTGTTTAATTCTCCCTTCTCGGCAAGTAATGAGCCAGTGTAATTTGAGCTCCCAGCTGTCTGCGGAGTCCGGCGAATTGAGAACTAATATGTAAACAAAGGAGGTTAACCCTTTCTGTGCTCCCAGCAAACCAGGAAGTAACTACATTGTAGCATCTCAAATGGAGCTCTGTTAGCTGTAACAAGGAAATGTTTTGCTTTAAAGGTTATGCTGTTGCTTATCTTTTAGAGCAGGGATGAAGTTCTGAGTTGAGGTCTGCTTTAACGGTACAATACTTTCCTTAGATGCGATCTTCTGCAGTGGCTGCAGCACAGTGACACAGAGGCAGGTCATTGTGCACAGAACAGGCCTCTGTGTCCTATTAAGATTTAAAGGATACCCGAGGTGACATGTGACATGATGAGACATGTGTATGTACAGAGCCCAGCACACAAATAACTATGCTGAGGTACTTTTTTTTTTCTCTGCCTGAAATAGTTACATATCAGGTATGTAAGTGACTGACTCAGTCCTGACTCAGACAGGAAGTGACTACAGTGTGACCCTCACTGATAAGAAATTCCAAGTATAAAACACTTTCCTAGCAGAAAATGGCTTCTGAGAGCAGGAAAGAGACAAATAGGTAGATAGTTCATAGATTTTTGCTCTGGCATACTTCAATGAAAAAGGAAAAACAATAAAACAGTTAAAACTTAAAGGGGTTCTTTCGCGAAAAAAGTAGGCAGTTAAAAAATGTGACAGATGATGACAGGCTTTGAGCCAGTCCATCTTTTTAAGGGGGATTCTCAGGGCTTTCTTTGTTTTCAACAGCATTTCCTGAACAGCAATTTAACTGCCAAAATAGGAAGATACCAGCCGGCCTCCCTAATCACTTGCACACTATTCTGTCAGTTAGATTTTGCAACTGTTGTTCAGGAAATGCTGTTGAAAACAAAGAAAGGCCTGAGAATCCCCCTTAAAAAGATGGACTGGCCCAAAACCTGTCATCTGTCACATTTTTTAACTGCCTACTTTTTCCGCGAAAGAACCCCTTTAAAAAGTAGATTTAAACATAAAATAGACACTGTGGAATATCTTAAAAAGTTGTTTTTAGGAGAAGGAAGACAGATACAATTGTTTAGTTAATTTATTTTCGCCTCGGGTGTCCTTTAAAAATGCCGCCTCGTGTTCTCTTTAAATAGTTTAGCTGTCAAAGGTACTCCTGCTCTTCATTTCAAACATGTCCGCGCGATGCTTTCCACTGATTTCTCCCTGAAATCAATCACAACAATTCATCGAGTGGCCATGTTTTGGCATCGATTCCTGCCAGCTTGGATCATTATGATCGAATTGGCCTGGATATCTATGAAGAAAATAGAGTAAAGTATGGAAACCGTTAGGTCTTGTTCACACTTAGGGCCCGTTTCCACTAGTGCGACGCGATTTCGCCGGCATTCCGACGCTTGTAAAAACGCATGCGGGTGCGTTTCCGCATGCGTTTTACCCGCGATTTCGCGTGCGATTTCGCATGGCAGGGTGCCATGCGAAATTAACCATGACACTGCCAGGTCAAAATAACATTGGTAAGGGTGCGAAATCGCACGCGAAATCGCGGGTAAAAACGCATGTACCAAACGCATGCGTTTTTACTATTAAATACATTAGCGGCGATTCGCAAGGATTCCCGACGCAGGCGAAAACTGTGGGTCCCGCCGTGCAGATTTGGCCCGCTGCCAAATCGCTCCCGCACGCCGCACAGGTGGAAACAGCCCCATCCACTAACATTAGCTATGCGAATCCGCATGCAGTGCCCGCATGCGGATTCGCCCTAGTGGAAACGAGCCCTTAGAGCGAGTTCGCTTATTTTTAAAGTGAACCAGAGACGAAGCACCCTCATGTATTTTACCATATATGTCGGTAGGAACATTAGAGAAAACACCTACCCTGCTCTCTGTTTCATCCTTCACTGCTCAACCTGCTTGTTAGCAGCCCTGATAAAATCCCCGACTGAGCCTTCAGTCTGGCTTTGCTCAGGAATCATTATAGCGGAGTCTCTTCTCTGATGTCTTTTCAAGCCCAAGCCTGCCCCCTTCTGGCTCTGCTCAGGAATCATTATAGCGGAGTCGGTCTTCTCTGATGCCTTTTCAAGCCCAAGCCTGCCCCCTTCTGGCTCTGCTATTATGACTCCGCTATAATGATTCCTGAGCAAAGCCAGACTGAATGCTCAGTCTGGGATTTTATCAGGGCTGATAACAAGCAGGCTGAGCAGTGAAGGATGAAGCAGAGAGCAGGGTAGGTGTTTTCTCTAATGTTCCCACTGATATATATGGTAAAATACATGAGGGTGCTTCATCTCTGGTTCCCTTTAAGCACTGACTATTTTTAAAATCGCCTTAAAAGCGCTTCTGCAATATTGCTGTATGGGAGTGTTCTCACATAAGCAATGAGCTTTCTTTCCAATCACAAACGCGGCTCCTGCGTTTTCCAGAGAAATTTGCAATTCAATAGAAAGAATAGGAAAATCGCTAAGCGCTTGAAAAAGCACTTTGGAAAGTGATTTCCCAAGCGCTTTTTAATGAATAAATACATTGTATTTATTCATTTACGGGGCAAAGAGTCAGGAAGTGAAAAACAAAATATCGCTACACAAAAGTGAATAGGAAAGCGCTTTCAAAATCGCTCAGCGCTTACGATAACACTGGTGGTGATTTATAGTGTGAACCAGGCCATAGGGTTGTCTGTCGTCCATACAACTTTCTCTGCCTCTTATTGGCTGTGCCTGTAAAGCAGCAGGATCAGCCATACTATTCCAGGGAAAACACATATATAAGTAGATAAATACTTCATCTACTTACATAACACATGTATTGTACTGTCCACGTTTTGATTTCAGTGAATGTTATATAGTAAATGATGAGAATTCTGTTCCTGGTGGGAACCATGTCTTTTGCCCACAATTTAGGCTAACTCGTGATGTCATTTCTGCCCTTTACTTTTTTTCTTTTCTCCTCCAATCGCTGAGTCACCTCAGCCTTGCTTGTAAATACATGTGAGTAGAGGATCGTGTTTCAGCTAGGCAGCTAGGCAGGGAAATAAATGGAGGAGGAGGAATATATTATAGCTAAAAAGAACCCCCAGCATGCAACTGTTTGGCACTGACTACTAAAGGGCCAGTGCTCCTAAAGTATGTGATAACTCCAAACCATAACAGCAGAAAAAGTTTTAAATGCAGGATTAGCATCTTTATCACTTAATACACTCACACTAGTTGCTGTTGAAATTTGATTTTTATGGTGACAATCCCGGTTCAATAAGTATGTTTAGAAAAACAGGGAGTATGAGGTGAGGGGCATGAGTACACTCCCACACAGACATTCTCTGAGCTCTGGTGAGATGTGTATTTGCTATAGAGTGGAATTCCCTCTGCTATATCTTCTGCATTGGAGGAAGAGGAGGCAGAGTGATCTGGGAGAGTTTCCACACGCTGCGAGGCTACGCTGATAGGAGAACGTGTCAGATGTGGATATTTGTAGCACAGGCCCTCGGAGAGGAAAGCTGAACAGCTTGACAAAGTGGCGCTCCGCTGAGAATGGGGACACGGAGCATCTGATGGACTGTAAACAGGATGCGGAGGAATGAGGGGTATCCAGGACACAGAACACCATCCATTATATCTATTTCCCCCTCACAGGAAGTCCCCGGAGGATGCAGCCGGGACCGAGAGTCACACATTTCTCTTCACAGTGCTGACACGCCGCTCCGCAGCCACAGAAAAGGGGAAACGTTTCCTCACAGGCCTCCTCTGATTCTGCTTCGTGCTGGAGGTGCTAAAGAGGACCTGCACAGGACAGAAGGAAAACGGAGAAATGCACCCTGTGTGTCTTTAGAGAGAGGATCTTGTCTCATCTGTAAATGATCACAAGTGTAATTTGAGCTCTCAGCTGTGTCAGCTGAGGAATTCGGCAGTTCTGGACAGGCACAGCTAATATGTAAACAAAGGATGTTAACCCTCGGTCTGCTTCCATGAAAGCAGGAAGTGGACACTGCAGATTTATTACAGGAGTTCTGTAAGCTGCAATAAAGAAATGTTTTTTTCTGTAAAGGTTATTATGCTGTTGCTTATTATTCTTTTTATTATTACTTAGTATTTATATAGTGCCGTCTTCCACAGCACCGTACAGACTACATATTGTCTTATCACTTAGCTGTACCTCTGAGCTCACAATCTAATCCCTAACATAGTCATATGGCTATGTATGTATCGTGTAGTGTATGTATGCATAATCTAGGGCCAATTTAGGGGGAAGCCAATTAACTTATCTCTATGTTTTTGGGATGTGGGAGGAAACTGGAGTGACCGGAGGAAACTCACAGATACATGGGGAGAACATACAAACTCCGTGCAGATAGTGCCCTGGCTGGGATTTGAACCAGAGACCCAGCGCTGCAAGGCGAGAGCTCTAACCACTACGCCACCGGGCTGCTTATCTTTGACAGCAGAGAGGAAGTTCTCAGTTCAGGTCCTCTTGAAAATCAGATTATACGGCCAAAAATCCGCTATCCCGACTGGAGAGTCTGAAGGTGCCCATTAAAGGTACAATATTTTCCTCAGATGCCATCTTTCGATCAGATTTTTAGGAATTGTACAGAAAAGCACACAGTATGTGGAGAAAATCGATGTAAAACGATTCTATGGTGGATTGCAATAGAAGATTTAGTCAATTGGAATGTTGGCTGTCCGGGTTTATGTGAACAATCTCTAGAATTACCTTCCGACTACTTTTGATCCCACAAATCTTATTGAATGATCACATCTGATGAAAATGTTGTATAGTTAATCCGAACATTTGTATAACGCTTTTTTCCTGTCGGACTCAAAGCGATCAACTGGGCACTGTAAGAACTGGGATGCAGGGGAGTGATTGTCACCATGAAACATATAAGCTGGAGTCGGGGTTTAGCTTTTTTTACAGGGGGGTTGCACTTTATTAGACAACTAAAAAACCGTTAGCACAACTGTCCTGCAGTGTTTTCGAAGCAATTGCGTTCCAATACAAAGTATGGGATCACTGTAAGATCCCTTTGCAATCGCTGTACTAAAGCGCTTTTTGCTGCAATTTTAATATCGACTATGGGAAAAAAAAACAGAACCGCTAATCGCAGTTTCTGCACAAAACGCTGTTAATTACATGAACAAGTGTTTTTAAATCAAAGCACTCTTAGGCCTGGAACCCACTGAAATCCGCAAACGCAAAACGCAACCGCTAGCGATTTGTCTGAGCGGTTTGCAAGCGGATTCATGCGCGTTTTCAGTCGCGTTTTGCAACAGTGTATTTTTTTGCTCAGCGGTTGTGTAGCGTTTTGCGTTTCGCGTTTTTATCATGATTGGTCCTGTGAATTATTTTTAATTTTGTTACAGTGTGCTGAACCGCAAAACGCTAGCAAAACCGCTCAGTTTAGGTTTTGCTGAGCGTTTCTGCTAGCGTTTCAATACTTTACATTGAAGCGCTAACGCTCCCAAAATGCTGCAGGTCCTGCGTTTGCGTTTCTGGGAAACGCAAACGCTCCTGTGGAAGTTGCCCCATCCATTAACATCAGCTGAGCGTTTTGGCAAAACACTAGC
This sequence comes from Hyperolius riggenbachi, assembly GCF_040937935.1. Lineage (NCBI taxonomy): Eukaryota > Metazoa > Chordata > Amphibia > Anura > Hyperoliidae > Hyperolius > Hyperolius riggenbachi. Next base: position 8,623,351 of record NC_090656.1, read on the forward strand.
GTATCGCAGCGCTGCCAAAATGCTCAAAAAAACGCTCTTGTGGGTTCCAGCCCTTAAAGGGCACCCGAAGCGAAAGTAAACGAATTAAATAAATGATTGTATTTATCTTCCTTCTCCTAATGACTTTTTAAGATATTCCACAGTTTTATTTTATGTTTAAATCTGCTTTTTAAGTTTTAAAGGGAAGGTTCAGGGACTAGGTAAAAAAAATAAAAATCCATTTCCACTTACCTGGGGCTTCCTCCAGCCCGTGGCAGGCAGGAGGTGCCCTCGGCGCCGCTCCGCAGGCTCCCGGTGGTCTCCGGTGGCCGACCCGACCTGGCCAGGCCGTCGGCCAGGTCGGGCCTCTTCTGCGCTCCATGGTGCGTTCCATGCCGGCGCGCTGACGTCATCGGACGTCCTCCGGGTTGTACTGCGCAGGCTCAGAACTACTGAGCCTGCGCAGTACAGCCCGGAGGACGTCCGATGACGTCAGCGCGCCGGCGTGGAGCGCAGAAGAGGCCCGACCAGGTCGGGTCGGCCACCGGAGACCACCGGGAGCCTGCGGAGCGGCGCCGAGGGCACCTCCTGCCTGCCACGGGCTGGAGGAAGCCCCAGGTAAGTGGAAATGGATTTTTATTTTTTTTAGCTAGTCCCTGAACCTTCCCTTTAACTGTTTTATTGTTTTTGCTCAATGACACCTTCATTGAAGTATGCCAGAGCTTAAATCTATGAACTATTGACCTTTTTTATCTCTTTCCTGCTCTCAGAAGCCATTTTCTGCTAGGAAAGCAGTTTATAGTTGGAATTTCTTATCAGTGAGGGTCACACTGCAGTGGCTTCCTGTCTGAGTCAGGACTGAGTCAGCCACTTACATACCTGATATTTAACTCTTTCAGGCAGAGAAAGAAAAAAAGGAACACAGCATAGTTATTTGTGTGCTAGGCACTGTACATACACATGTCTATCTCATCATGTCACATGTCACTTCGGGTATCCGTTAAATAAAAATATATAAGGTAGCATTGGGGGGCTCACTGCTGCATCCCCTAATCTGTGTCTTCTTCATTACTGTCTCCACCCCACTACCCTCCAGATTGTATTCTCACAAGGCCAGGCTCCTCCCCCTAATGTCTCCACCCCACTACCCATTAGAGCAGGCATGGGCAAACTTGGCCCTCCAGATGTTAAAGAACTACAAGTTCCACAATGCATTGCAGGAGTCTGACATCCACAGTCATGACTCATAAAGGCAAATGCATTGTGGGACTTGTAGTTCTTTAACATCTGGAGGGCTAAGTTTGCCCAAGCCTGCACTAGATTGTAAGCTCACAAGGGCAGGGACCTCCTCCTAGTGTTTCTTATTCTGCTGTAATTTATCATGTGAACATGTACCAGCATTGCTGATGTCTTACACCACACATCAGCTATGTATGTATCTCTATTGCTGGATGTCCTGATTAGTGATGAGCGAAAAAGCAGATATTTTGCATTAATTTTCATGAAAATAGTGTAAAATTTGACTTTTGAGCAAAAATGCCATTGAAATTCCTTTTGTAGTAAATCACAATTTTTCGCATTTTTTTTCACAAATTTTTATGCTTAAAGCTGCTTTCACAGTGGGACGTTACAGGCGCACGTTAGTGCAGCCTGTAACGCGCCCCACCGCACAGCAATGAAAGATCAATGGGCTGTTCACAGTGCCCACGTTGTGTGACTTAGTAACGCTGCGCCATCAGACAACGTACTGCATGCAGTACTTACGTACTGCATGCAGTACTTTATACGCGGCTAAGCCGTGTTACACTGCTTGCACATGCTCAGTAACGTTGGGGAGGAGCGGAGAGCGGCCAAGCACATGGCTAATTAATATTCACTGCACGGTGTGACGTGCAGTGTTTACTTCCTGGAGCTGCTGCTCTGTGCAGTGATTGGCCGGGCGGGACCACGTGATGCCGCATGCGTCCAAGAGTACGCATCACGGACGCCAGAGTGAGCTGCACAACGCGGCTCACTCTGACGTCCACACCAGAGAGCACCAGTCGTTGCGTTAGGGGCACGTTATGCGACCTTAACGTCCCCTAAAACGCAACGTCCTGGTGTGAAACCAGCCTAAACGATTATTGTGATTTTCACGGTAAAAATGTTGATTTTTTTTTTTTTTTGCATCAGAAAGAATCATTTGTTTTTGTTAACCATATTATGAAAATACAATGTATTTTCGTAAATATTGTCTCGAAATCGAAAATGGCATTTTCGATGTGAAAATGACTTTTCACGAGAATCGCAAGCAGCACTGGTCCTGATTGTACAGAGCTTTGAACGCCTCGTGTATCTATGCTCCCACTATTTTAGTATTATGTACAGCGCTACAGCGGATGTTGGTGCTATATAATTAAAAATGAATAATAATCACCTGAAATCACAAAATCGTCGCAGTTCCAAAAGCCTTAGGCTAATAGCAGTGGATGGAGGTGATTCCACAGGAGACATTGCATTTTCCCCAAATCGCTATCCCAATTCCTGCTGCATTTTTGGAGTGATTGCGCTCCAATACAAAGTACAGGATCCCTGCAAAATTGCTTTTCAATTGCTGTGCAAGTTAATTTTGCAGCGATTTTACTAGCTAGAACCATAAAAAAAAGGAAATAACGATTACAAATCGCAAGCCTTAAAATCAAAAGCACTTTTAAAATCACCAGAAATTGGTCTGCAAAACTCAGCTAAAATTGCTACAAAAAGCACAGCGATTGCGGATTGCGATTCCATGAATGGCAGTTTCTATGTCTAACTGCCAAAATAGTTAAATACCAGCCTCCCTACACACTTGCACACTATTTTATCAGTTAGACTTAGCAATCGCCAATCAGGAAATGCTTTTGAAAACAAAGATAAGCCTGAGAATCCCCCATGAGGAGATGGACTAATCCAAAACCTGATGGTTCTGCCAGATTTTAACTGCTTACTTTTTTCACTGTAGGGGTCCTTTAAGGTGCCAATACATTGGCAGATGGGGCAACAGAATCCATCATCAGATAGATTCCTCTCTAAAGGTGGCCATACACTGGTCGATTTGCCATCAGATCGACCAACAGATCCCTCTTTGATCGAATCTGACTATGACTACCTTTACTGCAAACAGATTGTGAATCGTTTTCAGCATGAAATCGATCCAACATCTGTGAAGCTGCCGCTGCCTCCGCGCTGGGCTCAGAGTCCGGCTGGCTTCACTGAACTTCCTGTCCGGGGAACAGTAGAGGGCGCTCTACTGTTTAAACTTCCTGCCGGGACAGGAAGTTCAGTGAAGCCAGCCGGACTCGGAGCCCAGCGCGGAGAAGAAGACAGCGGAGAGAGCGGGGACTCGTGCCGGCGGAGCAGGTAATGTATTGCAGCTAGCGTCGGGCATTTAAACGCCGCTATCGACGCACTCCCGACCCTCCGGCGATCAAGCAAAATCTTCCGCCTGGGCAGCTCGTCTTGAACGATTGATTTCGGACGGAAATCGATCGTTCTGTCAGCATTTGCGCAACTATTTCACAGCAGATTCGATCACAGTGATTAAATCTGCTGTATATCGGAGGGAAAATCGTTAGGTGTATGGGCCCCTTTAAGATTCGGATCAGATTAGGATCTCTTGCTGCCACCCATCTGCACACAGATTTCTAGTAGATTTCATCTGGTGGGCAATTTTTTTCTGAATTTACCCGCTGTTCTGTATTAATAACATTTGCTAAGTAAAGTACAGCTGCATTTATTTAAAAATAAAAAGTTAGATAGTTGCCTCAGTGGTGGGAAGCCTCTTGATTCCAGAGACCCCCCACGACTGAGGTAAGTATTCTTTTTTGTTCACTTCAGGTGTACTTTAAGATTTTGTGAACAGTTTTTTTCCTCTTCCTGATTTTTGCTCCCCTTCTTGGTTCTCGTTACTCTTCATACTCACCTTCTCTGCATTTCTTCCACCAGGGAGGAGATTACGGGGGAAAGCTTTCTACAACGTGAATGGGAAGGTGTACTGCGAGGAAGACTTCTTGGTAAGTAGCTGAGCAGTTAGTTTTGCTCAGTGGCCGTATCACCTAATAGTGTGTGTTCATGCAAATCCTATGTATGTTAAAGCGGATCCGAGATGAAAAACTAACTATAACAAGTAACTTGTCTATATATGTTATCTAAAGTTTAGATAGTTTACACAGCAAATCTAGCTGCAAACAGCTTCAATAGAATATGATTATTTCTTCCTGTGATACAATGACAGCAGCCATGTTGTTTGTAAACCTTACACAGAGGCAGGCTTATCTGCATCTTCAGCCTGTGAAAAAACCTAATCCCCTCCCTCCTCCTCCCCTCTGCCTCTGAAATCTCTGGCTAGTAATACCTCCCCTTACTCCTGTCTGAAAATGCCAAGGCTCTCTGAAAAGCTGTGGGCGAGGCTTGTTTAGTTTATAGGGAATTAGTGTTAAAACAAAACAAAAAATTATTTGGCTTGAGGAATGCCCTATAAACAATAGGAATGGAACACAATTATGCAATGAATAAAAGTTCATCTCGGAACCACTTCACCCCAAGGCGTTTTTTACCCTAACGAACGAGAGCGATTTTTCACCTTTCAGTGCTCTTCCCTTTCATTTGCCTATAGCTTAATCACTACTAATCACACTGAAATGATTTATATCTTGTTTTTTTCACCACCAATTGGGCTTTTTGGGGTTGATATTTGTTTTCAGTAGTTACTTTATTTTCTATGCATTTTAAAGGGAAATACAAGGAAAAAATGAAAAAAATACACTATTTTTCCAATTTCAACCCCTATGGTTTTTAAATATAAACACTGCTACTTGTACATAAGACCCACACATTGTATCTGCCCATTTGTCCTGGTTATCACAAGATTTTAATTATGTCCCTAGTACAAAGTATGGTGACAATATATCGTTTGGAAATAAAGGTGTATTTTTTTTTTTGGTGTTTTTTTTTTTTTCACAATTTTCACGTGCATGGGAATGCACGTGCACCCGCGGGAGCGTGCACGAGCACAGCGGCAGCAGCACTGTCTGACTTAGAAAAACGTCCTGGAGCCATTAACCCTCCTGGCGGCTTATTAAAATCCACCAGGGGGCAGGACAGCCGTTTATATATATATATATATATATATATATATATATATATATATATATATATATATATATATATATATATCATGTAGCGAGACAAGGTCTCGCTTACATGATAGCCGCTGCTCAGCGGCATCCCCTCAGCCCCTCTGGATCTCCTGGAGGGCTTCCCCCATCGCCATGGCGACGGGCGGGATGACGTCACCGACGTCGTCGTGACGTCAAAGGGGACTCCGATCCACCCCTCAGCGCTGCCTGGCACTGATTGGCCAGGCAGTGCACGGGGTCTGGGGGGGGGGGCAGTTGTGGCGCGGCGGATCGGCGGCGATCGGATTGCACACGCAGCTAGCAAAGTGCTAGCTGCGTGTAGCAGAAAAAAAAAAATTATGCTTACCGCCAGGAAGGTTAGGAGGCTCTAGCACGACATTTTTATAAGCCAGCATGTCATTAAAGAGAACCTGAACTGAAAAAAAAAGTCAAAATAACCATACACAGGTCATACTTACCTCCTGTGTAGTCTACTCCTCAATCTCTTTCTCCTCTCCTGCGACCTATACATACACACGACTGCCCCCTCTTTCCAGCAAGATCTTTCTGGCCTTTGCGTTCCTTAAAGGGGAACTTCAGCCTAAACAAACATACTGTCATTAAGTTACATTAGTTATGTTAATTAGAATAGATAGGTAATATAATCTCTTACCCACCCTGTTTTAAAAGAACAGGCAAATGTTTGTGATTTCATGGGGGCAGCCATCTTTTTGGTTGAAAGGAGGTGACAGGGAGCATGATACACAGTTCCAACTGTCCTGTGTCCTGATTACCTCTCCCAGCTGCACACGCTGGGCTTCAAATGTCAAATTCAAAATGTTAAAAAAAAAAAAAAAAAAAAAAATTGCACCAAAAACAGCAGAACGAGAACAACAACATCAGAAATCCCATCATGCTTTGCACAGCATCAGGGGAAAAAAGCCCGGGCAGTTTTCTTCTGTGCAGCTAAAATGGAGGCTTGTATAAGAGAAACAAAGTTCTGATGCTGTGAAACTATTAAAGAAACACCAAGCCTTTTCAGTGCTGCGGAGTCGATTTTTAGGTGGCCACTAATTTCTAGCAAAAAAATCGTTCGAACGATCAGAAATTCTGATAGGAAGAAAAATTGATCACTACACCATCAACAAACCAATCTTTGCTTCCTATCTATCACAACCAATCAAGAAAATCCAAATTTTGGTTTGACAAAAATCCAGTCGGACGATTTTTTTTTATAATCGTTCCTAATCGATTGTGCCCATCAACTTAGATTATTTTCAACCAATCCGATCACAATTTCTGATCGCTGGAACGATTTTATTGCTTGAAATTGGACCATTAGTGGCCACCTTTTAGTTTGATCGATTCTGATTATAAGTCTATAAAAAATGAACATCGGGCAGGCATGTTGCAATCAATCTCCAGCAGATTGGATCACTATGGTCACTAAGTGTATGGACACCTTAACGTATAACAAAAATAAGAAATGGTGTGCAGTGATACAATTTTAAATGTACAATTGTATCACTTTTATGTAACTTGAGGGACTGCCTAATGTATCCATGCATAGTATATTCACTCAGTTTATTAATCTACTAAATAGTTGGTAAAATCGTATAATTAAGATTGTATCGTTTATTATGGGTAGCTGAAGTGATCACTTTCCTCCTGGGGAGACAATAGTTCATAAATAATTATTGGGTACGAGACAAAACCTGTTCTGCAGCTTAGCACCCACTCTATTGGGTAATTAGCGCCAAACGTATGATAGCAGCTCTAATGCTGGATCCACACGGTGCGTTCGCGCACTCGATTTTCCCGTCGATTCCCGTCGATTCGTTTATTTCCAACATGTCCGATTTGGATTTCGATGGATCGTTAGGTCGATTCGCATGCAAAGTATGCTGAATCGACCTAACGATCCATCGAAATCCAAATCGGACATGTTGGAAATAAACGAATCGACGGGAATCGACGGGAAAATAGAGTGCGCGAACGCACCGTGTGTATCCAGCATAAGAGTGTTCATTTCCCAGGTTATCGGCCGGAGCGTGCGTACAAGATCATTTCAGGGGACGTTTATCCCAAGTGTGTGTGTATGCAGTTTACAGCAAACTTGAAGCGATAAAAAGCTACCGAGGTAATGAATTGTATGTGTAGTACAGATAATGAATAGAACATGAGTAGCAAAGAAAAGTCTCATATTTTTATTTTCAGTTTTATAGCTTTTTTTAAATCAACATTACATCATACTGTCATAGTTTGTTTACAAACCACACTCTGACTTTTAACCACTTGAGGACCACAGTGCTAAACCCCCCTAAAGACCAGGCCATTTTTACTGACACAGATCTATACAAGAAAGGAGGAGGAGCGCTCCATGGTGCATTAACTGAGAGAAAACTTTTGATTGCGCAAAAATAAAATCATACTCACACGATGTGAATCAATGTAAGGCTTATCAGCGGAGTTGCCCTTCCGCTTTACACCCAGGCGGCCTGGTATGCACGCGCTGTGGCCGGCAACGCGGTCTCCCGATAGAGATGGAGCTCGTCTCGCCCGGGAAGTGGGCGGGGCTAACTTCTGGACATGCCTATTGCGTCATATGTATAGATCTGCGTTACGTCCCATACGTATGGAGCTGAGCCGTGTATGAGCTGTACAAAGACTGAAAGGACCTTTGGACAAGTGTGTACATCACAGGATTTTTTTGTTTTCGTTTTTACTGATGTGGGCCACTGCAGCTTTAAGGCCAAGCTGCAGGGCTGCACAACTCGGCACACAAGTGATTTCCCCATGCTCTCCCTTCTCCCCCTTCTCCCCACCAACAGAGCTTTCTGTTGGTGGGGTCTGATCACCCCTCCAGATGTTTATTTTTTTTTACAAATATTTGTTATTTTTAAAAATAAATAAGCACTTTTTTCCCCCCACCCTCCCTCCCCTGGCCAGCCTATCACAGCGATCGCTCTCTTGTGCCCCAGGGAGACAGCCGGTAAAGTGGACCTGATCTCTTGCACAGGAGAAAAGGAAAACATATAGAGAAATTCACCCTATGTGTATTTAGAAAGTTTAGCTTGTTAATTCCCCCTCATTTGTATGTAATCACAAGTTGTAATTTGATCTCTCCCCTGTGTCACATGACTGCCTATGGCAGAGATGGCAAATAAGCTAATTTTAAAGCACAGGCTGTTAACAATATGTCTGCTTCCATGAAAGCAGGAAGTAGACAGAGTGCAGATTTATTGCAGGATTTGTATCAGCTGTAACAAAAAGATTTTTTTGTTTAAAGGTTATTATGCTGTTGCTTATCTTCTCTTTTCGAGCAGAGAGGCTGTTCTGAGTTCAGACCGGCTTCATGTTTCCTCCTGCAGAGCTGGCGGTGTAACGTAGCGGAGGTGCGCAGGTTCTGAGACTCCGCCTTCTGTTCTATTTCCCTGTTATGGAGCCAAACACCTGCGCCACTTTCCCAGATTCCCATACATCAGGACTGGCAGCGCCGCGGGCGCAGTGACACAAGGAAGGTGTGGATTGGGGAGGTGGAATGATGCCAGCAGCGAGTGGCATGCTGATCTGTGAGTGGGTGATTGCGTCATTGTCTGCCTGCGGCGCAGGGAATTGCAGCAACGGGAGGGGGAGGGGTGCCTGCAGAAAGCTTTACGTAAAGGTCTGCAGCTTCTTAAAGTTTAACTGTCGGGCATAACATTAAAAATCAATTCTTTATTTTTATCTGATAAACCAATAATAAGGATGCTAACCAGGCAATCCAAAAGTTAATATCACTATTACTTTTCTTGTTGATAAATGATCATTCCCCAGTTTACCTGACTCTTATTTGGTACACAAAGGAAGTTGCAAGACATGCTGGGTTGTCCTTTTTTGCTTCTCTACTTCCCCTCAGACCTAACTAATGCAGCCTGATTGGCTGAAGCCTCTTTCCCTCCCCTTTTCCCCCTCCCACACTTCTGTTCCTCTCTGATTGGCCAATATTTCTCACGCTGAGACAATGCACTTTCTATAAGGGCGGGCAAATCAGGCAGAGGAGACTAAGGGAGGAAATGACATCAGGATTGGCTTCAAAATAGCCAAAGTTAAAATGGGAAATGCTAAGAAGGATTTTCTCCTTTTTTTTTTTTTTTTTTTGTTACTGTAGAAAAAGATTTTGGCCCTGATTCACTAACCAGCGCTAAGCTGGTTAGTGTGCTTTAATAGCTAGTGGGGGCAAACCATGGAGTTGGGTGGTTTGCGCCCATAAAGCCATTAATAGTGCGCGGTGCAACGATAACGTTGCACCCGCTGCCCTGTAAACGTCTCACCCAATGCAACGAAAATGGCACATCGGGTACCCCCGAAGCAGCGCACTGATGCACAGTTTCGGAGGAACCCAATGCGCCGTACTGGGCAGCAGGTGCGACGTTGTCGTTAATGGCTTTGTGCGCACTGTCCTGGGCTATGCGCGATGTAACTTTGCGCGGCTATCAGTTCCCGCAAAGCTACATTTTGGGCACTGAGTGGCTTTTCAATCAAGCCCTTTGTGTTAACTACCCAAAATCTATTGCGTTATCGATCGGACCGTTCAAAAATTATCTGGTTGGTCTGATGCAAAATTGTAGCGTGTGTACCCAGCTTTAAGGACAACTGTAGCGAGAGGGATACGGAGGCTGCCATATTTATTTCCTTTTAAGCAATACCAGTTGCCTGGCTGTCCTGCTGATCCTCTGCCTTTAGCTCTTTCAGCCATAGCCCCTGAACAATTATGCAGCAGATCCGGTGTTTCTGACATTGTCAGATCTGACAGGATTAGCTGCATGCTTATTTCTGGTGTTATTCAGACACTACTGCAGCCACATAGATCAGCAGGGCTGCCAGGCATCTGGTATTGTTTATAAGGAAATAAATATAGTAACCTCCTTTTCATCTCACTTCAGACGTGCTTTAAGGCCTCTTTCCCACCAGGACGTTGCGTTTTAGGGGACGTTAAGGTTGCATAACGTGCCCCTAACGTAACTCCTGGTGGTGTTGCGGAGGACGCCAGAGTGAGCCGCGTTATGCAGCTCTTTGTGCAAACTGTGGTCTCCGTGGCGCTGATTGGCTGGCGGGACCACGTGATGCAGAGTGTTCCACTCCGCATCATGTGGTCCCGCCAGCTAATCAGCGCACACAGAGGTCGCTCCAGGGGGAAAACACTGCACGTCAGCAGTGCAGTGAATATTAATTAGCCATGTGGCGAATTACTGCGCATGGGCAACCAGTCTACCGCGGCTATAGCCCAGTATAACGCACAGTATGCTGCATTTTCCCAGAACGTGCAGCGTTACAATGTAACACAACGTGGGCACTGTGAACAACTGCTCTAACGTGCGCCTGTAATGTCCCACTCTGAAAGCAGCCTAAAGGAAGACTGAAGACAAAAATGGAAAAAAAAAGATACTTACCTAGAGAGAGGGAAGGCTCTGGGTCGTATACAGCCTCCCCGCTCCTCTGCTCGTTCTGTCGTTCCTGCGCTGGCTCCCCTGTTAGCAGTCAGGGGGTCGGAGACTGCTCTCTACCGCTGCGGGTGGGCTTCGGAAGTCTTTGGAAGCACTAAGGCTCCTGAAGACTGCTGAAGAATCCCGCAGTGGGAGATTTAAACGGAGGAGTCTGTGGGGAAACGAGAGCACTGGGAGAGGAGAGGGAAGGCTCATTAGGACCCGGTGCCTTCCCTCGCCTTAGGTAAGTATCTTTTTTTTTTGGCTTTAGATTTAGTTTTAAAAAGGATCTGTAACATCAAAAGATCCCCTGGGGGGTACTCACCTCGGGTGGGGGAAGCCTCAGGATCCTAATGAGGCTTCCCACGCCGTCCTCTGTCCCACGGGGGTCTTGCTGCAGCCCTCCGAACAGCCGTGACGTAAATATTTGCCTTCCTGGCTCCTGCGCAGGCGCTCTGGTGGCTGTCGGCTCCGAACTACATGGAAATACCTGATCGCCGTCGGGTCTGCTCTACTGCGCAGGTGCAAGTCTCCGGCGCCTGCGCAGTAGAGCGGACCCGACTGAGATCGGGTATTTCCGCCTACTTCGGAGCGGAAAGCAGCCACAGCGCCCCCGCTGGAGCCTGGAAAGGTAAATCTTGAACTGACAGTCGGCTCTGTCGCCGGCTGTTCGGAGGGCTGCCCCCACCTGAGGTGAGTAACCCCCAGGGGATCTTTTTGACGTTACAGAGTCTCTTTAAAGTGAATGGTAATCAAAGTAAAAAAAAAAAAAAAAAAAAGCAAAAAATAGATACTTAACGTAAGGAGAGGGAAGCTCTGGGTCCTATAGTGCCTTCCTGCTCCTTAGGCAAGTACTGTATAGGTATTAAGAATGACTTGGATAATAGAAAAACCAAACACTTGGCAAGCACTAAGCTCCAGCAGCAATGTCACACTGGGTGTTCTGGACGGATCTTTGACACCTGCAGGAGGCGTGCTGTCCCCATTGCCTAACCTACTGCAGGAAGTGGGCGTGGCACTTCCTCCCTTCATTTGCTGCTGATTGGATGGGAGTGTAGCTGTCTCAGGCTGCCATATTTATTTTCTTTTAAATAATACCAGTTACCTGGCTGTCCTGCTGATCTTTGTCATCAGTAGTGTCTGAATCACACACCTGAAATAATGCAGCTAATCCAGTCAGACTTCAGTCAGAAACCTCTGACCTGCATGCTTGTTCAGAGTCTATTGGAGGCAGAGGATCAGCAGAGCAGCCAGGCAATCTGCATTGTTTAAAAAGGGATTAAATATGGCAGCCTCCATATCCCTCTCATTTCAGCTGTGCTTTAAAGGACACCCGAGGCAAAAATAAACTAATTAAATAAACAATTGTATCTTCCTGCTCTTAAAAATGACTTAAAGAGAGTCTGAAGCGAGAATAAATCTCGCTTCAGACCTCATAGGTAGCAGGGGCATGTGTGCCCCTGCTAAAACGCTATCCCGCGGCTAAACGGGGGTCCCTTCACCCCCAAATCCCCTCCGTGCAGCCGGGGAGCGCTTCCGCATTGGGGCAGGGCTAACTGCCGCAGCCCTGCCCCACGCGCGTCTGTCAGACGTGTACCTCCGCCTCTCCCCTGCCCCTCTCAGTCTTCCTTCACTGAGAGGGGCGGGGGAGAGGCGGCGATGCGCGTCTAATAGACGCGACTAGAGGCAGGGCTGCAGCCGTTAGCCCTGCCTCTAGGAAGAGAAAATATACGACCAACTTTGCAACCAAGTCTTGCGGGGGTGGGTTTGGGGGTGAAGGGACCCCCGTTTAGCCGCGGGATAGCGGCGTTTTAGCAGGGGCACACATGCCCCTGCTAACTATGAGCTCTGAAGCGAGATTTATTCTCGCTTCAGAGTCTCTTTAAGATATTCCACAGTTTTATTTTATGTTTAAATCTACTTTTTGAGTTTTAACTGTTTTATTGTTTTTGCTCAATGACACATTCATTGATGGATGCCAGAGCTAAAATCTATGATCTATTGACCCTTTTTATCTCTTTTGTGCTCTCAGAAGCCATTTTCTGCTAGGAAAGTGTTTTATAGTTGCAATTTCTTTTCAGTGAGGGTAACACTGTAGTCACTTCCTGTCAGGACTGAGTCAGCCACTTACATACCTGATATTTAACTCTTTCAGGCAGAGAAAGAAAAAAAGGAACACAGCATAGTTATTTGTGTGCTTGGCACTGTACATACACATGTCTATCTCATCATGTCACATGTCACTTCGGGTATCCTATAACAATTTTGTATATGTTTTGGAGTATTTGGCTTGTTCCTTCCTGCCTCCCACAGTCCTCGGGACAGGTAGTGTGGTTGTGTGTGTGTGTTATTCATAGAATAAGTCCTGGAATTGGCACCGGCGGGTCTGGCACCAGCAGCACCTCTCAGCTTGCGTTTCGTCTAGAGAGCTGGCAGGGCTCACATCTCATCCACATCTGGGCAGCGCTGGCCTGGGGAAGCTTTACTGGTTTGTCTGCCGTGTGTCTTCCGGGCGTACAATGGGCCTTTGTTGGCGGCCCAGCCTGCCTCACAATCACGCTTTGTAGAGGGCATTCCGCCAGCTTCTCGGTCAGGAGAGGATGCAGCGAATGAACGCCTCCAGATTATTCCTGTTAACTCACCGCCAGGGCGGGGGGTGGGGGCACTGGTGGGCGTGAGCTGTGCGGGCGAGGTGAGGGGGTTAATAAAACATTATTCCCTGAATGCCCACTCTGCAATGGAGCGGTTATTATGTGAGGAACTGGAGGGGGTTATGTATCATTCGAGCAGTCAGAGGTGGGCAAAAACACCAGACTGGGAATGGGCACTGAGGAAAAATTCCTGTGGCAGCATTTGGGGGGGATGTGTTGGGCTCAGATGAGATTTGAGTATCTGGAGAATAAGGGGACCTTTTATGTCTGCAGGATTTATTTATGCAAAAGAGACTCTGGATCCATGTACTATTAAAGTGTAACTCTCACCTGAAGTGAGAAGAGTATGGAAGCTGCCATATTTACTTCCTTTTAAACAATACCAGTTGCCTGGCAGCCCTGCTGATCTCTTTGGCTGCAGTAGTGTCTGAATAACACCAGAAACAAGCATGCAGCTAATCTTGTCAGATCTGACAATAATCTCAGAAAGGGCTGGTGCACGCCAAGAGCGGTTGTGAGCTTTTTTTTTTTTAAACGCTTGCAGGGGAAAACCGCTTGGCTAATGAAAGTGAATGGGATGGTGCACACCAGAGCGGCTCGTTTTTTCCACAAACGCAAACTCGGGGGCTGCAGCATTTTTTAAATTTCTGAGGCGTTTCTGCCTCAATGTAAAGTGTAGGAAAGTGGAAAACCGCTCTGAAAAACGCCAGATCAGAGCGGTTTTCCAGACGTTTTTGTTACAGAAGCTGTTCAGTAACAGCTTTACTGTAACAATATATGAAATCCGCTACACAAAAACGCTCCAGAAAACGCTAGGCATGTTTAGAAAACATGCCTAGAATCGCTCTGAAATCTGCATCAAAAACCTCTAGCGTTTTGCGGATCTGCTAGAGGTTTTTGGTGTGCACTGGGCCAAACACCTGATCTGCTGCATGCTTGTTCAGGGGCTATGGCTAAAACTATTAGAGGCAGAGGACCAGCAGAACGGCCAGGCAATCTGCATTGTTGAAAAGGAAATAAATATGGCAGCTTCCCTATCCCTCTCGCTTCAAATGTCCTTTAAAGTGATCCCGATCCGAAATTAACTCGTAGTTTTCTTGATTTTTTTGGATCTTTGAACTGGTCATTTTTTGTTTTGGATCTATGTACTGGTAGTTTTGGATCTTTTGGATTTGTTTTGTACTGGTAGTTTACGTTTGTTTTCGATCTATGAACTGGTAGTTTTCGTTTGTTTTGGATCCATGTACTGGTAGTTTTCGTTTGTTTTGGATCCATGTACTGGTAGTTTTCGTTTGTTTTGGATCTATGTACTGGTAGTTTTCGTTTTGGATCTATGAACTGGTAGTTTTCGTTTTGGATCTATGAACTGGTAGTTTTCGGTTTGGATCTATGTACTGGTAGTTTTGGTTTTGGATCTATGTACTGGTAGTTTTGGTTTTGGATCTATGTACTGGTAGTTTTGGTTTTGGATCTATGTACTGGTAGTTTTTGTTTTGGATCTATGTACTGGTAGTTTTCGTTTGTTTTGGATCTATGTACTGGTCGTTTTCGTTTTGGATCTATGTACTGGTAGTTTTTGTTTTGGATCTATGTACTGGTAGTTTTGGTTTTGGATCTATGTACTGGCAGTTTTCGGTTTGGATCTATGTACTGGTAGTTTTTGTTTTGGATCTATGTACTGGTAGTTTTCGTTTGTTTTGGATCTATGTACTGGTCATTTTCGTTTGTTTTGGATCTATGTACTGGCAGTTTTCGGTTTGGATCTATGTACTGGTAGTTTTGGATCTTTTGGATTTGTTTTGTACTGGTAGTTTACGTTTGTTTTGGATCCATGTACTGGTAGTTTTCGTTTGTTTTGGATCTATGTACTGGTAGTTTTCGTTTTGGATCTATGAACTGGTAGTTTTCGTTTTGGATCTATGAACTGGTAGTTTTCGGTTTGGATCTATGTACTGGTAGTTTTGGTTTTGGATCTATGAACTGGTAGTTTTGGTTTTGGATCTATGTACTGGTAGTTTTCGGTTTGGATCTATGTACTGGTAGTTTTTGTTTTGGATCTATGTACTGGTAGTTTTCGGTTTGGATCTATGTACTGGTAGTTTTTGTTTTGGATCTATGTACTGGTAGTTTTGGTTTTGGATCTATGTACTGGCAGTTTTCGGTTTGGATCTATGTACTGGTAGTTTTTGTTTTGGATCTATGTACTGGTAGTTTTCGTTTGTTTTGGATCTATGTACTGGTAGTTTTCGGTTTGGATCTATGTACTGGTAGTTTTTGTTTTGGATCTATGTACTGGTAGTTTTTATTTTGGATTTGTGTACTGGTAGTTTTGGTTTTGGATCTATGTACTGGTAGTTTTGGTTTTGGATCTATGTACTGGTAGTTTTGGTTTTGGATCTATGTACTGGTAGTTTTGGTTTTGGATCTATGTACTGGTAGTTTTGGTTTTGGATCTATGTACTGGTAGTTTTGGTTTTGGATCTATGTACTGGCAGTTTTCGGTTTGGATCTATGTACTGGTAGTTTTTGTTTTGGATCTATGTACTGGTAGTTTTCGTTTGTTTTGGATCTATGTACTGGTAGTTTTCGGTTTGGATCTATGTACTGGTAGTTTTCGGTTTGGATCTATGTACTGGTAGTTTTGGTTTTGGATCTATGTACTGGTAGTTTTCGGTTTGGATCTATGTACTGGTAGTTTTCGGTTTGGATCTATGTGCTGGTAGTTTTTGTTTTGGATCTATGTACTGGTAGTTTTCGGTTTGGATCTATGTACTGGTAGTTTTTGTTTTGGATCTATGTACTGGTAGTTTTCGGTTTGGATCTATGTACTGGTAGTTTTTGTTTTGGATCTATGTACTGGTAGTTTTCGTTTGTTTTGGATCTATGTACTGGTAGTTTTCGTTTGTTTTGGATCTATGTACTGGTAGTTTTGGTTTTGGATCTATGTACTGGTAGTTTTCGTTTGTTTTGGATCTATGTACTGGTAGTTTTGGTTTTGGATCTATGTACTGGTAGTTTTCGTTAGTTTTGGATCTATGTACTGGTAGTTTTCGGTTTGGGCCTGTTTCCACTACATGCAGATTCTGAATGACTCCAATGGATGTCTATGGGCCTGTTTCTACTACACGCAGATTCTGAATGCAGAAAAACTGACTCCAATGGATGTCTATGGGCCTGTTTCCACTACACGTGATTTTTCTGATGCAGATTTCCCCACAGCCATTCATTGGAGTCAGTTTTCTGCATCCAGAATCCTCATGTAGTGGAAACAGGCCCTTTGTTTTGCAAAATCTCCATTTTTCTTTTTTTCCCTGTTGGCTCTGGGGCGGGGGATGACATTTTTTTTTTTTTTTCATTTTTTTTATGCAAGTCCTAAATAATAAGGGCTCATTTCCACTGAGTGCGAATACGCATTGCAATATCCACATTACTGCTGAAAGCAATGCAATTTCCACAGGATGTGTCCATTCAATGCGATTTTAGTAGTCCATTCCGATTTAAAAAAAAAAATAAATAAACAACTCTGAACAGATTGCTGCATATTTTTGCACCATGTATCCGTTTCCAATGTACTTGTGATTGTCAGTTACGCCAGATGTGAAAATTTGCATAAACATTTGCATACAATAATGCATAAATTTACATACGAAAAAAACGAATGTGGAATTTAAAGCGTAACCAATATAACATAATGAATAAAATTGCTCATTGTTGTACAATATGCATTTATAGATTAGTTAGTGTTTTCCCGCTGTAAAATCTCTCCACTTCCCTGATTTACATCCTGACGCTTTTCACATGGTGAAATCTTTAGTACTGGCAGGTGATCCCTGCGGAACGTTTGTTTGCTGAGAGTTCTAAAGCTAATAGAAAAAATAACTGATCTTCCAGAATGCTCGAGAAATAAGGGGGGGGGGGGGGGGGGCTGGATTCCACATAATAAGCGGCCTAAGCCGAGCGTAGGGTAGGGTGGTGATACAGGAAGTGTTTCTGATGTGAAACCAGAATGTTTAACGTAACAATTGGGCATCCTGAATAATTTACTGCATTCTATAATATGTTGTTTATTTATATAGCACCGACCTATTACGCAGCGCTGTACTGAGTACATAGTCATGTCACTGACTCTCCCTCAGAGGGGCTCACAATCTAATCCTACCATAGTCCTATGTCTATGTATGTATCGTGTAATGCATGTATCGTAGTCTAGGGCCAATTTAGGGGAAGCCAATTAACTTATCTGTATGTTTTTGGCATGTGGGAGGAAATTGTAGTACCCGAAGGAAACCCACACAGACACTGGGAGAACATACAAACTCCTTAAAGATGTTTGTATGTTCTCCCTGTGTCTGCGTGGGTTTCCTCCGGCTTGTTACAGGTCCTCTTTAATATCCTTGTGGAAAGGGAGGCCTAAAGACTGCTCAGACTATTTATAACGTTGCCCTCCCTGTCCGTGCTCTAAGAATACCGTTTATTGATTATCAATCAGGCCTGGCAGGTGGGTCACATGACAGCCAGATGGTGGAATGGCATTAATGTCACTGCTGGGCTATTGTGTGACAAGCTCTGTGGCATCTGTCACCCCCGAGGTCTGCACTGAGTGACCCCTGGAGCCCTGCCAGGCCATATGGTCAGAGTGAGGCAATAGCTGCGATCTCCTCCCAGTGACTCAGCCACCTTCTGGATCTCCAGCAATAAACATGTGCCCGTCAGTGGTGTGACAGGGTGACAGCTCAGCACTTCCTGCCCGTCACATGACAGCTCCTCACACTTCCTGCGGGGGCATCTGCTATGCACATCACACCAGCAGAACAAGCTGCCTGGAGACTGTAGTGTTCAGCACAGATTAGTCTGCAGTGTCTGAGAGCCCAGGTACAGATAGGGGCATCTCGGCTTTCATTTCTTTGTAGCAGAAGTGGATTACATTGTCTTATCTAATGAGTGCAACCCTAGTACACACATCCAATTTTGATTGGCCAATTTTACCACCACCATGTAGTTTGAGGGCCCACTGATTTTGATTCTGATTTTACAGGAAGTCCCTGACTTATAAATGACCCACCAAGACAAACAGCGCAATATTTGATTGTGTGGAGAAATGTCAAAATATTTTTTTTTTTTTTAAAAAGACATTGTAATTTTATGAGAAAATCGATTTAAAAATGACTCAAAGAAAAAATGGTTGTTAAACTCGTTAAAATGACTTTTTGCCGCAGTACACTGTACTATAGAACGAGTGATGCATACATATTGTATACATTTTAAAGCAAACTTGGGACCCTCATTATTGCGCAGCACGGTCGCATAGTGGTTAGCACTATCGCCTTGCAGCGCAGTATAGGTAGCCAGGCATAGGTGCCCCAGTATAGTTAGCTGGCAATAGGTCCCCGCAGTATAGGTAGCTAGCCATAGGTGCCCCAGTATAATTGCCTCCAGTATAGGTTAGCCAGGTAGGTGCCTCCAGTATAGGTAGCCAGTATAGCTGCCCTCAGTATAGGTTAGATAGGTAGGTGCCCCCAGTATAGGTTAGATAGGTAGGTGCCTCCAGTATAGGTTAGATAGGTAGGTGCCCCCAGTATAGGTTAGATAGGTAGGTGCCCCCGTATAGGTTAGCTAGGTGGGTGTCTCCAATATAGGTAGCCAGAATAGTTGCCCCCAGTATAGGTTAGACAGGTAGGTGCCCCCAGTGTAGGTTACATAGGTAGATGCCCCCAGTGTAGACTGGATAGGTGACCCCAGTATAGGCTAAATAGGTAGGTGCCCCCAGTACAAGTTTGTTAAGTATATGCCCCCAGTATAGATTAGATAGGTATATGTCCCCCAGTATAGGTTAGCTAGGTATTTGCCCCCAGTATAGGCTAGGTAGGTATATGCCCCCAGTATAGATTAGATAGGTATATGCCCCCAGTATAGGTTGGATAGGTAGCTGCCCCAGTATAGATTAATGGGGGGGAGTCAGCCGCGGTGAGGGCGGACGATCACTTGCCGCTGGTCGCCTGCTCTGCATAGCCGCTGATACACACTTTACTTCCTGCTAAACAGGAAGTATAGTGTGTATCAGCGGCTATGCAGAGCAGGAGACCAGCGGCAAGTGATCGGCGATTGGAACGCAGGGAGGTGAGTTGCTGTCTGTATACAGCGCTTCCCTGCGCTAACTCTGCAGTCTGCAGCGGAGGGGGAGCATGGAGGGCGGCCCGGGAGAGGAAGGGAGGGAGAGGTCTTGTCGCTCTCCCTGCGGCTGCGGCTCCCTCTCCATCACGGCCCCCCCATTTCCCCAGTGCTCAGGGCGGCCACACGGGCCGCACAGCCCTAGAAACGGGCCTGG
Source organism: Hyperolius riggenbachi (assembly GCF_040937935.1). Lineage (NCBI taxonomy): Eukaryota > Metazoa > Chordata > Amphibia > Anura > Hyperoliidae > Hyperolius > Hyperolius riggenbachi. The sequence continues at coordinate 8,642,906 of NC_090656.1, forward strand.
TACTGGGTCCCCGGTTCAAATCCCAGCCAGGTCAACACCTGGCTTTGTATGTTCTCTCCATGTCTGTGTGGTTTTCCTCCGGGCACTCCAGTTTCCTACCACATCCCAAAAACATACAGATAAGTTAATTGGCTACCCCTAAATTGGCCCTGGACTATGATAAATACACTACAGGATGCATTCATAGACCTATGACTATGGCAGGGATTAGACTGTGAGCCCCTCTGAGGGACAGTTAGATGACATGACAATTTACTCTGTACAGCACTGCGTAATATGTCAGTTAAATAATTATGATCATCATTAGGACAGAAGGAGGCGGAAGGGGGGGCAGATGCGGTGGCAGAGAGGGGGGCAGAAGAGGCATGGGTGGGGCAGAGATAGCACAGAGGACAGAGATTGCAGTGTTCCAACTTAAGAACGGATCTCATTTGTTAGCCAAGGACTACCTGTACTATGAGCAGATTGTGCAGGTAAGATCTCAAACTACATGGAGATGGTAAAATTGGCCAATGCTTATCCAATCAAAATTGGATGTGTGTATACAGCCTAATAATTTCGTTTTAGTTTAATAAGTGACTTCATTATTTTTTTTCTTGCAGTATTCTGGCTTCCAGCAGACGGCGGATAAATGTTTTGTGTGCGGCCATCTTATCATGGAAATGGTGAGTGCCAACTCTGAAATCCCCATTCTGACCTCTCTGCAGCTTGTAGCCTCCCTCAGTTGGACAGAAACTACAAAGATCAGCAAGATTTGTCTATGCACTACAACTCCCAGCAAGCTTTGCTCTCTTGCTTCCTTCCCAATTTGCTTAAAGCAGACCTGAACTCTTGCACAGCACACAATGAAAAGTTTTTATTCCACATATGGTTGTCAAAGATATCCACTGCTCTGTGTTTGATTAGCCAGATCAAAGTGTCTAATTAGTTCTTATCAGCTCTGCCAAGGCAGCTCTCCCAATACAGTAAACCTTGAAGCTTAACCCCTTCAGTGCTCCCTGCAATCGAAGTCAAGTTAAAACTTCAGCTTTGTTTTTTGTTTTTTTATAATCCCCATAAAGTTTATGATGCTGTGGTTAATCTTTTAGAGCAGAGAGGAGGTTCTGAGTTTAGTTCCACTCTACTCACGTCTGCTAACCGGGAGGGGGGGAGGGTCAGGATATTTGGGTGCTGCCATAGAACCCCATTTAATTCCGAGAGCCCCTACGGGGGTGCGCGGAAATTGACATTTTTGCATATTTTTTTTTTAAATTTATTTTTAGCGGTGGGGATGGTTAAGGTTAGCCGCTATGGGGTTGCAGGGATCATTAAGGACTGCTGGCGGGGGGGTGCAGGGACTAGTTGAGGGTAGCTGCTGGTGGGAGTGGTTGCAGTGACTTTTAAAGTTAGCTGCTGGGATGGGAAGGGGGGTTTGCAGTTAAGGTTAGGTGGGGGTGGGGGGTTGGGGCATCGCAGGGGACGGTTGAGGGTGGGGGGGGGGGGGGGGGGGGGGGGAGTGCGGTTAAGGTTAGTCACGGGGGACATGTGATCGTCTCTCTATCCTGCTGAGAAGAGCCAGATTAAGGAACTGTCATCCCATGGTCACACCTCGAGGGCTAGTGTACTTCGCCATTAGTCACGTTATGTTTACATTCATTTTGACTTAAAGGGAACCTAAACTGAGAAGGATATGTATTTTTCCTTTTAAAATAATACCAGTTGCCTGACTCTCCTGCTGATCCTGTGTCTCTAATACTTTTAGCCACAGCCCCTGAACAAGCATGCAGAACAGGTGCTCTGACTGAAGTCAGACTGGATTATCTGCATGCTTGTTTCAGGTCTGTGATTCAGCCACTACTGCAGCCAAAGAGATCAGCAGGACTGCCAGCAACCGGTATTGTTTAAAAGGAAACATCCCTATCCCTCTCAGTTTAGGTTCCCTGTAAGGTCATTTCCCAGCTATGTTACTGAATAGAAAAGTAGGGTCAGTCCAATGTCTGCCTGACCTCAAGCTGAGGAAAACCTATTGACCTGCACTTGATCTGAGATTAACCTGACATTGAACTGAAGTTCCGGGTTCACGTATGCGAACCCTGCGGACTTCGTTTCCACTCGCCTCCTTCCTGTGCGTTCTCCCACCACCACAGACAACTGAGAAACCTACAATAGAACCGACAGCCCATTGAAAGTCCGTGTGCTGTATCCATCAAAATGCGTTTTGTGTTCCCGGACACCGCACGCGTTCACGCACATTGCACGGCTCCGGAGAACGTGCGCGCTGTCTGGAACTATGTGCGTGAAAAATATCTGCCTGGAATCGGAGGAGGTAAGTGGAATTTATTTTGAGCAGTTTTAGGGCTCGGGTACACAGACCTTTTATGCGGGTCAGCATCAGTTGATCGGTTTGTCCTGAACCAACCCGTCTCCCGGTGCCTAACATGAGGTACACACGATGCAATTTCCCACCAGTTCGATGGGCCGAACCGGTAATGTCCTATCTGCTCACGATCAATAACGGGATTGATTTTCAGATCACTACTGCACAAAACCAATCTCCTTATCGAACAGGGGCAGGTCGGACATGTCAGAAATTATCGGTTTGATTGGTATGTAGTGGTCCATCTTGCTTCACTGCATGTCTTCACTTCAAACTGCCCGTGGTGATAGCATGGCCTTGGGTGCCGCAATGCATGCTGGGAGATGTAGTCCATTAAAGCGGGCCTGAACTAAAATCGCAAAACCTTGCGCAAGTAATTTTACCGTGATTAGCGCAGTAAAAATCACTGGACACGTCCGTGATTTCAGAGGGATCACGGTCAGTGCTTTATAAGCACTGTACCACAATCGCTCCAGAATCGCCTCAAAACTACTGCAGGTAATGCGCTGGCGCTAATCGCAAAATTCCCACGATCGGCGCCAATCGCGGCCGTGAGAACACTGCCATAGGATAACAAAGTACAAGCGCTTAGCGGGAATCGCCCGCTAATCGCTTAGGTGGGAATGGGCCCATAACTTTTCTTTGTTACAGCTGATACTAATCCTGCAATAAATCTGCAGTGTGTCTACTTCCTGCTTTCATGGAAGCAGACAAAGCGTTAACATCCTTTGTTTACATATTAGTTGTGTCTGCCAAGGATTGCCAAATTTCTGTGCTGAGAGATCAAATTACACTTGTGATTACTTACAGATGAGGGGGAATTAGACAGGCTCTTCTCTCTAAAAACACACAGGGCGCATTTCTCTGTTTTCCTTCTGTCCTGTGCAAGAGTTCAGCTCCACTTTAATCTGACTACAGCTCCCAGCCAGGTGTCGGGCAGGAGGGGTGAGGAGGCTCATAAAACTATTGGATCATTAATATTTTATTTACTAATGGCTAACACAGTGCAATACTCTACTGCTACTAATATTTTATGGAGACTGAGAACGATTTCTAATGGATATAGTAGTTATTTTTTTCCTATGTTAGCCTGCTCACATGCAGCAGAAAAAATAAAAGTGAGAGTGTCCCTTTAAGAGTGAGGATTGCGCCCGGAGGCACTCGCAGAAGTGTGAGCAATGAGCGGCGTGAGGTTGCGGGACATATCCCTTCCTGCAGGCGACAAGCCTCTGCTCAGACAAGCAGAGGACCTGTGAATCAGCACACTAATCTCCTGCTGATGTCACGAGACTCCATGCTGCATAACTGGCATATCCCAGAGGCGTGCGCCGACTTGTCCGCCCGCGACTATCGCAGCTGTTATGTCTGAGCTGGAGGTGAGGAGCGGCGATTGTCTTCCAGAGCGCAAACACTGGGCGTGTTGTGTCACTATCCCCCCCCCCCCCTCAGCCCCGCGTCTGCAGTTAGTCACGGTCGTGTGAAGACACACACGTGTGCTTCCGCTGCCTGCTGGGAATATTTGCTCTTGTTTTCCAGAGATTATCGCCCTCATCGTACATCGGTCACACACGCTTTAACCGCACACTGCTTCTCCATTTCTTCCCGAGGCACCCTGAATACACCCACTGTAAGGTCTGCGAAGGCTGCCATATTCAACTCCTAGTTCCTTGGCTGTCATGCAGGAACCGGTATGCAGATTGGGGTGGGGTCAGGAATCTGTATACTGGTTCCAGGTAAGGGATTTTGATAGTGTAGCCCAAAAATGATTATTTTTAGAAATACAAAATAGCAGCGTACAGGGCTGTGGCGTCGGTAAAAAATACTTCGACTGGGCATTATCTGTTCGGCCCATCGAACTGGTACTGAAAACTGCTCCAACTCCGTAAGTTGGCCACTGACGATCCATCCTTTTTCATCCAATCTTACCATGTCTATGTCATATAAGGGAACTGCCTAAATTATCCATTCAATGTATTTACTCAATTTACCCTTATACTACATATATTTGGTAAGATTGGATGAAAAAGATTGGATCACTAGTGGCCACCATTAGTCTAATTTTTACAAAGGTTATGAATTTGGTTCAAAAATCATCTGACTCCTCAGTGTATTAAACCACCGACTCCGACTCCAGGTACCCAAAATTTCTCTGACTCCTCAACTCCGACTTCACAGCCCAGGCGTCCATACCTCTTTTAAGGAGAACTCAGGAGAGTTCCGTTTTATGTTTTATAAATGCATCTAGCGCTTGCTTATGCTTCATACACACTTGAGATAAAAGTCTTTGGAAAAGGCAAGATCACAGACCAATTTTACCTCCTTCCATGTAGTATGAGAGCCACACCTACACAGTCTATTCTATGGAGCTGCACTCCCCATCAGACAGAAATCTTACCCCCTTCCATGTAGTATGAGAGCCACACCTACACAGTCTATTCTATGGAGCTGCACTCCCCATCAGACAGAAATCTTACCCCCTTCCATGTAGTATGAGAGCCACACCTACACAGTCTATTCTATGGAGCTGCACTCCCTATCAGACAGAGATCTTACCCCCTTCCATGTAGTATGAGAGCCACACCTACACAGTCTATTCTATGGAGCTGCACTCCCCATCAGACAGAAATCTTACCCCCTTCCATGTAGTATGAGAGCCACACCTACACCGTCTATTCTATGGAGCTGAACTCCCCATCAGACAGAAATCTTTGCAAGATGCTGCACACAAAGATGCTGTACACATTCAACAGATCAGTATCTGCAAAAGATCTTTTCCTGCAAAAGATCCATTCCTGCAAAATGCATTCATAGTCTATGAGATCTGCAGATCATCATACACACCTTGTTTAACAGACATTCATCTGCAGATCAGATCCACCAGGATGGATTTTCAGATCTGCAGATGAAGTCAGTTAAACAAGGTGTGTATGAGGATCTGCAGATCTCATAGACTATGAATGCATTTTGCCGGAATGAATTTTTTGCAGGAACAGATCTTTTGCAGCTACAGATCTTTTGTGTCTGTACAGCATCTGTGTGTGCAGTATCTTGCAAAGATTTCTGTCTGATGGGGAGTTCAGCTCCATAGAATAGACTGTGTAGGTGTGGCTCTCATACTACATGGAAGGGGGTAAGATTTCTGTCTGATGGGGAGTGCAGCTCCATAGAATAGACTGTGTAGGTGTGGCTCTCATACTACATGGAAGGGGGTAAGATTTCTGTCTGATGGGGAGTGCAGCTCCATAGAATAGACTGTGTAGGTGTGGCTCTCATACTACATGGAAGGGGGTAAGATTTCTGTCTGATGGGGAGTTCAGCTCCATAGAATAGACTGTGTAGGTATGGCTCTCATACTACATGGAAGGGGGTAAGATTTCTGTCTGATGGGGAGTGCAGCTCCATAGAATAGACTGTGTAGAGTGTGGCTCTCATACTACATGGAAGGGGGTAAGATCTCTGTCTGATGGGGAGTTCAGCTCCATAGAACAGACTGTGTAGGTGTGGCTCTCATACTACATGGAAGGGTGTAAGATTTCTGTCTGATGGGGAGTGCAGCTCCATAGAATAGACTGTGTAGGTGTGGCTCTCATACTACATGGAAGGGGGTAAGATTTCTGTCTGATGGGGAGTGCAGCTCCATAGAACAGACTGTGTAGGTATGGCTCTCATACTACATGGAAGGGGGTAAGATTTCTGTCTGATGGGGAGTGCAGCTCCATAGAATAGACTGTGTAGGTGTGGCTCTCATACTACATGGAAGGGGGTAAGATTTCTGTCTGATGGGGAGTGCAGCTCCATAGAATAGACTGTGTAGAGTATGGCTCTCATAGTACATGGAAGGGGGTAAAATTGGTCTGTGATCTTGCCTTTTCCAAAGACTTTTATCTCAAGTGTGTATGAAGCATTAGTCTTTGAAGAGAACCAGTAAGGTATGGAGGCTGCCATATGCTAACTTAGGCCATTCCCCTTCAACCTCTCAAGTTTTACGCCTTACTAGATAACCCTAACAGGCCCTGTGCCTTTATGTATACCGCATACCTCCCCACCTCTTGTCCCCCCCCCCCCCCCCATTCCTTTAGGATTGTAAGCTCACAAGGGCAGGGCTCTCTCACCCTTTGTGTCTTGGATTTTACTTTTCATTTAATAACTTGCTCTCTGTTATACATTTTACTCATCACGTTACATCTGTCATTGTAACCACCAGCTCTGTATTTTGTACCAGTGTCCATATCTGATGTATATCGTTGTCTGTATCATTATGTACCCCTTGTTTGTTTTCCTACTTCGTACAGCGCCACAGAATATGTTGGCGCTTTATAAATCAATAATAATATTTACTTTTAAACAATACATATTGCCTGGCTGTCCTGCTGATCTTTCTGCCTTCAGTGGCTGAATCACACACCTGAACAAGCATGCAGCAAATCCAGTCAGACTTCAGCCAGAGCACCTGATCTGCATGCTTGTTCAAGATCTATAGCTAAACGTTTAATGCTAGGTACACACGATGCTATTTTCTGACAGATTTACTGTCAGATCAATTACTTCCAATTTCAATAAATTCCGATTTCCTATGAAAAATCAGTAAAAAAAAATCGATCGGATATCAGATCGGACCTGTTGGAAATAATCTATCTGACAGTAAATCTGTCAGAAAATTGCATCATCCTAGCATTAGAGGCACAGGATCAGCAGAGCTGCCTGGCAACTGGTATTGTTTTAAAGGAAATAACTATGGCCGCCTCCATATACCTCTCACTTCTGGTTTCCTTTAGAAAATGACTAATAACAGCCTTTCTGCTTCTGTAATTACCATGTAGGATAAAGTCAATTCAGATAGGCTTTTAGAAGCTTTTTTTATATCCCCTGCTGTGTTAAGTGTATGAAGACCTCAGCATCCTTTACCTGCTCTCCGGCAGAATGTAAATGTAACATGATTATCGTTGCTTGCGGCTCAGAATCACTATTGCTATTCAGCTGAGCTTGAAGTGACTCTCTGGTAAGAGGGATATGGAGACTGCCATACTTATTTTCCTTTAAATAATGCATATTGCCTGGTTGTCCTGATTCTCCTCTATATGGAATGGTGGCCATACCACTACTAGGTGATGGCCACTAGATCCACCATCAGATAGATCCCCCTCTGATGCAAGAGGGATCTGTTGCCTGTCCACATACTGAAAGATTCCCAATAGATTTTAGCATGCAATCTTGTGGAAATTGTCCTAGCCTTCCCACCTGCTGGGTACCCCCCTCTCCCATGTGTAGGTGTACCCCTCTCCCCTGAGGACCCCCCAAACTTTGTGACCTCTGTCCTACTGAGAACCTTTGGAGCAACCTCAAACAAAAGATCTATAAGGGTGGGAGGCAGTTCACATCCAAACAGCAGCTCTGGGAGGCCACTCTGCCAACCTGCAAAGAAATGAAATCAAAAACTTACAAGTTCAATGGATGCAAGCGTAATGAAGCTGCTAACCAATAAGCAGACCTAGTATGTTATCTAACTTAAACTGTTGAGTTGTTTTTGATTGAAATCGCTTTTGATTTCAGTAAATATGACCTCCTGATGCTGCAAATTTCAGTCCTTTACAACCCATGAAATGTTTTGGAACGCTTGTGCATGTTAATTTGGAACAGTGCATTTTAAGTTTATTTTTGAAAAACATACCGTTATTAGGAGGTTTGTTTAGCAACATTTGAATTATACTTATATAATAATGATTGTTGATGACTCGAAGATCATGCCGACTGCCGCTTACATCAACTATTTTGGAAAATCAGTTCAAAATGTGCATAATAATTTGGAAGGGGGTGTAGATGTGGTCTTCAGAGATGTTGCCAATCGCCACTTTTTGGAAGCTGATTTTCATCCATATGTTTATGTGCAATGGCTGCAGTCAGGTGAATAATCCTGAGAACACTGTCAGGCTTTGCTCGGGCCTGGATATCCTCTTACCATGAATGTGTTTGTGTTCAGATCCTGCAGGCCTTGGGCAAGTCCTATCACCCTGGCTGCTTCCGCTGCGTGGTCTGTAACGAGTGCCTGGACGGGGTCCCTTTCACTGTAGACGTGGAGAACAACATCTACTGCGTCAAGGACTACCACACGTAAGAGAGCTGGCTCAGCCGATCCACTAAAGGGGTGGGGAAGGGGAGGGGCTAAATGCATTTAGGGAGGAGCTATATGCAAGGTTACGCTGGCCATACATTGGTTGATCTGGCCAAGACATTGATCACTCTTGGATCATATTAGAATTTATTGAAAATCTGTTTGCACTGCCTGCTGTGTCCCCAGGTTTTCCAGTCAACATCCCAACCGCCTCCCCCAAGGCTGTGCCGAGTGTTGGCAGCGGAGCTTGCTCTCACCTGTCCTCTAGTGCGTGTCTTCCCTGCAAAGCGATCCTCCCTGTGTCTTCTCTCCCTGGGTGCCATGTACGTTAAAGGGATCCAAGCAGCTTTTTTTCTGCAGTTTGTCCTGGTTTCTAATAGTTTTAGGAGCTGCCATTTCCCTGCCTGCTCTTTCTGTGGAAGCCAAGCCACAGAAGTAGGACATTAAAAGCCTCTAACATACATTTAAATGTAAAAAGAGGTAGAATTCTTTTTTTAGTTATGAGCCACATTGTTAGCATGCATGTTTAATGTGCTATTGACATGCCCTGGGGGCTAAAAATGCTGCTCAATTCCATTTAAGTGACCATTAGAGGCCTTTAGTGTTTGGCCTCCAGTGTTTGGGACAGAGGGCACCCTGGGAGAGAAGACAAAAGGAGGGGCCTACGGCAGTGGAGGGAGGGCACGTGTCGGCAGACAGGTGATTATAAGCGTCACCGTGTACGTTGCAATTTCGGATGCATCGCTCCGGACCTGCCACCGACCGAGCAAATCTAGCACAGTCGACTGAATCCATCAATTTCAGCCAAAGATCAAATGGGAATCATTTCTATCAAATGATCAAATCGGCTGGATATCGGTGGAAAAAAATTCCCACCATGCATAAGTCATATCGCAACTGAAGGCGGAGTCCTGCGAACTGAACTACTTACTGCTAAATGATGCCGTTGATGGCTTACACATAGCAGCCATTCACCGTTGTCATACGCTGGGAATTCTGGATTGTACAAATCAAGTGCTGCTTTTCTCCAATTTCTCCAATCACATTCTCGGGAAATTAAAATACTCAAATCCATGAGATGTTTATAAGTCTGTTATGTTGGGGTTGAGAGATCTGGGTTGGGTAGCCTGAATCTGGCAGATATGCAGACCTATGTATGGCCAGTGCCTCATTTTTCTGTCTTCTTGTGACTCTAATCTGCTCAGGAGTAAATGCCAGGTCATGTTTGTTTATTTTTCGCGTTGTCGATAAAGCTTGTGTTGTACTAAGTACTCATTTTCTTTTTTCTCTTTTTGCAGAGTTTTCGCACCTAAATGTGCCTCGTGCAACCAGCCAATCCTCCCAGCACAGGTAAGTCACATGTTCCTGCTTGATGTGGCAGGGAGAGGCTTGTACAGCGTCATGAGATAAGATAGTGTGCATGCTGAACTCCAATTCAGTCACCCGGCAGCCCGGTGCATTCTCCCAGCAGAGATTTGGTGCTCTACAGAGTGGCTGAGATTTAGTGCTCTGCAGAGTGGCTGAGATTTGGTGCTCTACAGAGTGGCTGAGATTTAGTGCTCTGCAGAGTGGCTGAGATTTGGTGCTCTGCAGAGTGGCTGAGATTTGGTGCTCTGCAGAGAGTGGCTGAGATTTGGTGCTCTGCAGAGAGTGGCTGAGATTTGGTGCTTTGCAGAGAGTCGCTGAGATTTGGTGCTTTGCAGAGAGTCGCTGAGATTTGGTGCTCTGCAGAGAGTGGCTGAGATTTGGTGCTCCGCAGAGAGTGGCTGAGATTTGTTGCTCTGCAGAGAGTGGCTGAGATTTGGTGCTCTGCAGAGAGTGGCTGAGATTTGGTGCTCTGCAGAGAGTGGCTGAGATTTGGTGCTCTGCAGAGAGTGGCTGAGATTTGGTGCTCTGCAGAGAGTGGCTGAGATTTGGTGCTCTGCAGAGAGTGGCTGAGATTTGGTGCTCTGCAGAGAGTGGCTGAGATTTGGTGCTCCGCAGAGGGTGGCTGAGATTTGGTGCTCCGCAGAGAGTGGCTGAGATTTGTTGCTCCGCAGAGAGTGGCTGAGATTTGGTGCTCTGCAGAGAGTGGCTGAGATTTGGTGCTCTGCAGAGAGTGGCTGAGATTTGGTGCTCTGCAGAGAGTGGCTGAGATTTGGTGCTCTGCAGAGAGTGGCTGAGATTTGGTGCTCTGCAGAGAGTGGCTGAGATTTGGTGCTCTGCAGAGAGTGGCTGAGATTTGTTGCTCTGCAGAGAGTGGCTGAGATTTGGTGCTCTGCAGAGAGTGGCTGAGATTTGGTGCTCTGCAGAGAGTGGCTGAGATTTGGTGCTCTGCAGAGAGTGGCTGAGATTTGGTGCTCTGCAGAGAGTGGCTGAGATTTGGTGCTCTGCAGAGAGTGGCTGAGATTTGGTGCTCTGCAGAGAGTGGCTGAGATTTGGTGCTCTGCAGAGAGTCGCTGAGATTTGGTGCTTTGCAGAGAGTCGCTGAGATTTGGTGCTCTGCAGAGAGTGGCTGAGATTTGGTGCTCTGCAGAGAGTGGCTGAGATTTGGTGCTCTGCAGAGAGTCGCTGAGATTTGGTGCTCTGCAGAGAGTGGCTGAGATTTGGTGCTCTGCAGAGAGTGGCTGAGATTTGGTGCTCTGCAGAGAGTGGCTGAGATTTGGTGCTCTGCAGAGAGTGGCTGAGATTTGGTGCTCTGCAGAGAGTGGCTGAGATTTGGTGCTCTGCAGAGAGTGGCTGAGATTTGGTGCTCTGCAGAGAGTGGCTGAGATTTGGTGCTCTGCAGAGAGTGGCTGAGATTTGGTGCTCTGCAGAGAGTGGCTGAGATTTGGTGCTCTGCAGAGAGTCGCTGAGATTTGGTGCTTTGCAGAGAGTCGCTGAGATTTGGTGCTCTGCAGAGAGTGGCTGAGATTTGGTGCTCTGCAGAGAGTGGCTGAGATTTGGTGCTCTGCAGAGAGTGGCTGAGATTTGGTGCTCTGCAGAGAGTGGCTGAGATTTGGTGCTCTGCAGAGAGTGGCTGAGATTTGGTGCTCTGCAGAGAGTGGCTGAGATTTGGTGCTCTGCAGAGAGTGGCTGAGATTTGGTGCTCTGCAGAGTGGCTGAGATTTGGTGCTCTGCAGAGAGTGGCTGAGATTTGGTGCTCTGCAGAGGGTGGCTGAGATTTGGTGCTCTGCAGAGGGTGGCTGAGATTTGGTGCTCTGCAGAGAGTCGCTGAGATTTGGTGCTCTGCAGAAAGTCACTGAGATTTGGTGCTCTGCAGAGAGTGGCTGAGATTTGGTGCTCTGCAGAGAGTGGCTGAGATTTGGTGCTCTGCAGAGAGTGGCTGAGATTTGGTGCTCTGCAGAGAGTGGCTGAGATTTGGTGCTCTGCAGAGAGTCGCTGAGATTTGGTGCTCTGCAGAGAGTGGCTGAGATTTGGTGCTCTGCAGAGAGTGGCTGAGATTTGGTGCTCTGCAGAGAGTGGCTGAGATTTGGTGCAGATATCTGACTGAGAAGCATTGCTGCAAGGTGAGGAATCCTTTGCTTCAGTCTCAACACATTCCCTTTTTTTGACTGGGGAGCATTAGTTGTGTAATCAGGGCCACAATTCACCTATCGTGACTCAAGCGGATCCAGAAACTCTTCATATGTTAATTCCATTTTGTGACATGGGAAGGTGTTGTGACATGGGAAGCTGTTGTGACATGGGAAGGTGCTGTGACATGGGAAGGTGTTGTGACATGGGAAGGTGTTGTGACATGGGAAGCTGTTGTGACATGGGAAGGTGTTGTGACATGGGAAGGTGTTGTGACATGGGAAGGTGTTGTGACATGGGAAGGTGTTGTGACATGGGAAGCTGTTGTGACATGGGAAGCTGTTGTGACATGGGAAGGTGTTGTGACATGGGAAGGTGTTGTGACATGGGAAGCTGTTGTGACATGGGAAGCTGTTGTGACATGGGAAGCTGTTGTGACATGGGAAGGTGTTGTGACATGGGAAGGTGTTGTGACATGGGAAGGTGTTGTGACATGGGAAGGTGTTGTGACATGGGAAGCTGTTGTGACATGGGAAGGTGTTGTGACATGGGAAGGTGTTGTGACATGGGAAGGTGTTGTGACATGGGAAGCTGTTGTGACATGGGAAGGTGTTGTGACATGGGAAGCTGTTGTGACATGGGAAGGTGTTGTGACATGGGAAGGTGTTGTGACATGGGAAGCTGTTGTGACATGGGAAGCTGTTGTGACATGGGAAGCTGTTGTGACATGGGAAGGTGTTGTGACATGGGAAGGTGTTGTGACATGGGAAGCTGTTGTGACATGGGAAGGTGTTGTGACATGGGAAGGTGTTGTGACATGGGAAGCTGTTGTGACATGGGAAGCTGTTGTTGAGAAATAATAACAATGATTTCAGAAGACAAGTAGCATATTATCACATAATGACCTATTGCAACATATTGCCGTATTGTGACATGGTGACCTATTATAACATAGCAATGTACAGTGATATAGAAATGCCCACATATTGTGACAAATTAAAGTGTACCTGAGATGGGCAACAGCAAAAAATCATATATACCTGGGGCTTCCTCCGGCCTGATCGCTCCCTCGCCGTCCTCTTCTGACTCCCCGTCGCCCGCAGCTGGCCCCGGAAAATCCTCCAGTCGGCGCAGTCCGGCCAGGCGTGTAACTGTCTCACTCCCGTCACTGGGAGCGTTCGGCGCCCATGCAGTAGTACTGCGCAGATGCAAAGCGCTCCCGGCGACCTGAACGCGGCGGGGGCACGTGCGCGGCCTTGCCATTGCATGTGCAATTGGCCCCAGACCGGAGGACTTTCCGGGGCCAATTACAGGTGACGGGGAGTCAGAAGAGGACAGCGTTGGAGCGGTCAGGCTGGAGGAAGCCCCAGGTATGTATATTTGTATGCTGTGACCCCATCTCCGGTTCCCTTCACCCCCCCCCCCCCCCCCCTTTGCCAGTATGATTCTTTCCAGATTTTAGGGTGTAAAGGCGGTGCATTTTGCAGATTCTAACCTAATGACTTCTTGATGTTGATGATTCTATGATATTCTTACGTAAAGATGTCACCATGTGAGCATTTCCTTTTCAATCCTGAGTGATCGTATCGGGGGGCGTTACTTACAAGTATATAGGGTCCTTTAGTGACGTTTAGACACAAATGATTTGCGGTTTGAGTTTCTCTTTACATTTGTTCTGTGGGACAGTCAGGCTCTGGTTCTCTAGTCCTGCTAATTCCAGAGCACTATTTCATTGTGGATTAAAAGGAAGCAGATTGGCCCCCAGTAAACGGCCGCATAATACTTCTTTTCTTAGCCAGCTCCCGCTGCCTCTCCCATGCAGGACGTTGTCACGTGGTTACACTGCGTACGGCTCTGACGTCACTCGTGGTGCATCCCTGCTTATGTTGGACATCACAGAACAGGCTAAATATACACTTCTGTGTTTCCCAGGCCTGCGTGTCCCAAGCTGCCTGTTACTGGCTGCATAGCAGCCTCTGCGGTCAGCTCCAGCCTCGGGGGGCTCTGCAAATACATGAATTCCATGGGAAGGATCGGGTGCCGGTCTTGGGGAGTCCATAGAAAGGTGCATGATGGGTCTTCCTGCAAGAGCTGTCATGTGACCTGCTTAAAGAGGAGCTGTCAGCCATACTATCTCAGGAAAAACCACATATATAAGTAGATTAATACTTACTCTACTTACATAACATATGTATTGCACTGTCCACATTTTGATTTTAGTGAGTTTTCTACAGTAAAAAAAGAGAAAATTCTTCTTAGAATTTCCCATTTTAACTGTGGTTATTTTGAAGCCAATTCTGATGTCATTTCCTCCCTTACTCTCCTCTGCCTGATTGTGTATGCATTGCCCGCCCTCCACTATAGAAAGTGCATTGTCTCAGCATGAGAAATATCGGCCAATCAGAGAGGAACAGAGGTGTGGGAGGGGAAAACTGAATAGAAAATTCATCCTTTTACATTTAACAAATGCAGTAATACAGAAACGCTGCATTCTGAAACTGGTGTGCGGATCTGATCCTACTTGCTTCTGCTGACTAAGTGGTGACGTGGATTGGCACCCAGGTGTAGCACCCAACCAACTGGTAAGGCGTACCACACCGAAATCTGAATAGACATTATGCAGCGAGAATGATCACTGTTTTAGTTCAAAAACAGGGATCATTCACAGATTTTGTACCAATCGTGCCGCCACGCTCCCTCCCGCTTGCTCGTTCCCACCGCCAATCGTTAGGTTAAAGTGAACCAGAGATGCAGGGCTGTGGAGTCGGTCCAAAAATCCACCGACTCCGACTCCTCAGTTTAGGATTCCACCGACTCCGACTCCACGACTCCGACTCCTCTAATTTGCATATTACAATTTTGTTGATTAAAAGTATGTAACATGAAATTCGTCTCATAACTGCCAACGCTTAGGAATTTTACAAGACAACTGAAGTGAGAAGGATATGTAGACTACTATGTTTATTCCCTTTAGACTAAAACTAGTCCTTGGTAAGAGTACTTGTAAAAGGTACAAACCGGAACAAAGAACATCTATCAGGCCCTAGGCAATGTAAGTGTGGGTACATGTAAGAAGCAGGTACTCTGCAGGGGAATGAGGAGATTGTAAACAGACAATACCTCTGTGTTCAATGTGCACAACATTCTCAGTGGATTCCCTGCAGCTCTGTGAGGAGTGCATATGTAGAGTATAGTACTACTGTGTAACAAAGTAAACCTGAGACAGATGAAATTAAAGTTTTATACATACCTGGGGCTTCCTCCAGCCGCCTTCAGGATAATCAGTCCCTCGTTGTCCTCCTCCACCACGTGGATCTTCTGCTATGAGTCCAGGTACTTGAGCCAGTCAGGCGTAGTGCGCATGCACACACTCCGCCGCCAGGTGCATACTACACCTGTGCAGCACTATTGCGCAGGTGCAGAATGTTCCTGGCTGTGGGAGCGGCATGCGGCCGGACAGCACTGACTGGCTGAATTACCAGGACTCATAGCAGAAGATCCGGGTGGTGGAGGACAGTGAGGGACTGATTAGCCTGAAGGGGGCTGGAGGAAGCCCCAGGTATGTATAAAACTTTACTTTTCATCCGTCTCAGTTACCCTTTAATTTGTAGTCACCAAACCAAATTTTAATAACATATCAAATTATTTTATTTCGTCAGCAAAGGGAGTGCATACATTTGCATAAATCAGCATCAATGCAGAATTATTTCCATCTCGTTGACCATCTCTATTAGTGACACAGCTACACATCAGGCTTTATTCTTACAGCATAGATGTTATTTAGTAAATATAAGAGATCCCTGTGTACACATCATATATACAGTCACAATCAGATATGTATATCTGACCTTAAAAATACGGGGACTGCTTTATTGAAGCAGCACAAGTAACTAATTTTGATTAGTTTATTTCATTTTTGTGGACTAAGCACAGCTATTACTGTATATATACTGTATATATACATTATTTTTAATGACTATTATCTGAGAAATAGAACATTTTATCATATTTTCTATTTTAATTACAGTTACAAATTCATTAGGAGTCGGAGTCGGTGCATTTTTTCCCGACTCCGACTCCAGGCACCCAAAATTGCCCGACTCCACGACTCCGACTCCACGACTCCGACTCCGACTCCACAGCCCTGCAGAGATGAAGCACCCTCATAATTTTACCATAAATATCAGTGGGAACATTAGAGAAAACACCTACCCTGCTCTCCGTTTCATCCTTCACTGCTCAGCCTGCTTGTTATCAGCCCTGATAAAATCCCCGACTGAGCATTCAGTCTGGCTTTGCTCAGGAATCATTATAGCTCAGTCTGTCTTCTCTGATGTCTTTTTCAATCCCAAGCCTGCCCCTTCTGGCTTTGCTATAATAACTCCGCTATGATGATTCCTGAGCAAAGCCAGACTGAATGCTCAGTCTGGGATTTTATCAGGGCTGACAACAAGCTGGCTGAGCAGTGAAGGATGAAACAGAGAGCAGGGTAGGTGTTTTCTCTAATGTTCCCACTGATACATATATATATATATATATATATATATATATATATATATATATATATATATATATATATATATATATATATATATATATATATATATATATATATATATATATATATATGGTAAAATACATGAGGGGGCTTCGTCTCTGGTTCACTTTATCTCCCCTATAGGTCCCCATGACCATCTCATTTATGCCGGCGTCACTTCCCAAAGTAACGCAACCACGCATTACTTCCTATTTGCGTACTTATAGTACACAGTAGAAAATAAAAATAACGCACGACAACATTTTGTAGCCAAATAGTAAAATTACACCTACAGACATTAGAGACTAACATTTTTTAATATGTATGTCACGAGGGTATATTATGATTAAATGATGGGCTTGTAATTAGTGATGCATGTCAAACTCAAAAAAAATGCGCCTTTATTTCCAAATAAAATATTGTCACTATAAATTGTACGAGGGATATAATTTAAACGTTGCAATAACCGGGACGAATTGGCAAATACAATGTGTGGCTTTTATCCACAGTTTTCCGTTTTATTTTAAAACTATAATGGCCAAAAACTGAGAATTTTTTTTTCTTATTATACCCATTAGAATTCATTTAGAATAAAATAATTCTTATGATAATGTACCACCCAAAGAAGGCCTAATTGGTGGAGGAAAAAACAAGGTATAGATCATTCCGTTGTGATAAGTAATGATTAAGTTATTGGCAGAATGAAAGGGAGAATCACTGAACTGGGAAAATTCCTCTCATCCGTAAGGTGAAAACAACCCGCGGGCTGAAGAGGTTAAGTGGCTCAGGTGTAACGCTCTCCACATCCAGGCGAGATAACACACATTCCTAGACGCCTCTATCTCCCCTCCGCATCTCGCGCATATTTTCCCATCTGTCGGACGTGCCGGTAAATATTTTTCCACCGCCGGTAGCGATGGGGGTGGGGAGGCGACCTTCCAGCTAAGAAATCATTAATGACTCTCACCCCCTGCGGGTGGTAGTAGCGCAGCGCGTGGAATGCGGTGGGCGGAGTCTGCTGGGCTCGCTGTTTACCTGTGTTTTGTTTTGCAGGGGTCAGAGGAAACCATCCGGGTGGTATCCATGGACAAAGATTACCATGTGGAATGTTATCACTGTGAGGTGAGTCACCCGGCCGGCTCTGAGCTGGACCGCAAGCCAGACGAGAATAACGTTTATCGTATCTGCTGATCTGTAAAGCGATTGTATCTTCGCTGCTGGAAATGCACAAGACTGCAGAGCACAGCAGATTTATATACAACACAGAACCCCTCAGTACTGGCAGGAGAAATATTTAGGACTGGAAAATGGACAGTTGTTTTTCTCCAATTTCATCCAATCATAACAGTAATGCTGGGATTGATTATATGTTGAAATTTGTAAAAGTGCAATTTCAAATTTGTTACATCTTTTGTGCTATAAATCAGCCAAGCAGCTGGAAAGCTGATATTAACCGCTTCTGTACCAGCAGTCTCTGGGCCCTTAAAGAGAACCGGAAGCAGGTAAAATTATTTAAAATAAACACATGACGTAGCTGCAAATGAATATTACATACTTGGCGTCAGTTCCTCTCAGAAGCTCACCATTTTCTTCTTACAGTGAGCCCTTCCAGTTCTGACAACATTTTGTCAGAACTGAAATTTACCAGTTGCTGTCAGTTTTTGATCAGCAGCTGTCAGTTACAACTGAATGTGCAAGGTAATGCCCATGTTTCCGTATGGCTCAAGTGAGCGATATTACAGTTTAACAGTGTGCTGACCTGGAAGCTGTTAGGGGGTAATGGCCATTTTTAAAATGGAGGACAGAGAATTCTATCGATCTCAGTGGACAAATGGGACGCAGGAGAGGAGAAAGAGATTGAGGAGTAGACTACACAGGAGGTAAGTATGACCTGTATATGGTTATTTTAAATTTTTATTTTCAGTTCAGGTTCTCTTTAAAGTCAATGGGAATCGATTTAACAAAAAATCAGCCAGCCCAGATACTTAAGGTGAGGGAAGGCTCTGGGTCCTATAGAGCCTTCCGGCTCCTCTCCCGGTGCCCTTGGTGCTGCGCTGGCTCCCGTGTTTGAATCCCCCGCCGTGGGGGACTTTGGAAGTCTTCAGGAGTCGAGTCCTCCCAAAGACAGGCGGCTCCGTACTGCGCGAGTGCGTGAGAGGTGGCGCTGGTGCGTGCACAGTATGGAGCGGCCCATCTTCGGGAGTACTAGGGCGCCGCTCTCTGCAGTGGGGCGATCACAGGATAAAGCGTTTCCATCTCCTTAAAATCCAGAGGGTGTGTGTGTGTGTGTGTGTGTGTGTGTGTGTGTGTGTGTGTGTGTGTGTGTGTGTGTGTGTGTGTGTGTGTGTGTGTGTGTGTGTGTGTGTGTGTGTGTGTGTGTGTGTGTGTGTGTGTGTGTGTGTGTGTGTGTGTGTGTGTGTGTGTGTGTGTGTGTGTGTGTGTGTGTGTGTGTGTGTGTGTGTGTGTGTGTGTGCGTGCGTGCGTGCGTGCGTTGGGGGGGTGGGAGGAGTTTGTGTTGGGAGGGGGGGGGGTGCACGTGTGGGGTCTGTGTATTTAGACGTACCAGTACTAACCTTTTGTGCTCCAAAATAAACACCGCAATCTGTAAGCCGGCTACTGAAAAATAAAAATCACAGTTAAAATGGAAATGATCAGACTTCATTATTTTCACAACAACACGGTCCCTATTCTGACCCTTGTGTGAACTATTGGGGTTCTGAGCCGAACCAATTTCTAGGCAGTGACCGAAACTTACACTCACACCATTTGTAATAAGTGGCACAAGGCAAGAGAGCCGCAGCCACACCAGGCCACTCGGTTCTGTATTTGTGTGACATATGGACCCAGCTTGGTCCCCTATCTAGCTAACGTTCCCCTTTTGGCATCACAGAGAAACGGTTAGGCCCCTTGGACACATCGCGGTCCTCTCCCCCGCCGCAGCTTGTCGCAGTGGCCATTGATCGCAGTGAGACAGGCCACTGTACCAGAGGAGCGGTGGAAGAAGTCCGGTCAGTGCTGAAGCTGCAGTGTGTTGCTGTGTGATACTGCGCAACACCACAAACAATCCTTAAGGTGGCCACTAACGGTCCAATTTCTAGCAAAAAATCGTTTGAACGATCAGAAATTCTGATCGGATTGGTTGAAAATAATCTCAATTGATGGGCGCAATCGATTATGAACGATTATAAAAAATAGACGTCTGATTGGATTTTTGTCAAACCAAAATTTGGATTTTCTTGATTGGTTGTGATAGGAAGCAAAGATTGGTTTGTTGATGGTGTAGTGAACGATTTTTCTTCCGTTTAGAATTTCTGATCGCTCTAACGATTTTTTGCAGAAATTGGACCGTTAGTGGCCACCTTTATAGATTGTTGCTGTAGTGGTGCAGCGCATGTGCATATCACCAACATCCTGTCACTGCACGTCACTGACCTCTTGACACCACTAGCTTACACGTTCAGGGGCGGGGCCACGCAAATTTCCACATCGGCGCAGACTGCCAAAGGGAACAAAATGCCTGCAATAGCGCAGTGCTGCGGTAAGCTCTTCTGCCGCACACAAATCGCACCGCACCGGATCAAACAAACGCCTTGGCCAATTTGAACGAAACTTGTTATACCTGGGATGATATGTTCTGGGGGTCTCGCGGCCCCCCTGCACACCTGGGCGGAGCTACAAACAGCCAATCAGATTTCACCCATTCATGTCAATGGGAAAAAGTAAACTGCAGCCATTCTTAGAAACTTGACACAGTTGGTCACTGGGTGACTGGGATTAATATTCAGGAAAGTGGGTGGAGCCTAAAACAGCCAATCAAAATTGACCTATTGATTTTCAAGGGGAATATTTAAACTGCTGCCATTCTTAAACTGTTAATGGCAGAGGCTTCAAACTTGCTACAGTCGGTCATTGGGTAACTGGCGTTCAAATTCACTAAAGGGGCGGAGACAAATACCCAATCAGTTTTGTTTCACTTCAATTAGAAAATTTACATTATTGATGCCAAGTACCCCAAAGCTCACAAACTTGGTCATTGAGTGACTGTGTGTCAAGGTTAGAAAAAGTGGGCAGAGCCAACAACAACCAAATCATACCCGGGCAATGCCAGGTCATCAGCTAATGCATGAGATAAATAAGGAGCAATAAATCAGGAGTTAAGTCCGTTAAGGACACATAGATCATGAGTTAACCATCTTAGCGGTATGGACGAGCTCAGCTCGTCCATCACCGCCGATGGCTGCCGCTCAGGCCCTGCTGGGCCGATTTTGATGAAGTAAAGAGGAGCACACGCAGCCGCCACTTTGCCAGCCGCGTGTGCTATCTGATCGCCGCCGCTCTGCGGCGATCCGCCGGGTGCAGCGGCGAAAGAGGGTCCCCCCAGCCGCCCGAGCCCAGCGTAGCCGGAACAAATAGTTCCGGCCAGCGCTAAGGGCTGGATCGGAGGCGGCTGACGTCAGGACGTCGGCTGACGTCCATGACGTCACTCCGCTCAAAGCCAAACAAGGAAGGCTGCTCATTGCAGCCTTCCTTGTTACTTCTGATTGCCGGAGGCAATCAGAAGAATGCGTTGGGAGCGCCCTCTAGTGGGCTTTCATGCAGCCAACTTTCAGTTGGCTGCATGAAATCGTTTTTTTTTTTATTAAAAAAAAAACCTCCCGCAGCCGCCCTGGCGATCTTAATAGAACGCCAGGGTGGTTAAAGGAGAGATAAACTGAGTAAAAGGGAAGTTCCGAGCACCATAAAAATAAAAAAAAAATCCACTGACTTGGGGCTTCCTCCAGCCCCTGGCAGCCGTCCTGTGCCCTCGCCGCAGCTCCGGTGGCTCCCGGTCTCCTCCGGTGCAGATGCTGACCTCGCCAGGTCGGCTTCCGGGTTGGCTTCTTCTGCGCTCCAGAGTGCGGCTCACTGGTTGCGCTGACTACATCCGGACTGTACTGCGCAGGCGTAGAACTACTGCACCTGCGTAGTACAGTTCGGATGAAGTCCGTGTGACTCTGAGAGCCGCTTGCGCAGGTGCAGTGGGGATCTTGCGCCAGAGGAGACCACGGACCACCAGCGGTGAGCGGAGCTGCGTCGAGGGCATAGGACGCTGCCAGGGGCTGGAGGAAGCCCCAGGTAAGTGGATTTTTTTTTATTTTTATAGTGCTCGGATGTGTCCTTTTAATAAATACAGTGAGATCACTTGACAGAAAAGCTTTTTCTGAAATCTGACCTCTAAAAACAGGATAGGTGAGCTTAATAAGTCATTTCTTACCTTATCTTTCTTATCTGAAGTTCAGTCCCACTTTAAAGGACCTCTGTCCTGAAAATCTTAAAATTTAAAATACATGTAAACCTATACAAATAAGAAGTACGTTTCTTTCAGAGTAAAATGAGCCATAAATTACTTTTCTCCTGTGTTGCCGTCACTTACAGTAGGTAGTAGA
Source organism: Hyperolius riggenbachi (assembly GCF_040937935.1). Taxonomy (NCBI): domain Eukaryota; kingdom Metazoa; phylum Chordata; class Amphibia; order Anura; family Hyperoliidae; genus Hyperolius; species Hyperolius riggenbachi. The sequence continues at coordinate 8,664,829 of NC_090656.1, forward strand.
AAAAGACAGAAAAAGACAGATTTTGCAGTAGCCCATCTTCTCCATGGGGGGTTCTCAGGGTTTTATTTATTTTTAAAAGCACTTTGTGAATGTCAGTTGCTCCGTCCAACTGCCAAAGAAGTGTGTAGTGAGCAGGGAGGCTGGCCAGCATCTTTCTATAAATCTTTTTAGGGGAATGTCTTTATAAAGAATAAAGGCCATGCTGAGAATCCCCCATGAAGAGATGGACTGGTCCAAAACCTGTCACTTCTGTCAGATTCCTACTACCTACTGTAAGTGACAGCAACATAGGAGAAAAGTAATGTATGGCTCATTTTACTCTGGAAGAGATGTACTTCTTATTTGTATGCGTTTTACATTTTAAGATTTTCGCGTTCCTCTTTAAGCATAACTAACACAAGACTTCACATTTGTTTTTAGTGTCTCTGCATATGTTCTGTGTCAGCTGATCCCTTCTTCTCTCCCACAGGACTGTCATCTGCAGCTGAACGACGAGGAAGGTCACCGCTGTTATCCTCTGGACGGGCACTTGTTGTGCCACAGCTGTCACATCAGACGCATCAACGTCACCATGCCGCCAAGTCATGCCTCCAGCTACCCCATGCATGTCACAGAACTCTGAAGCGGAGGCCTTGGTGACAGGAAGGCGCGAGAGAAGGCGGGCAGAGACTGCTTCACTGATGGCCCCACCTCCTCTGACATCATCTACTGGTACCCGCGTGTACGCTATCCGGGGGGGAGGAGCTGAGGGGCGTCACAGACCCTCTCTGGGTTACGCCAACACTGGACCCCGCACAGAAGTATAAGTGCCATTATTGGCGGCGTTCCGCCACAGCCTGTATCTAGAGAGCGTTTCTACTGATAGTGGAACATAGCGTCATTAGGATTATATTATTTATTGTTCCCTCAGTTACTGCTGGAGCCCCTAGAAAGCCCATGTTTGGCTTCTGTAGTTTGGGAAGTAGTTGAGATATTAGCACTTAATGTGAACCTGTCAGGGTTTACAGTATTGGTGAACTGACACTGGTGAAGTGGGGCTGCCACAAAGTAACTGCAAGTACCTTTGTTTGTTTTACACTTTCTTCCATAAAATACCATCCTTGACGTCTCTGACGTAGAGCTCAGCCCCGCCTCTTCCTGTTCTTCACAAGCCAATCGGAGCTCTGTTACTGGCAGTTGAGGTGCTATCTTTGCTTTGGTTGTGGCAGGAAGAGGCTGGGCGGAGCCTGAAATCGAGATTTACATTCGAGGTGTCCGTAAGGTTGTGGGCCTTTCCGGATATTCAGAAAAACTAACATAAAATCAATGCTTTCCACTGCAGTGACGGTTTTCAGGCGTTTAGGAAACTGGGTACCGCTGAGGTAGCATTTTTATTAGAGAGTTAGGGGATTCTGCAGAGACATAAATATTACTCAGTACCGATCAACCCTCAGTGACCATTGGAGCAAGACCCCATGCTTGCAGAACAGCACCCCTAATGCAGGTGACTGAGCATCTGTCTCATGCTTGGCATATGGAAATGCGCTACTTCTTAAAGGACATCCGTGGTGAAAATAAACTGATGAGAAAAACAATTGTATCTATCCTCCTTCTACTAAAAAGGATTTTTTTTCAGATCTTCCACAGTTTTATTTTATATTTAAAACTAGTTTTTAAGTTTTTACTGTTTCATTGTCTCTGCTCAATGAAACCTTCATTAAAGTATGCCAGAGCTTAAATCTATGAATTATGGACCCTACTCTACTGCTACTCTCAGAAGCCATTTACTGACAGGAAAGTGGTTTATGGCTGTAATTACTTATCAGTGAGAGTTATGCTATAGTCTGACTCAGTCCCGACCTGGACAGAAACTGTGACTTGCATATCTGATGTTTAACTCTTTCAGGCAGAGAAGTAAAAAAAGGAACACAGCCTAGTTATGTGTGTGCTTGGCATTGTACATACACGCGTCTATCTCATCATGTCCCAGGTCACCTCGGTTGTCCTTAAATGCGTTTTGTAGAACGCAGCCTACTTCTTCAGTATTTGCGCATGAGATATTAAATATTCCTATGGTGTTGAGAAGTTCTTCCAGAATAATCGGTGGGAAATTCAACTGGGTGACATATTCCATTAACTCAACACAAGGACCAATAAGACGTTAGGCCAAAAACTTGTGTACTGTCTTCATAAAAGTGCCAAAAACATTGAGGGTTATATCAGATCGTTGGAGGTGGATGGAAACAGACAGAGAAATGCCCATGTGATGTTGTTCATGTGGTCAGTGGGGGTTGTTCTATATCACCTTATTATTTATTATTAGTGCCGTATGTTCCCGCAGACCCTCTGGACCCTTTAATAGTTGTACCCCCTCGTTAGAAGCATCCCATTCCTAAACCTATTTGCTGGTGATAGGGGACTAAGACTATAATGGTTTCTGCATAATTGTGCCACTATTAATATGGCCATTATTCATGGAGTTTACAAATGTTGCAAACCCTAACCGATTCACTTTAATACACATTAACCAATTGAAGTCGCAGGAGGAAGGGGGGTGGGGCTGCAAGAAAGTGAAGGGGGGAGGGGCTACAAGAAAACAAGATTTTGGCACTGATTCACTTAACTTTTTCTCTTAAGTTTTCTCCTAGATCATCTGTGGGCAAACTACGGCCCACGGGCCAAATTCGGCCCGCAGCCGGTATAAAGCCGGCCCGACAATAAAGGGTCAGCTTCTGCTGCTCCTCCCCTCTTCTTCCTCCCGCTGTCCTTCGGAAAAAGTACGCGCAGCACACGAACAAGAAAATTACTCAATCACACTCTCCAGCCTCGATCCCCTTTGTAACGGCGTTGTTGCGCGACCTGCCGTCATTACATACCAGCATGTCACATGATGCTGCCGTTGCCTTGGAGATCGCTGTTGGAGAGTGTGATTGCTGATTGGGTGCGTTATACGCAATCCTTCCCCACCATTCTTCTATCGGGAAGCAGTCGGATGGAAAGCTGCAGTAGCAGCCGGCCCAGTTTGCCCACCCCAGTTCTAGGCGATATTTTCACCATTTTTTTAAATAAAATGTCTTTCAAGCTACCAGCAAGCAAGAAAACGCTCAGAATAATTTCGACTTCATTTTGTTAATCAGAAGATAAAAAATTACCTCCTAGATGAAAACCTAGTGGAAAAGGTGAACTGAATGGGCCTTTATGTTATTCAACAATGTAGAATACACAGATCCTGTCAGTTAAAAATTACATTACAACTTGGGGGGGGGGGGGGGTCTAACCTCTTTCCAAATGATCCAAATTTTAAGTGACTGTTGCGGAAAATAAATAAATGAAAAAACAGATACTCGCCTAAGATGAGGGAAGGCTCTGGGTCTCATAGAGCCTTCCCGTTCTCCTGCCGGTCTCTGCGTTCCTCCAGAGGCCCCTCCGTTTAAATCTCCCGCTGCGGGGGCGTTTGGAAGCACTCTGGCTCCCGAAGACTGGCAGCTCCATACTGCGCACAAGAGAGAGGGCGCGAGTGCGCAGTATGGAGCAGCCCGTCTTCGGGAGCCCGAGTGCTTCCAGAGCCCAGCCAAAACGTAATCGATCGGTCGGCCGCAGGAGACTGCTAACGTAAACGCAGGGACTGTGAGGAGCAGGAAGGATCTATAGGACCCAAAGCCTTCCCTCTCCTTAGGCGAGTATCCTTTAAAATAAAAAATAAAAATCCCGAATTTGGGCTCTAAAGAATGTGATTCACGCTTTGAACTACCACAGCAGTTTTGGGGCAGCAATTTCAATATTTATTTGATGTGTGGAGCCTCCTGGACTGGTCATACCGCAGCTGGTATAAGTCTTTGCTCTCGCAGCACAAAGGAAGCTCTGTCAGCTCGGGTTGCAGCACACACTGACGGGCAGTGCGCTGCAGTGGACGGGGTGGACACGGAACGGTGGTTTGGAAGGGCGTGTCTCCTCGTGAGCGCTACCTTCGCATGCTCCTTTTGCAGGAAGTAAAGTCAGAGGTGATGCCTGCTTAAAATGACTGATTTCAGCCGATTCATTTCAAAAACAGTATTGTGGATTTTAACCTAATTTCTTCCGTATGTCATGTCTTGTCCTTCTACAGAGTGAGATGTGCCGGCATATTGTATTCCAACGTTTACAGATACCGTTTCTATCAGTCTGTAAAAATGCAAACATTTTCCAGTTTAGTGGCTAGCCACCAAACCAATGAGAACCCTGGTGGTGACATCGGAGAAGCTGCCATTGGTTTATAAAAAGCAGGAAGGGGTGGCTCAGGGCTCAAAGTTGTCTCAGTCACGAATTTTGGAAGTACAGGTCGTCAGTAAGGCGCTAATCGTTCCGGCTAGCAAGTAAATGTATTGCAAATGTTATGCAGCTTAGAATTGGGCCTGTCCAAATTGGTAATAAATTGCATTTGACTGGCCCAGAAAACTTGCACCCAAGCTAGAATTATTAACATCTCATTGACCATGACCGGTCAGGATCAGCCTCTGGTGTCTGGGACCTCTGACTTCCGTGGACTTCCTTTTTGTAGCACCCCTACATTCAGTAGGAGGGGCTCTGACTGAAGTCTTGACTAGATTAGCTGCATGCTTGTTTCAGATGTGTGATTCAGCCACTACTGATGCCAGAGAGATCAGCAGGACAGCCGGGTAACTGGAATTGTTTAAAAATAAATAAATATAGCAGCCTCCATATTCTTCTCAATTCAGTTGTCCTTTTTGGGTATAGGTTTTGACTCTGAGCTCTGAAGTGTGTGTTCAGGGGCATAAAAGTGACTTGGGGCAGTGTAATTTAACCAGGTGACGGACTCTACTCCTACTATAAATAAAGAAAAAAACAGAATGGTAAGATCTCACTTCCAAGTAGCACCTGCCTTTTAAAATGTTCTGCAGGGAAGCCTAACAGCAAATTTAAAGGTAAGGTTGTTTGTAATGAAAATTACAAGTAGCACTTACTGACCACGTGAGAAGGGGGGAGGGGGAGTGTTCTAAAATGATGATGTACAAATAATGTCTAAGTTGTGTAAACCTTTTTCTAGGAAAAAGCTTTAATTCATTGTGTGTAGGATTTAGCTCTATTGGGACAAATTATTCGCAAAAGGGGTGTCTGCTTCAATGTGCAGCCAGTGTTGTTTTTTTTGCATATCAGACTAGAGTGTTTTTCTCTGAAAGCAAAAAAAGTATGAAAAGCTGTGGTGTCACAGACAATTACAAATGTTTATAACAAGTTACATTTCCTCTGCTCTCCTGCAGACAGCTCAGAAACACAGGCAGCTGCTGAGAGCTTTCTCTCACACACACAGGGTTAACAGATGCACTGTGAGGGAATCTCCCGCTCCCCTTATGGCTCACTCTGCCTTCAGTTCAGAATGAAAGGAATTTGTTATAGTAAACAAGAGATAAGCAAGTAAAATGTATACATCATTCCTTTAACTTACCCATGCTGCCGCCTATAGCCAACGCGCTCCATGTCACTCCCATGCTTCTTTCTTCCGGGTTGAAGGAGGAAACATGGGAGTGACGTGGAGCGCATCAGCTATAGGCGGCGTCTTCGGTAACTTAACCCCTCCCGCGGACAGTAAGTGCTACTCGTAATTTTTATTACAAGCAACCCTATTTAAAGGCACAACAACGTTCATCCAAATCTGCATTAGGATATTTTGCAAGGGCTAAACCAATTACATTATCTCTGTTTTGTACAGCAGAAGATGTTGGCAGCACTTCCTGAGGCTGCACCCGAGTTTACTACCTGCATAGATGTGCAGAGCTCGAAAAGTGGGCAAATTACACAACTTGCAGTCAAAACAGGTACAGGAAAGGAGGGTGTTGGCTTCAGCAAAAAAAACAATATGTGCATTTCGTTTCCTGCTGTACAAAACAAACGTCAGTATACTTATGGCTAGCTGCATCCATGTGCTTCAGTTTGCATTCAAATTCTTAGATTAGGGATCAGTGCATAATTTGCATATGGTTTGTATTCAGGGTGTGTATTTGAAGGGAACCTGTACTGAGTAAAAAATATTTAAAATAAACACATGAGGTAACTTCAAATGAACATTACATAGTTACCTTGCCATCAGTTCCTTTCAGAAGCTCACCATTTTCTTCTGACAACGATCCCTTCCAGTTCTGACAACAGCGCTCCCAGGGAGTCCCCAGGGAGAAAAGCGCTATATAAATATTATTGTTATTGTTATTTTGTCAGAACTGAAGTATATCAGTTGCTGTCAGTTACAGCTGAGAGGACGACTGATGTGGCAAGTAATGTCCATGTTTCCCTATGGCTCAAGTGGGCGATGTTACAGTTTAACTGTGTGCTGACCAGAAAGCTGTTATGGGTAATGGCTATTTTCAAAATGGAGGATGGAAAATTCCCTTGATCACAGTGAACAAACAGGACGCGGGACAGGAGAAAGACACTGAGGAGTAGATTACATGGAAGACAAGTATGACTTGTGTATGATTATTTTGACTTTTAATTTTCAGTTCAGGTTTTCTTTAAGTCTCTGGGAGGATCTGCAAGCCTCTGTTGGTTTCATTTTATTTGCAGCCTAGGAGCACTGTTAATTGTTTGCTGTCCTTTGGAAAAGAAAAAAAGAAATTGCATTATCACCTCTGAACTATAAGGAGACCTTCAGTTTCACATTGTACAACAATTACATGTCAGCAGCGGCTGAGCAGGAAGCCAGTCTCCATAACCCCATCCTGCCACTACTAAGTAACTGGGGAGATCACTTATCTGTGGGACGCTCAAAACTTGGTGCAGCCTGCTCTGCTCCTCCACTGGGCTGTAGCTTGCAAAGAAAAAAGAAACCCAGTTAGTAAGCTTCCGACTGTAAATGCTTGCTTAGCTGAGAAATGGCAGTGGATCAACGACAACTAGCTGAAGTTAAATTCTCACCAAACTGCAGATCCGGCTATCTGAGATCGGCGCTTGGCAGCAAAACATCTCCACCGCTGAGGTAGAAGAAACTCCTCTAAATAGCTCTACCCTGGTATGCAGAGGAACGTGTATTAACTGATGGGAAATTAAACTTCAGAAATCAAATCTGGGCTGTTGTGAAATCTTCCTACTTTCAAAGAAGAAACCGCCAAACCGTGTTCACACATTCATCATGTCGTGATTGGATCATTGCAATTCCCACTAGAAAGGCCTTCCAAGTAAGGAACTGCCCTGCCTGCAGCTAGTAGGGAGACTAACCTCATTATTGCCACGTAATACCAGTTTTGGCTTGCTGTACTGCCCACAAAAGGGAGGCTGCTCTTCAACAACGGCCTACAAACATTCAACTTACAAAATATAGGTCATGAGAAATGATTGCAACATTACACCTCCCACATCCTCAGATCCACCGAATCCAATAACTTGGTCATCCCTCAGACACTTTGGAACCAGAGCCTTCTGTCATGCTGCCTCTACCCTTTGGAACACCTTACCATAGTCAATCGGGACAGCTTTATCCTGGTGTTTAGGCCCCCTGTTTAGTCTGGCATTTACAGGCCTTAGTTTACTTTCAGTTATATCTGCTCAAAAATCTGGATCTTCTAAAAATGTGCACAATGTAGTTTTCACGCTTAGTAATTTCTAATTATGTAAGTTATTACAAGTAATTTTCCATATCTGCTAAGCACTGATATATCAGTTTTGGGTGAAGTTTCTCTTAAAAAGCCTGAAGTCCAAGTTCTTTTTACAAGACCTGAAGTTAATTTGCCAACATTGAAGGTTGCTTTAAAGAATCTGAGGCAAAAAAGGCAAAAAAACTCTTTACTCACCTGGGGCTTCCTCCAGCCAAAGTTCTGCTGTGCTCAAAACATTCACTGTCCCCTCCGTAGGATAAGGACCTATGGCTGGGTCATGGTCTTCTGCATCCCTCGTGAGCGTGTGTCCACTAGCGACCATCTCTTTGTGAACTGGGCAAGCACAGGACGCTCCTGGCTACAGAATCGTGATAACAAGAGGAGCGCAGGCCACTTGGGCAGAGGATCACGACTCAGCCGCAGGTCACCATCTTACTAAGGGCACAGGGGGAGCCTCAAGCATGGCGGAACTCCAACGCTGGAACGGTTAGACTGCTCGGGCTGCAAGAAACCTCAAGTGAATAAAGTGTTTCTCTCTCCTTTTTTGTCTCATGTATCCATTTAGTCTGGCTGGCAGTTTCCTTTCATGAGGTCTTAATCTCTGTGCTGTTGCTGAAATATTCTAGCCATTAATCACACAGATTACTCAGATGTACGGGAAGGGGGTGAGGTGTGGGGGGCGGGGTGAGGGGAGGGGGTGCATGGGTGCTGTGTGATTCATCGCTAGGAATGCAGAAAAATGGACAGCACTTATTTTCTCATCTGTAAAAATCGGCCTTAAAGGACATCCGAGGTGAAAATAAAGTGATGAGAAAAACAATTGTATCTATCCTCCTTCTCCTAGAAATGACTTTTTTAGATATCCCACCGTTTTATTTTATATTTAAAAGTATATATGAAGTATGCCAGAGCTCAAATCTATTAATTATTGACCCTTTTTATCTCTTTCCTGCTCTCAGAAGCCATTTACTGACAGGAAAGTGTTTTATGGCTGTAATTACTTATCAGTGAGGGCTATGCTATAGTCTGACTCAGTCCAACCCAGACAGAAACAGTCACTTGCATACCTGATGTTTAACTCTTTCAGGCAAAGAAAGAAAAAAAAAAGGAACACAGCCTAGTTATTTGTTTGTTTAGCACTGTACATACACGTCTATCTCATCCTGTCACATCAACTGAGCCTGCTTGAGGTCTTAAAAACCCCTCGCCAGATATTTTCCTATTTCAGGCACTCAGCTGCAGAGTTTACTTTTATCTGTACAAATAATTCACCTTTAAAATAAATGCTTTAGAACCCAGATGCCACTTCCTGTGACCAGACCGCCAGAGCTATGGGCAGCAGTCTTCTCCAAGACATTCAGTCTGTGTCGTTGCGCCAATGCCCAATCAAATTTTTTTTTTTTTGGGGGGGGGGGGGGGGGGGCCTAAATTCGATCAAATATGTAGCTTGTGCCAGATGGAAGATAGGGCTTGATCAGTGGCGGGTCTGGAGCCTGGCAGCAGCGCTGTTTGATGTGGGGATGACTGATGTTGATGACATTGATGTTGGCAGTGGAGCTAACTCGCACCTGTCCATCGGCGCACATCATCCTGTGTCCGGTGTCAGATCAGATTTGACCTAAGAGGGATTCATCTGATGATCGATTCCGGTTACTATTAGTGTATGGCTACCTTAAAGTGAACTGAGCACCATTTTTCGCACCAAGGGCATCTCAATGGCACATTAAACGTGCATGCCAACAATGTGGCTCATTATTAAAATAAACTTTCATTTTACCTTTTATTTTACATTCAAAATAGTTTTATTAGCCTACTTAAGCAGGCCTGTCTGTCCGTCCCCGGCCACAGATATTTCAGGAAGCTAATTGTTTTATTGCAGTCATTACCAAGAAATAAACAATACCTTTTCATCAACAGAGATGGGTAGGCAATTAGGGCAGTTTCTTCAAAGAGATTATCAAGAGTAAATGTGTCAAGATAGCATCTCTGACTTCTGTAAATACGGACTGTGAGAAGAGGAGGGGGGAACATGGCAGCTTCTACGCCAGGAGAAATTTCATTGAAAGAAAGGGTGCTTAGTTCCCTTTTAGATTTTTAGAGATGGGCTTTATAAGTAAGGCACTTCCCAGTATGCTCAGAGGTAAGTAACCAATCAAGTTTGAGGAAAATCACAATTAAAGGAAACCTGACACTAAATCATTGGCCGCATTTATACTTTCCGGGGGCTTATTCCCATCCCCTGTGGGCTCTTTCCCAGGCCGCTCCGATACTCCGCTGGCCGGCCCAGTCTCTTCAGTCATCCCAGTTGCGTTGTACTTCCCATGCCCCGCCTGGGCTGGAGGAAGCCCTAGGTAGGTATAAATGCTGCCATTGATTTAGTCTCTGGTACGCTTTAAGCCAGAACAGCAAAATTGCCATAAGGGCCCTTTTCCACTAGCAATCGCTAGCGTTCACGCTGTACGCTAGCGATTGCTGAATCGCAATTACCGCCGATTCCCCGACGTTCGCGGCCGCGATTTTGCTATGCTATGCACTGCATAGCAAAATCGCGGCGCGATCGCGATCAAGTAAAAAACAAATCGCGGTAGTGGAAATTACCTACCGCGATTCCTATGTTAAAAAGCAAACCGTAGCGATTGTAAAATCGCTAGCGGTTTGCGGTTTTGCGATTCAGCCAGCGCAAACGCGCTGGTGGAAAAGGGCCCTAAGGGTTTGTGTCTTAAAGGACCACTATCGTGAAAAAGTGTAACATTTAAAATACACCTAAACACTTACAAATAAGAAGTATGTTTCTTCCAGATTCAAATAAGCTATAAATTACTTTTCTCAACTATGTTGCTGTCATTTACAGTAGGTAGTAGAAATCTGACAGAACCGACAGGTTTTGGTCTAGTCCATCTCTTCTTGGGGGATTCTCAGCATGGCCTTTATTCTTTATAAAAACATTATTTGAAATGGTTTTATATACTGTAAAGATGCTGGCCAGCCTGCCCTGTGGGCTCCTCAGTGTAGATAATACAAATCTTTCTTTTTTTTTTTTTTCATTCTAAATCTATAAAAGCAGAACAATCACAGAAATCACAGCAAGATACTCCGCATGTTTCTGTCCCTGCTGCGTCGTCTCATAGTCACGACTAAGGAACCAGCAGGGTCAGAAACGTGTCTGGTGTCTTGCTATGCTATCTTTCTGGGATTGCTGTACTGCTTTTATACGTTTTGCATAAAGTAAAGAAAGTTTTGGTATCTACATTGAGGAGTGCGGATCTTTGTTTGCCTTGGTACAGTGGAGGGGCGTGTTCCCTCTACTGACAACCACAGCGATATGGATCATGGGGGGTGTTGTGGATCGGTTTGGACGGGATTCTCTTCACACACAGAGCTGATCATCTATCTTTAACCACCTGAGCCCCAGAGGATTACACCCCCATAGTGACTAGGCCATTTTTTACAATTCAGCACTTCACAAATTTAACAGTTTATTGCTCGGTCATACAACTTAGCATCCAAATGAGTGTTACCTCCTTTTCTTCTCACCAATAGAGCTTTCTTTTGATGCACTGTGATTGCTGCTACTATTTGTAGTTTGTTTTTTTATTAAAAAAGTGCAACATTTTTGAATATTTTTGACATATTGAAATGAGTTTTCAAAAGATCTGGTACAATCAATAAGTCACAGAATTAGTTAAAGAGACATTGAAGCGAAAAAAAAATGATGATATTACGATTTGTATGTGTAGTACAGCTAAGAAATAAAACATTAAGATCAGATACATCAGTCTAATTGTTTCCAGTACAGGAAGAGTTGAGAAACTCCAGTTGTTATCTCTATAACAAGCCATTAAGCTCTCCTACTAAGTTAAGGCCCATACACACGTCGGATTTCCGCGAACGACGGGTCGTTTGAACGTCCCGTTGTTCGCCCGCTAAATCGGGCGTGTGTACAGGCTGTCGTTCGCTTGATAAGGGTGAGTTTGAAACTCACCCTTATCAAGCGAACGACAGCCTGTACACACGCCCGATTTAGCGGGCGAACAACGGGACGTTCAAACGACCCGTCGTTCGCGGAAATCCGACGTGTGTATGGGCCTTAAGTCGTGGAGAGGGCTGTTATCTGACTTATTATCTCAACTGTTCCTGGACTATTTACTTTTCCTCTGCTAGAGGAGAGGTCATTACTTCACAGACTGCTCTGAAAGCCTCATTTTGAATGCTGAGTGTTGTGTAATCTGCACATATTATAGAATAATGCAATGTTAGAAAAAACACTATACACCTGAAAATAAAAGTATGAGAATATTTTCTTTGCTGCTAATCTTCTAGTAATTATTCATAGTACACAACCAATTCACTATATCATATTTTTTTTTTCGCTTCAGTGTCTCTTTAAGTAGGGCCCAGTTGTAGGCATTCGAAGTGTCACGTGATGCCTGTATAGACAGATTTCTGAATCTACAACATCACTAAGTGACTTGAAGACCATGGAGCACATCAGGTCAGAGATAGAGTTGTGGGGAAGTGTAGATCAGTTGGGGGTTATAAAAAGTATTTTAAAAATCCCAAATTTTCAATATGCCTCTGAGCACCATTAAACCTTAAACTTTATAACAAAATTATGAGACTATGGCACCACAATGCTGCCTACCAAAACTCGGATCAAGAAGAGCGATAATCAGAGATACTACAAAGACACTGAGGACAACGCTGAAGGAACTGCAAAGGATCCACAAGAGAAATAGGAGGATCTGTTCACAGGACCAGTCTAAGTTGTACAAGCCGTAGAGCGGGATTTTACGGAAGGGTTGCCGGGGAAAACAAGACACCTTTGGAGTTTGCACAAGAACGTGGTAGACTCCCCGAACACATTAAAGCAAGTTCTCTGTTAAGTTGTGACAAAAATGTAATCGCCTGGTCATTATGGCAAATTCCATGTGGCACAAACGTTGCGCTTCTATTCACCGCAAAACCTTCATTCCTACAGTGAGACATGGTGGTGGCAACATCAGACTGTCGGAATGTGGTTCATTGGGAGAGACTGAAAAACTAGTCAGAAAAGAGGGATGATGCTAAATATAGGACTCTGGGGGGATGACCTGTTTCTGTCTGCCGAAAAGATCTGAGACTGGGAAGATGTTTACCTTCCAGCAGAACAATGACCGTAAACATACTGCTAAAGCTACATTACAGTGACTTCGGAGGGAAGCATTAATTGTCTTGGACAGGCCTAGTCAGAGCCCAGACCTCAATCCAATTGTGACTCTGTAGCATGACTCAAAGTTTGTTGTAGACAAATACAAACCACCTAAGGCCTGTTTCACCTGGGCAGCAGCAGGTTGTGAATTCATCGCCTGTCGGCTGCTCTGGGAAGAGCTCGGTATGGGTAGCTGGGAGGAGTCTGTCTCATGCAGCCACATAAAGCTATTACATGCAATAATAATCCGAACATCTGTATCGCGCTTTTATCCTGTCTGACTCAAAGAGCTCAAGAGCTGCAGCTACTGGGACGCAATAAAGAGGCCACCCAGCAGTGTTAGGAAGTGTTGCCTTTAACTCCCTACTGAATAGGTACTGACCCTAGCCAGGAATCGAACCCTGGTCTCCCATGTCGAAGGTGGTGCCTTTAACCAGTACACTACCCAGCCACTAGATCCCTACTTGGCCATGCTGAAAGATGTACAATCCCAGACTAGACTGTAGATACAGATGTATATTATTATAATTACTCTTCATTTCACACCCAGTTTTTGTTTTCAAGACTCAAGTTCTTCTTTGCAGCAACAGTCCAGTCTTATTTTCCTTTTTGTGTGTGATTGGGTAACAGGTATTAAAGTTTTTATTTGACGTGGAGGGAGCTTTGCTTGGTCTTCTCACCATACCTTTTCTTATAAGTGTCCTGATCCGTTTCTTAGATTCCACCTTTGCAGAAAGTAGGATTTGGATTACATCCAGTCAGTTTTAATGCAAAAGACCAGAAGAAGTTTGATGCCTGACCTCTGTTATCCACCTCGTCCACTTGGCTTGCCATAGAAAACATGTCTGACAGAGATTATAGCAGTGACACTACCACTTTTACATTGCCAAACATACAACCTCTCATTGGACGCAGATTGTTTGCACGCTGCCACTGTTTCTTTTTGCCTTCCACACGCTCATGCTGTAGACAGAAGTGCCAAAGTAACCAACTTTTTCAGCAGTATAATCTTTTGTGTCTCTCTACAAGGGTTAGAATTGGGAAGCGCTTACTGCTTGTGCTGCTGCAGGGTGGGAAGGGGGCGGAGCACCATCCTGCATCTGTTTACATCTCTAGCTCCTCCTACATCTTTACCGTTTGCCTCGCAGGACTAACTTGTAGAAACGCAAGGGAAGAAGATCCGTAATACAAACTATTTACATAGTCGGTTATTTTGCTGTCCTATTTCAGTGTGTCGAGTTTGCCATAAAATGGAGTATTCCTTTAAATTAAGAAAATGCTTTGTAAACAAATGTTGTATATCTTTCAGGAGTGGTTTGAGTTTCAAGGCCATCCTGTTTCTGCTACTTTGTGTCTGTAAGTGTGATTGGTTCAGGCCTTTTATTCTTAAAGGACACCTGAAGTGGGAGTAATATGGAGGCTGCCATATGTATTTCCTTTTAAACCATAAAAATGTCCTGGCCATCCTGCTGACCCCTTGCCTCTAATACTTTTAGCCATAGACCTTGTACAAGCAGGCAGATCAAATGTATCTTTAAATAAAAAAAAATTAAAAAAATTAGTCACTTGCTTGTTTCAGGTGTGGGTTTCAGACACTACTGATGCGGAGACAACATCAGGACTGCCAGGCAACACTGTTATTGTTTACAAGGAAATCAATAGGACAGCCTCCATTTTCCTCTCGATAAAACAAGACTCTAATGGGCCTAATTAATCTAAAGTTCTCCAGCGTCTGAGAATACTGAAGTGATACGGCAAACCTGGGCGTAGATTCATTATAAATCATTGCAAAAGTTTTCAACTCTCATCTGGCCAGCAAAACGTTGCCTCCTAATGACCGTACAACTTGAAATAATTCCAGTCTAGGTTTGATGGACCACAGATTTTCCAGTAATCTCTTCTTGGAGAACCTTAAAGGATACCCGAAGTGACATGTGACATGATGAGATAGACATGGGTATGTACAGAGCCTAGCACACAAATAACTAGCCTGTGTTCCTGTTTTTCTTTCTCTGCCTGAAAGAGTTAAATATCAGGTATGTAAGTGGCTGACTCAGTCCTGACTCAGACAGGAAGTGACTACAGTGTGACCTTTACTGATAAGAAATTCCCCTTTTTATCTCTTTCTTGCTCTCAGAAGCCATTTTCTATTAGGAAAGTGTTTTATAGTTGGAATTTCTTATCAGTGAGGGTCACACTGTAGTCAGGACTGAGTCAGCCACTTACATACCTGATATTTAACTCTTTCAGGCAGAGAAAGAAAAACAGGAACACAGCCTAGTTATTTGTGTGCTAGGCACTGTACATACACATGTCTGTCTCATTATGTCACGTGTCACTTCGGGTGTCCTTTAATAAATGAGGCCAGACACTTGCCTCAGTCTTTTTATATCCAACCTCTGTAGTACCTGCTTCCACATGAGGGAGGAATTGTAGTAGTTTGCCCAATATTAAGCCCAATACCCAATAAATTGCCTCACCTCTTAAAGGCCCAAATCCACATTTTATGTATTCTAGAACATGCATGACGGAAAGGCTGATTTATAAACACTTGGAAAGCGAAGTTGAGCAAGAATTTGCCATAGCAATCAGTCAGGTTCTACTCCTTTTTTTTTTTTTTCTGAAAACTAAATAATAAAAAATATCTAAAAGTTGTTGAGGGTCACCTTCTAAAAAAATTGCTTCATATTCCCCCCCCCCCCCCCCCCCCCCCCCTAAGTAAATCAGTCTCTCTGGAGTTTCAGTATTGTAACCACGCAAGCTGCGTCCTGAACGATTTCATATTGTAACTAATATCCTAACTTGTAGTATATACATTGACTTAAATTAAGTTTTGCCTCTTCAGAAATCTCTATTTTCATTTTCTCTGAAAGAATATAGTTTTGTGTGTATTTTTTTTTCTTTCAAACTTGGACCAACTTTGTAGAAGAGCTGTCACTCGCCTGGTTTGTATATGATGGACGTAGGTTTTATGAGGGCGGAGATGAAAATAAAATACATTTGGATTTAGTGGAACTATTTTTGTATAAATTCTTGCAAAACTCTTAATTGTGCTTTGGTTATTTTTAGTACCTTAGAACAATTGTGTGTTTTTATTTTGTGTTTTTTTTTTTTTGCTTTGTTTTATTTTGTTTTGTTTTGATTCCCTTGATTGTTTTCAGACGTTAAAAAAAAGAAAAAGTGGGGTATTTTAGAGTTATTTATCCAAAAGAAGCGACTGCTATCGACCTTAAGTTATTTAATGTTAAAAAAAAAAGACAGATGCGCCATTTAAACTTTAGTTGTTATAATCTACTTTTTACAATAAAGACCTTTTTGTAGTTGATGTGGCCCCATGTGTTTTTTGGGGGGTTTTTTGGTGTTGGGTTTTTCTAAAGTTTATTGTGACACCTAAAGGTGGCAATGAGATGGCCACCAGATTGACCATCAGATACATCTCTCTCTGATCGAATCTCAGCAGAGAGTGATCTATTGGTGCCCAAACACTGTACACAGACTTTCATTCGATTCCAGCATTAAATTCCTTTCTCTGAATAAAGTTTAAGAATAAAGGCGTGAAAGAGTATGAGCCAAAATACTAAATGTTATAAAAAATATGTGTCTTTATTATTGCACATAGAAAACAGTGTATCAATACCACCAAAAGACAATGGCCTCAATTCTCGTAGGGTTATCAAAAAAATTACCTCGTGAGGTAATTTACCTCATAAGGTAATGACATTTAGCAATTCTGGTAGGTTTTAGTCATGTTTTACCTCACAAGGTAAATTATGAGGTAATTCATGAGGTAATTTGCATTAATATTTACCGAAAATGGCTATTCTCATGGAAATTAAGGAGCATGTTAGCACATACTGTATATTCCGGCGTATAAGACGACCCCCCAACTTTTCCAGTTAAAATATAGAGTTTGGAATATACTCGCCGTATAAGACTATTCCTCTTCCAACGCTCACCAAATACAAATAAAAAAACATCATATACTGGTATGAACAAATTCTGGTGCTGTACTGTATGTGGTACCCAGTATATAACAGTATACAGGCGATTGACTGGTTGGATTGGTCAGCTCTCCCTCTCCATAAGCGGATTGGTCAGTTCTCACCTGTTTATCAGAGCGATATGGAAGAATAGATTGCGCTGTGCCCATAAAGCACGCCTCTTTCACCCATCTGGCCCCGCCCTTGTATCCTATTTACCTTCTCTGCCTCTCAGATCTCGCACATGTGCGCCTGCGCTGCTCCACTACAGTCCTCAGCAGCGAGATCTGAGAGGCGGTAACAGGATAGGATCTCGCACATGTGCGCCTGCGCTGCTCCACTACAGTCCTCAGCAGCGAGATCTGAGAGGCAGTAACAGGATAGGATCTCACACATGTGCGCCTGCGCCGCTTCACTACAGTCCTCAGCAGCGAGATCTGAGAGGCAGTAACAGGATAGGATCTCACACATGTGCGCCTGCGCCGCTTCACTACAGTCCTCAGCAGCGAGATCTGAGAGGCGGTAACAGGATAGGATCTCACACATGTGCGCCTGCACCGCTTCACTACAGTCCTCAGCAGCGAGATCTGAGAGGCGGTAACAGGATAGGATCTCACATGTGCGCCTGCACCGCTTCACTACAGTCCTCAGCAGCAAGATCTGAGAGGCGGTAACAGGATAGGATCTCACACATGTGCGCCCGCACCGCTTCACTACAGTCCTCAGCAGCGAGATCTGAGAGATGGTTACAGGATAGGATCTCACACATGTGCGCCTGCACCGCTTCACTACAGTCCTCAGCAGCGAGATCTGAGAGATGGTTACAGGATAGGATCTCACACATGTGCGCCTGCGTCGCTTCACTACAGTCCTCAGCAGCGAGATCTGAGAGATGGTTACAGGATAGGATCTCACACATGTGCGCCTGCGTCGCTTCACTACAGTCCTCAGCAGCGAGATCTGAGAGGCAGTAACAGGATAGGATCTCACACATGTGTGCCTGCGCCGCTTCACTACAGTCCTCAGCAGCGAGATCTGAGAGGCGGTAACAGGATAGGATCTCACACATGTGCGCCTGCACCGCTTCACTACAGTCCTCAGCAGCGAGATCTGAGAGGCGGTAACCGGATAGGATCTCACACATGTGCGCCTGCACCGCTTCACTACAGTCCTCAGCAGCGAGATCTGAGAGGCGGTAACAGGATAGGATCTCACACATGTGCGCCTGCACCGCTTCACTACAGTCCTCAGCAGCGAGATCTGAGAGGCGGTAACAGGATAGGATCTCACACATGTGCGCCTGCACCGCTTCACTACAGTCCTCAGCAGCGAGATCTGAGAGGCGGTAACAGGATAGGATCTCACACATGTGCGCCTGCACCGCTTCACTACAGTCCTCAGCAGCGAGATCTGAGAGGCAGTAACAGGATAGGACGTATCACCCGGCATCAATAACACCCGACGTATAAGACCACCCCTGACTTTTCAGAAGATTTTCAAGGGTTAAAAAGTAGTCTTATACGCCAGAATATACAGTAATTTACCGATCAGTTTAAAGAGGAACTCCAGTGAAAATAATGTAATAAAAAAAGTGCTTCATTTTTACAATAATTATGTATAAATGATTTAGTCAGTGTTTGCTCATTGTAAAATCTTTCCTCTCCCAGATTTACATTCTGACATTTATTACATGGTGACATTGTTACTGTGGGCAGGTTATGTAGCTGTTTCTAGCTGTATGTTAACATTGTTACATTGTGGCAGTTTGCCCAGAGTACCGTGGTACTCAGAGATTCTTGTGGGAGGGGTTTCAGCACAAAATCAGTCATACAGCGCCCCCTGATGGTCTGTTTGTGAAAATCATATTTCTCATGTGAAAGGGGGTATCAGCTACTGATTGGGATAAAGTTCAATTCTAGGTTGGAGTTTCTCTTTAAGACCTGCCTGTACCTGGAGGTAAAGTCAATTTGTATGCATTTTGCAGTTTTTAGTGGAGTTCCTATTCAGGCTGTGTAATAGAAAAGAATAGTAGAAATAAAACTCAATATTTACTGGATTTTTTTATTTTTTTAATAAGGGATGCCTATAAATATACTTTACATAGTTGCATAGGTTGCTACATAATCAAATACACCTTCCCCTTCAAAAAAAAAAAAATCTTCCAAAGACTATCCTAATTTATGGAAGACAATTAAAGACTACTATTATTTACTGCTTGCTTACCGCTGAAATACTGAACGTTTTACCTCACTTTATACATTTACCTCATGTTTGGAAATGGAGAAAAATCTTTCAGAATTGCTAAAAAAAAAAAAAAAAAGAGGAAAATACCTCATGAGGCATTTTACCTACAAAAAAAAATATTTACCTCACATAGCTACCAGAATTGAGGCCAATATTACATATTCACACTCAGTTAAAAAAAAATGCAAGGTGGCCACCCCGTGCGCACACAGCACCGCCAAAACCACACACAGAAAGCAGAGAGCACACACATAGGATTGCAATCCAAAAACAATGCAAATCTTAATGAATAGCAGTGCCAAGGAGGAAGGCAAAACTGATGTAAAGCTGATATGAATTCAAACTGTATCTACAGTTTGCACGTGATTAGAAGCCATGTAGTTCCTTAAAGAGAACCCAAAGCAGAGCGGGGTTCTCACAACAAAATCCACATACAGAGGCTGGCTCTGCCTATAGAGCCCAGCCTCTGTTGCTAATCAGATCCCCCCCTGCGCTCGGCAATATCCCATAAATGACAGCCGCGCTGCCGACATGCAGCGTGTCAGCAGCGGCTGTGTTTACCTTTCTAACGTCAGTCTCCGCTCTCCCCCGCCTCCTGCATCGCTCCGGTCCTGCCCGCGTCCCTTCCCTCCCCGCTGATTGGAGGAAAGGGACGTGGGCGGGGACCGGAGCTATGCAGGAGGGGGGGAGCGCCAAGACTGACGTTAGAAAGGTAAACAGCCGCACAGCGCGGCTGTGATTTATGGGGTCTGGCTGAGCACAGGGAGATTTAGGGGGGATCTGATTTGCAACAGAGGCTGGGTTCTATAGGCAGAGCCAGCCTCTGTATGGGGATTTCGTTGTGATAACCCCTTCTCGGGTTCTCTTTAACAGCTATGCAATTGCAAGAGAAGCAAACAGTTTGTATATCACTTTAAGGTGCCATAAGAGTATCAAAGCAAAGCTTCCTCCATTGTTAAAGAGGAACTGTCGCGAAAAATTTAACATTTAAAACACATACAAATAAGTACATTTCTTCCAGCGTTAAATGATCCATACATTACTTTTCTCCTATGCTGCTGTCACTTACAGCATGTAGTAGAAATCTGACATTACCGACAGGTTTTGGGCTAGTCCATCTCTTCATGGCGGATTCTCAGCGTGGTCTTTATTCTTCATAAAGACATTCCCTGAAAAATATTTTTACAAAGATGCTGGCCAGAATCCCTGCTCGCCGCACACTATTTTGGCAGTTGGATGGAGCAACTGCCATTCACTAAGTGCTTTTAAAAATAAAGAAAACCCTGAGAACTCCTCATGAGAAGATGGGCTAGTCCAAAACCTGTCGGTAATGTCAGATTTTTACTACTTACTGTAAGTGACAGCAACATAGGAGAAAAGTAATTTATGGCTCATTTTGCCCTGGAAGAAACGTACTTCTTATTTGTATGTGTTTACATGCATTTTACATTTAAAGAGCAGAGTTTGGCGTATAAGGAGAACCTTCAGCAGGTTAATGGCAGATACAAGATAATGATTAGCAAAGTCATCCTTAAGCTCAACACACACCATACAATCTTGGTTGTACAGATTTACCAAATCTATGTAGTATAAGGGCCAACAGATTGAAAATACCCTGAATGATTGATTGGATAAGCTCTTATACTACATGAAAGTGGTAAGATTGAACAACCAAGATTGTATGGTGTGTGTTGAGCCAAACATTTCACGCACCAATGCAAAAGAGGTGCCAATATACGATACCCTGCTTGTCTGCTATGGTGGTCACTGCATATGGAAGCTCCTGTAGTTGGCAGGCTGTAAGTAGTAGATTAGGATTGGTCCTTATAATGTATGGCAAAGTTCACTCGTGGTCGCAAATAATCCAGCCGTAATCGCTGCTGGCCCATTAGTGGAAAACACTGTCCATGAGCTAGCTGCTGGTTACATGTGCTGGCTGCTGCTGGTCACATGTTCTGGCTGCTGGTTACATGTGCAGGCTGCTGGTTACATGTGCTGGCTGCTGGGTACATGTGCTGGCTGCTGCTGGTCACATGTGCTGGCTGCTGGTTACATGTGCTAGCTGCTGGTTACATGTGCTGGCTGCTGGTTACATGTGCTAGCTGCTGGTTACATGTGCTGGCTGCTGGTTACATGTGCTGGCTGCTGGTTACATGTG
Source organism: Hyperolius riggenbachi (assembly GCF_040937935.1). Classification (NCBI taxonomy): domain Eukaryota; kingdom Metazoa; phylum Chordata; class Amphibia; order Anura; family Hyperoliidae; genus Hyperolius; species Hyperolius riggenbachi. The sequence continues at coordinate 8,685,961 of NC_090656.1, forward strand.
CTGGCTGCTGCTGGTCACATGTGCTGGCTGCTGGTTACATGTGCTAGCTGCTGGTTACATGTGCTGGCTGCTGGTTACATGTGCTGGCTGCTGCTGGTCACATGTTCTGGCTGCTGGTTACATATGCTGGCTGCTGCTGGTCACATGTGCTAGCTGCTGGTTACATGTGCTGGCTGCTGCTGGTCACATGTGCTGGCTGCTGGTTACATGTGCTGGCTGCTGGTTACATGTGCTGGCTGCTGGGTACATGTGCTGGCTGCTGCTGGTCACATGTGCTGGCTGCTGGTTACATGTGCTGGCTGCTGGTTACATGTGCTGGCTGCTGCTGGTCACATGTGCTGGCTGCTGGTTACATATGCTGGCTGCTGCTGGTCACATGTGCTAGCTGCTGGTTACATGTGCTGGCTGCTGGTTACATGTGCTGGCTGCTGCTGGTTACATGTGCTGGCTGCTGCTGGTTACATGTTCTGGCTGCTGGTTACATATGCTGGCTGCTGCTGGTTACATGTGCTGGCTGCTGCTGGTCACATGTGCTGGCTGCTGGTTACATATGCTGGCTGCTGCTGGTTACATGTGCTGGCTGCTGCTGGTCACATGTTCTGGCTGCTGGTTACATATGCTGGCTGCTGCTGGTTACATGTGCTGGCTGCTGCTGGTCACATGTGCTGGCTGCTGGTTACATATGCTGGCTGCTGGTTACATGTGCTGGCTGCTGCTGGTCACATGTGCTGGCTGCTGGTTACATATGCTGGCTGCTGCTGGTCACATGTGCTAGCTGCTGGTTACATGTGCTGGCTGCTGGTTACATATGCTGGCTGCTGCTGGTCACATGTGCTAGCTGCTGGTCACATGTTCTGGCTGCTGGTCACATGTTCTGGCTGCTGGTTACATGTGCTAGCATAGAACGCCGGCCAAGCCATGTTCCTGGGGCAGTGGCCGGTGCGACAGGCGCGCGGGAGATGCCCGCCAGCAGAATCGGGGATCCACACCAGGAATACCCGACATATTTCGCCGGCAAGCGTCTGGCTTTTTTGAGGGAGGCGTGGTCTGAAATTCCTTACTCCATACGGCGGGATCCCCCTTCTTGTTTTCTTCTCCCTCTGTGTCATGTAACTACACTGCGTTCCAAATTATTATGCAAGTTGTATTTAAGTGTCATAAAGTTTCAATATTTTGTTTTTCAATTAAACTCATGGACTGTATTGTGTCTCAGCGCTCGTTTGATCACTGAAATCGATCTCGGACACCTCTGATAACTAGTTTGCCAAGTGAGCCCAATTACAGGAAAAACAAGTGTTCCATATTATTAAAGGAGTCATAAAGCTAATTAACCTACCCCCCGATCTTCTTACCAGGGGGCTTCCTGCAGCCCCTTGCAGTTGACATGTCCCACGCCGCAGCTCCACTCTTAGTCGCTGGCCCGGGGTCTCCGCCGGTCTAGAGGCCGACCTCAAGGCCGTCCTCTACTGTGCCTGCGCGAGCGCCGCTGTCAATCAAGTCCACCATGTGTGGACTGCACTGCGCTGACGCAAACCTACTGTGCCTGCGCAGTACAGTCTGGACAACGTGGACTTGACTGATAGCGGCGTTTGCACAGGTGCAGTAGAGGACGGCCTGGCAAGACACGGACTGGCAGATGAGAGCGGAGCTGTGGTGTGGGACATGTCAGCTGCAAAGGGCTGGAAGAAGCCCCCGGTAAGAAGATAGGGGGGTAGGTTAATTAGCTTGATGACTCCTTTAAGCGGACCATCATTTTTAAGCAATATGAGAAAGAAAAATCTCTGCTGACGAAAAGCGTGAGATCGTTGATTGCCTTGGGCAAGGTATGAAAACCTTTCTCCTTTGAAAACCTATGAAAAAGGACCACCATAGCGAAAAATGTAAAATACATGTAAACACAAACAGATAAGTACGTTTCTTCCAGAGTAAAATGAGCCATAAATTACTTGTCTCCTATGTTGCTGTCACTTACCAGTAGGTAGTAGAAATCTGACAGGTATTTGTTGTTGGCATAAAAGGAGAGAAACTCATGGTGTGGCCCTCATCCTCCCCTGACCTCAATCCTAATGAGAACCTTAGGAGCATCCTCAAGCAAAACATCTATGAGAGTGGGAGGCAGTTTACATCCAAACAGCAGCTCTGGGAGGCTATTCTGACATCCTGCAAAGAAGCAGAAACTCTCCAAAAACTCACAAGTTCAATGGATGCAAGAATTGTGAAGTTTCTATCAAATGTAACTTGACCTGTTAAGATGTTTTTGATTAAAATAACTTTTGATTTCAGTAAATATGACCTCCTGATGCTGCAGGTTCGTAAAATGACCATTTTTAGTTTTTTACAACCCATAAAATGTTTTGAAACTCTGTAGTGCGTAATAATTTGGAAGAGTGCATTACAAAAATTTTATTTTTTACTAGCTGATTGCCCGGCGTTGCCCGGGTATGTATTTGGCTGGTGTCGGCTTCACCCACTCACTTTTTCTAACCCTAACACACAATTACTCAATGACCAAGTTTGTGAGCTTTGTGGTCTTTGGCATCAATCATTTGCATTGAAATGAAAAAATCTGATGGGCTGTTTGTGGCTCCACCCCCTTTTCTGAATTTGAACCCCAGTCACCCAATGACCAACTGTACCAGGTTTGAGGCCTGTGCCATTAACAGTGCAAGAATAGTAGCATTTAAATATTCCCTTGAAAAGCAATAGGTGAAGCTTTATTCACTTTTGTAGGCTCCACCCACTTTTCTGAATATTAATCTCATTCACTGAGTGTCCAACTGTGCAAAGTTTAAGAACCTTGCCATTAATAGTGTAAGAATAGCTGCAGTTTATATTTTCCCAGTGAAATTTGTATTTGTCTCCACCCACTGATGACCCAGCGTTGCCCGGGTATGTATTTGACTGGTGTTGGTTCTGCCCACTTTTTCTAACCCTAACGCACAAACACTCAATGACCAAGTTTGTGATCTTTGGGGTCTTTAGCATCAATAATTTGTATATTCCCATAGAAATTAAACTAATCAGATTGGCTGTTTGTGGCTGCGCCCCTCTCCAGCATTTGAATCCCAGTCACTCAATGACCAACTGTAGCAGGTTTGAGGCATCTGCTGTTACCAGTGTAAAAATGGCAGCAATTTAAATATTCCCCTTGAAAATCAACAGGTGAATTTTGATTGGCTATTATAGGCTCCACCCACTTCTGTGAATATTAATCTCAGTCACCCAGTGACCATCTGGGCAAAATTTGGGAACCCTGCCATAAACAGTGTAAAAAGGACTGCAGTCTACATTTTCCCAGTGAAATTTGTGTTTAGCTCTGCCCACTTTTTGTAACTTTGACACACAGTCACTACTCAATGACCAAGTTTGTGAGCTTTTGGGTTCCTGGCATCAAAATTGTGTGAATGGAAGCAGTTTATCCAGAAAAGCAAATCTGATTGGCTGTTTGTGGCTCCGGCCCTTTAGTGAATTTGAACCCCAGTCACTTGATGACCGACTGTAGCAGGTTTGAGGCCTCTGCCATCAACAGTGTAAGAATTACAGCACTTTCAATATTCCCCTTGAAAATCAATAGGTGAATTTTGATTGGCTCTTGTAGACTCCACCTACTTTCTGAATATTAATCCTAGTCCCCCAGTGACCAACTGTGTCAAGTTTGAGAACCCTGCCATTAACTGTAAGAATAGCTGCAATGTATACTTTCCCATGTAAAAAGTTAGTTGTTTTTGGCTCTGCCCACTATTTCTAATCTTGACATACAGTCACTCAATGACCAAGTTTATGAGCTGTGGGGTCTTTGGCATCAATTAGTTGCATTTTACCATTGAAATGAAACAAATCTGATTGGCTGTTTTTGGCCCGCTCCCTTTTCAGAATTTAAACCCCAGTCTCCCAGTGACTGACTGTACCAGAATTGAGGCCTCTGCCATTAAGAGTGTATGAATGGCAGGAATATAAATATTCACCTTGAAAATCAAAAGGTGAATTTTGATTGGCTGCTGTAGGCTCCACCCACTTTCCTGAATATTAGTCCCAGTCACCCAGTGGCCAACTGTGTCAAATTTGAGAACCCTGCCAATAACAGAATGGCTGAAATCAATGTAAAAAATCTGATTGGCTGTTTGTGGCTCCACCCCCTTTAGTGAATTTGGACCCCAGTCACCCAATAGCTGACTGTATCAGGTTTGAGGCCTCTGCCATTAACAGTGTAAGAATGGTAGCAATGTAAATATTCCCCTTGAAAATCAATAGGTGGATTTTGATTGGCTGTTTTAGGCTCCACCCACATTTCTGAATATTAATCCCAGTCACCTAGTGGCCAATTGTGCCAAGTTTGAAAACCCTGCGAGTGTAAGAATGGCTGCAGTTTAGATTTTCCCATTTAAAATGAATGGCTGAAATTTAATTGGCTGTTTTATGCTCCGCCCACTTTTTCTGGATTTGTAACCTCGGTCACCAAGTGACCACCTGTGCCAAGTGTGACCACCTATGCCAAGTTTGGGAACCCTGCCATGTAAACAATTAAGTTGGTGGCGCCGCCCACTTTTTCTAACCTTGACATACAGTCACTCAATTATCAAGTTTATCAGCTTTGGGGTCCATGGTATCAATTCCTATTGAAAAATAAACAAATCTGATTGGCTGTTTGTGGCTCCGCCCCCTTACTGAATTTGAACCCAAGTGACCAACTGTACCAGGTTTGAGGCATCTGCTATTAACAGTATAAGAATGGTAGCAGCTTAAATATTCCCTTTGAAAATCGAAAGGTGAATTTTTATTGGCTGTTGTAGGCTCCACCTACCTTCCAAAACCTTAATCTCATTCACCCAGTGCCCAACTGTGCAAAGTTTGAGAACCCTGCCAATAACGGTGTAAGAATGGCTGCAGTTTATATTTTCCCAGTAAAAGCTGTTTTTGGCTCCGCCCATTTTTTGTAACCTGGACACTCAATGACCAAGTTTGTGAGCTTTTACGTTCCTGGCATCAAAAATGTGTAAATAGAAGCAGTTTATCCACCAAGGAAATCTGATTGGCTGTTTTTGACCCCGCCCCTTTAGTGAATTTGGACCCCAGTCACCCAAAGACTGACTGTAGCAAGTTTGAAGCCTCTGCCATTAACAGTGTAAGAATGGCAGCAATTTAAATATTCCACTTGAAAATAAATAGGTGAATTTTGTTTGGCTGTTGTAGGCTCCACCCACTTTTTGTAACCTGGACACACAGTCACTCAATGACCAAGTTTGTGAGCTTTTAGGTCCCCGGCATCAAAAATGTGTGAATAGAAGCAGTTTATCCACCAAGGAAATCTGATTGGCTGTTTTTGACCCCGCCCCTTTAGTGAATTTGGACCCCAGTCACCCAAAGACTGACTGTAGCAAGTTTGAAGCCTCTGCCATTAACAGTGTAAGAATGGCAGCAATTTAAATATTCCACTTGAAAATAAATAGGTGAATTTTGTTTGGCTGTTGTAGGCTCCACCCACTTTTTGTAACCTGGACACACAGTCACTCAATGACCAAGTTTGTGAGCTTTTAGGTCCCCGGCATCAAATATGTGTGAATAGAAGCAGTTTATCCACCAAGGAAATCTGATTGGCTGTTTGTGACCCCGCCCCTTTAGAGAATTTGGACCCCAGTCACCCAAAGACTGACTGTAGCAAGTTTGAAGCCTCTGCCATTAACAGTGTAAGAATGGCAGCAATTTAAATATTCCCCTTGAAAATCAATAGGTGAATTTTGATTGGCTGTTGTAGGCTCCACCCACTTTCCTGAATATTAATCCCAGTCACCCAGTGACCAAGTGTGCCAAGTTTGAAAACCCTGCGAGTGTAAGAATGGCTGCAGTTTAGATTTTCCCATTTAAAATGAATGGCTGAAATTTAATTGGCTGTTTTATGCTCCGCCCACTTTTTCTGGATTTGTAACCTCGGTCACCAAGTGACCACCTGTGCCAAGTGTGGGGACTCTGGCTTGATTACTGTGAGAATGGCAGCCTTTTCCATTTTTTCCATTGACATGAATGGGTGAAATCTAATTTGCTGTTTGTAGCTCCGCCCAGGTGTGCAGGGGGGGCGCGAGACCCCCAGAACATATCATCCCAGGTAGTAAGGCATCTGCATACCAAGTTTCGTTCAAATCGGTCAAGCCGTTTTTGCGTGATCGCGGCACATACACACACAGACACACACATACATACATACATCCGATTTTATATATATAGAAAAACATACCATTTTCATTAGGAGGTTTATTCAATAACATTCAAATTATACTCAAAATGGTTGATGACTGAAAAATGATGCGGACTGCCACTTGCATCAACTATTTAGGAAAATCAGAGAAAAATACAATTTGCATAATAATTTAGAGCACAGTGTAAAGCTGTAGTTCAAAACCCTGGAGATCCAGCAGCATACAGGCCAGACCTCTAGTGTTTGAACTACAGCTTTTGTCACACCACAGGGAGGAGGAGTAATAGAGACATCGGACACTGGAGGACGTGTGCCGGCGGGACAGGTGAGAGAAATCAACACTCTGCTTAAAGAGGAACTCCAGTGAAAATAATGTAATAAAAAAAGTGCTTCAATTTTACAATAATTATGTATAAATGATTTAGTCAGTGTTTGCCCATTGTAAAATCTTTCCTCTCCCTGATTTACATTCTGACATTTACCACATGGTGACATTTTTAATGCTGGCAGGTGATGTCAGTGGAAAGAGATACTGCTCACTTTTTTTGGCAGTGGGGCCCAGCTGTAAACAGCTGTTATTTCCCACAATGCAATGAGGTTCACAGACAAACTGTCAGGACCATGGTCCTGACATCACACTGTGGGAGGGGTTTTACCACAATATCAGCCATACAGCGCCCCCTGATGATCCGTTTGTGAAAAGGAAAAGACTTCTCATGGGAAAGGGGATATCAGCTACTGATTGGGATGAAGTTCAATTCTTGGTTACGGTTTCTCTTTAAGTTGTCGCCATAATGAATGCTGCTAGCGAAACGCTCCCCACTGCCACTGCACTAGTCGAGCAAGTTTTCTGTCCTGTGTGATGCAGGTGGCAGCAGCAGCTCCACGAGGTTTGAATCAATTTCATGCTGACATCGATTCAAAGTCTGTGTGCAGTGTATTGGCAGCCAATAGATCCGTCTGTGATCAGATTCGATCAGAGAGCGATCTATTTGTTGGTCAATCTGGTGGCTATCGACCAGTGTATGGCCAACTTAAGAAAGCTACTGATCAGAGTCAGTTCCATGGCGTTCTGCCATCATCTTTTCCGTATAGGGAGCGTGAAGCAGAGCAGTCTGCCAGCACCAGATGAGGCAGCAGATGGCGCTCCAGATCTTCTCTGGGAAACCATCAGACACTAAATAGTCTTCGTGTCGTATTGCTAATTAAGATCGTGACTCTGCAGATAGTTCTTCAAGAACACACCATGTGCAGCGAGGCTGAGATTATACAAGGAATCGGCGTTCTTGCTGTCCGCACTGTCCACACCACATCAAGTCACTGGGACACCTGCACTGTCCACTAATGACCATCAGTTATAAGTAAAGTGACAAAGATTAACATCTACAAGACCAGTTCTAGCATATGGAGCGCAGAGACACATGCCAAGGTACTAGAAACAACTAAAACTGACTATTTAAAGGACCAGATCTTAGATGAATGGGAACTGTGCGGCGGGGAGCCCTGTGGCCGAAGGCCTGAAGGGATTGTTAATTTCTCAACAAAGGTGAGTTTTTACAGAGGAAGATTGTCCAAGTGCATTGAGAGTGACATATCATGCAACTGCATGCACAGCCAAACGTACTTGGACAGTGGCGTACCTAGGGAATTTGATTATTTACAGCCCCCCCCCCCCCCCCCCCCCTCTCAAAAAAAAACCAGCCAGTTTTGTTGATGGAAGGCTTGACAGGTTGGGGCATTAAACTATGACTATGGTAGGATTAGATTGTGAGCTCCTCTAAGGACAGACAGTGACAGGACTACAGTGGGTTGCAAAAGTATTCGGCCCCCTTGAAGTTTTCCACATTTTGTCATATTACTGCCACAAACATGAATCAATTTTATTGGAATTCCACGTGAAAGACCAATACAAAGTGGTGTACACGTGAGAAGTGGAACGAAAATCATACATGATTCCAAACATGTTTTACACATCAATAACTGCAAAGTGGTGTGTGCATAATTATTCGGCCCCCTTTGATCTGAATGCAGTCAGTTGCCTATAGACATTGCCTGATGAGTGCTAATGCCTAAATAGAGTGCACCTATGTGTAATCTAATGTCAGTACAAATACAGCTGCTCTGTGAGGGCCTCAGAGGTTGTCTAAGAGAATATTGGGAGCAACAACACTGTGAAGTCCAAAGAACACACCAGACAGGTCAGGGATAAAGTTATTGAGAAATTTAAAGCAGGCTTAGGCTACAAAAAGATTTCCAAAGCCTTGAACATCCCACGGAGCACTGTTCAAGCGATCATTCAGAAATGGAAGGAGTATGGCACAACTGTAAACCTACCAAGACAAGGCCGTCCACCTAAACTCATAGGCCGAACAACGAGAGCGCTGAACAGAAATGCAGTCAAGAGGCCCATAGTGACTCTGGACGAGCTGCAGAGATCTACAGCTCAGGTGGGAGACTCTGTCCATAGGACAACTATTAGTCATGCACTGTACAAAGTTGGCCTTTATGGAAGAGTGGCAAGAAGAAAGGCATTGTTAACAGAAAATAATAATGGCAGTATTTGTATAGCGCCTTTTTCCTGTCGGACTCAAAGCGCTTGCGAGGCAGCCACTAGAGCGCACTCAGTAGGCAGTAGCAGTGTTAAGGAGACTTGCCCAAGAAACTCCTTACTGGAATAGGTGCTGGCTTACTGAACAGGCAGAGCCGAGATTTGAACCCAGGTCTCCTGTGTCAGAGGCAGAGCCCTTAACCATTACACTGTCCAGCATATAAAGCATAAGAAGTCCCGTTTGCAGTTTGCCACAAGCCATGTGGGGGACACAGCAACCATGTGGAAGAAGGTGCGCTGGTCAGATGAGACCAAAATGGAACTTTTTGGCCAAAATGCAAAACGCTATGTGTGGCGGAAAACTAACACTGCACATCACTATGAACACACCATCCCCACTGTCAAATATGGTGGTGGCAGCATCATGCTCGGGGGTGCTTCTCTTCAGTAGGGACAGGGAAGCTGGTCAGAGTTGATGGGAAGATGGATGGAGCCAAATACAGGGCAAACTTGGAAGAAAACCTCTTAGAGACTGCAAAAGACTTAAGACTGGGGCGGAGGTTCACCTTCCAGCAGGACAATGACCCTAAACATAAAGCCAGGGCAACAATGGAATGGTTTAAAACAAAACATATCTATGTGTTAGAATGGCCCAGTCAAAGTCCAGATCTAAATCCAATCAAGAATCTGTGGCAAGATCTGAAAACTGCAGTTCACAAACGCTGTCCATCTAATCTGACTGAGCTGGAGCTGTTTTGCAAAGAAGAATGGGCAAGGATTTCAGTCTCTAGATGTGCAAAGCTGGTAGAAACATACCCTAAAAGACTGGCAGCTGTAATTGCAGCAAAAGGTGGTTCTACAAAGTATTGACTCAGGGGGCCGAATAATTACGCACACCCCACTTTGCAGCTATTGATTTGTAAAAAATGTTTGGAATCGTGTATGATTTTCGTTCCACTTCTCACATGTACACCACTTTGTATTGGTCTTTCACGTGGAATTCCAATAAAATTGATGCATGTTTGTGGCAGTAATGTGACAAGATGTGGAAAACTTCAAGGGGGCCGAATACTTTTGCAACCCACTGTATGTAGTCTGTAAAGTGCTGCAGAAGATGTCAGTGCTATATAAATACACAATAATAATACGGTAGGACATTAAACTATGACTATGGTAGGATTAGATTGTGAGCTCCTCTGAGGACAGTCAGAAAAGGGGGACACACAAAAGGAGGGTGCATAGGAGCAGGGGGGATAAAGAGGTAGATGCACAAGACAGAGAGCCTTGTGGGGGAGGAGAAATGGCAGGAAGACCTCTTACCGGAACTGCAGACATCACCAGTGCTGTTTGGGAGGGACATTATGTTAAAAGAAGCCACCAAAATCTGAAAAGAGGAAAGGGTCATCGGGGAAGACAGCAGTGTGGGAGGGGGAGCTGGGAAAAGAGATAAGATTATCTGTAATCAAGCTAATATAAATTGCCAGGAGCTTGCTTCTCTGTTCACTACAGAAGTCGGCTGTCAGCACCTGCACTGGCTTCTGCAACAGCAGACTGCCCTGCATTATTGATTAATTACTCTGATCAGGATAAATAATAGTCTAGGGCATTCTGGTATTACAGCAACCAGAGCACATGGCTACTAATGACTGGCAACTTCTGTAGCACTAAACACATCCTGCCACCCCTCCCTGCTAATGTCCCAGCTGCAGCACAGCAATCATTCTCTCTACTCACCCTGCTGCTCTGCACATTCCCTCACTGCAGGCTGTGTGTAGGGAACGAGGAGACACATTGCCCATGTGACAGAAAGGGGGAGGGATGCTACATCTGGTGCAGGAAGTAGTACTGTCCCCTGCACTGCCTGCTGCTATTTTCCCAAATGTTGCCCAAACTATGAGAAAAGGTCCCAGGTGGAAGAACACAGTGGCTGAGCACCACAACGGCACCCCTAGCCATGGCTACACCCGGGGCTGGGAGCACCTGCAGCCCTATGGTAGGTACACCGGTAGCAGGAAAAAAGGGCGCCGCCATAGACTTTAATGCAATTATCGTTAATAAGGTGAAAAAAAGCAGAAAAAAGGGCGCCGCAAAAAATATTGTTAACATTAGAACATTATAGTTTTTGAAGTAGTTATCGTTTTAAAAGCTTGCAACGTTATAGTTTTTCTAACGTTTGTTTGGTTTATATGTACCAAAGATATTATCCTTTCTATGTGTAGAACGGTGTTTCTGCAGAGGGAGTGGTTAGGGTTAGGCACCACCAGGGGGAGTGGTTAGAGTTAGGCACCACCGAGGGGGGGGGGGGTAATTAGGGTTAGGCACCACCAGGGGAATGGTTAGTAGGCACCACCAGGGGAGGGTTCTGTGTGAGAGTAGGGTTGGGTTAAGCTGTATTGTTGAATTACGTAACGACTTTTAACGTTAATATCTTTTCATTATAATTTCCCGTCTGTAGTTACAATGGTATTTATCGTTAACCAAGTTTGACAACAATGTTTATCGTTATCAGATTTCGTTATCCACCCGCACCATTTCGTTATCAAGCCAAGCCCTTTTTTTCAGTGCGCCCTTTTTTCACGCTTGCGGTACACCACTGTATTTGGAGATACGTCATCAGGAATCTATTGTTCCTCCTACTTTAGGCTCAACTGAGTGACCCGCCCACCAGCCAAATCCAGATGGGAGAAGAAAAAAGCAGTAGTGAAGTTTGAGAAACACTTCCTAACAATAATTCCATCTACTGCATTGCTTTTGCCCAGTTATCATCCTGATTGCGGTTAGCATCTGCCTCACTCAGCTGTAGATGTAGTTGGACTGGAGGTCAGTAAGTAAGATGTTCAGGACATCTTGAAAGATGAAAGAAGAGAGAAGTGTCAAGAAATGTTTATATTTCCCCAGCGGAAGAAGAATAAGATGAAGTTGTGAGAGACTTGGAAAGAGTCGGTCACCCCGACTGGAAAAGGCAAGTATAGAATAAATAATAAGAATGGCGGCGAGTATATCAGAAGGGAAGTGGAAGTTGTATAAGGACTGCGGTGCCAAGGGATGATGTCAGCGTATGGGGTATGTGGAAAAATGCCAGCGCAGAGTTTTTCCCACGCACTATTAAAGTAGCTCTACTTCAGCCTCACATTTTTGAATGCATATGACAGTGATTGGGAATGCACAAAGTTATTGTATGTTGCACGCCTGCACTTTTCCCAATACATATATCCAATGCTCCTGTCCTGGCTTCTGTATCTTAATTTTTGTGTTGAGATGTGACTTTATTAGAGTGACTACAGTTGTCCAAACTTCTCCCCTCCCCCATCTCATCATCACCCAGGTGAGGAGATGGGGTATCCAGGGTGCCTAACTCTTTGTAGCCAGTACTGCAGCACTACAGCTCAGCAAACTCTTATCTCTCTGTTCCTCCTTAAAGTGGACCTGAACTTTTGCACAGGAGTCAGGACTGAAGGAATACATAGAGAAATGCACCCTGTATGTATTTAGAGAGTTTAGCCTGTTTAATTTCCCCTCATTTGTGTCTAATCAGAACTTGAAATCTGATCTCTCCCCTGTGTCACATGACTGCCTATGGCAGATAAGCTCATTTGAAAGCACAGGATGTTAACAATATGTCTACTTCCATGAACCAGGAAGTAGAAACTGTGCAGATTTACGGTAGGATTTGTATCAGCTGTAACAAATGTTTTTGTTTAAAGGTTATTATGCTGTTGTATATCTTTAGAGCAGAGAGGAGTTCTGAGTTCAAGTCCGCTTTAAAACAGGCCCTGTAGTGACATATAGTGTGATGCAGTAAATTATTCCGGATAGCCACTTTTACAGTAATTATCCTGGTTTTCAGTAGTGTTGGGCGAACACCTAGATGTTCGGGTTCGCGAACGTTCGCCGAACATCGTCGCGATGTTCGGGTGTTCGACCCGAACTCCGAACATAATGGAAGTCAATGGGGACCCGAACTTTCGTGCTTTGTAAAGCTTCCTTACATGCTACATACCCCAAATTTGCAGGGTATGTGCACCTTGGGAGTGGGTACAAGAGGAAAAAAAATTTAGCAAAAAGAGCTTAGAGTTTTTGAGAAAATCGATTTTAAAGTTTCAAAGGGAAAACTGTCTTTTAAATGCGGGAAATGTCTGTTTTCTTTGCACAGGTAACATGCTTTTTGTCGGCATGCAGTCATAAATGTAATACATATAAGAGGTTCCAGGAAAAGGGACCGGTAACGCTAACCCAGCAGCAGCACACGTGATGGAACAGGAGGAGGGTGGCGCAGGAGGAGAAGGCCACGCTTTGAGACACAACAACCCAGGCCTTGCATGAGGACAAGAAGCGTGCGGATAGCAATTTGCATTTTGTCGCCATGCAGTCAAAAATGTAATACAGATGAGAGGTTCAATAAACAGGGACCGGAAACGCTAACCCATCACAGATGTTCATTGTTCATGTTACTTGGTTGGGGTCCGGGAGTGTTGCGTAGTCGTTTCCAATCCAGGATTGATTCATTTTAATTTGAGTCAGACGGTGTGCATTTTCTGTGGAGAGGCGGATACGCCGATCTGTGACGATGCCTCCGGCAGCACTGAAACAGCGTTCCGACAAAACGCTGGCTGCCGGGCAAGCCAGCACCTCTATTGCGTACATTGCCAGTTTGTGCCAGGTGTCTAGCTTCGATACCCAATAGTTGAAGGGTGCAGATGGATTGTTCAACACAGCTATGCCATCTGACATGTAGTCCTTGACCATCTTCTCCAGGCGATCGATGTTGGAGGTGGATCTGCACGCTTGCTGTTCTGTGTGCTGCTGCATGGGTGTCAGAAAATTTTCCCACTCCAAGGACACTGCCGATACCAGTGTCCTTGCCAGAGGTCATTGCCTAGGGTCACAAAAACCTGTTTATTTGGGCTATTTCAATGGTAGTGATGGTGACGTACATAAATCTCAGCTATGGCCGTTAGCAACGTCTGAATTTCACGAAATGTCTCATGCAGGTAGAAGACATATTGTTAGACTTGGATTTCAAAGATGGGGTCCCTACATCTCTGCAAACCAGAGTTACAGGGCTCCAAAATTGGTAAAATCCCCCATAGACTTTCATTGCCTCCCTATTTCACTTTCCAAAATCTCACATCTTTTCAAAGGGCAATGGCTCAGCAGTACCAAATTTTCTAGCATTGTAGGGACCCTTAGGGCGATCATGACTGGTGAGTTTTGCCACTGCTGAGCCATTGCCCTTTGAAATGGTGTGAGATTTTGGAACGGTAAATAGTAGGCCCAATGAAAGCCTATGGGGGATTTTACCAATTTTGGAGCCCTGTAACTCTGGTTTGCAGAGATGTAGGGACCCCATCTTTGGAATCCAAGTCTAACAATATGTCTTCTACCTGCATGAGACATTTCGTGAAATTCAGACGTTGCTAACGGCCATGGCTGAGATTTATGTACGTCACCATCACTACCATTGAAATAGCCCAAATAAACAGGTTTTTGTGACCCTAGGCTATGACCTCTTTGGCCTAGGGGCCCGAAACTCACCAGTCATGTTCCCCCTAAGGGTCCCTACAATGCTAGAAAATTTGGTACTGCTGAGCCATTTCCCTTTGAAAAGATGTGAGATTTTGGAAAGTGAAATAGGGAGGCAATGAAAGTCTATGGGGGATTTTACCAATTTTGGAGCCCTGTAACTCTGGTTTGCAGAGATTTAGGGACCCCATCTTTGGAATCCAAGTCTAACAATATGTCTTTTACCTGCATGAGACATTTCGTGAAATTCAGACGTTGCTAACGGCCATGGCTGAGATTTATGTACGTCACCATCACTACCATTGAAATAGCCCAAATAAACAGGTTTTTGTGACCCTAGGCTATGACCTCTGTGGCCTAGGGGCCCGAAACTCACCAGTCATGTTCCCCCTAAGGGTCCCTACAATGCTAGAAAATTTGGTACTGCTGAGCCATTGCCCTTTGAAAAGATGTGAGATTTTGGAAAGTGAAATAGGGAGGCAATGAAAGTCTATGGGGGATTTTACCAATTTTGGAGCCCTGTAACTCTGGTTTGCAGAGATGTAGGGACCCCATCTTTGAAATCCAAGTCTAACAATATGTCTTCTACCTGCATGAGACATTTCGTGAAATTCAGACGTTGCTAACGGCCATAGCTGAGATTTATGTACGTCACCATCACTACCATTGAAATAGCCCAAATAAACAGGTTTTTGTGACCCTAGGCAATGACCTCTTTGGCCTAGGGGCCCGAAACTCACCAGTCATGTTCCCCCTAAGGGTCCCTACAATGCTAGAAAATTTGCCACTGCTGATCAATTGCCCTTTGAAAAGATGTGAGATTTTGGAACTGTAAATAGGAGGCCCAATGAAAGCCTATGGGGGATTTTACCAATTTTGGACCCCTGTAACTCTGGTTTGCAGAGATGTAGGGACCCCATCTTTGGAATCCAAGTCTAACAATATGTCTTCTACCTGCATGAGACATTTCGTGAAATTCAGACGTTGCTAACGGCCATGGTTGAGATTTATGTACGTCACCATCACTACCATTGAAATAGCCCAAATAAACAGGTTTTTGTGACCCTAGGCTATGACCTCTTCGGCCTAGGACTGCATTGAACGCGACCCACGCATTGTGCGCATTCTGGACAACACCAATTACTGGGTTTATACCCTTCTGGATCCACGGTACAAACATAATGTTCCAAAACTGCTTGAAGAAAGAGTCCGACAGGTCAAAATGGAAGAATACCAGCAGGCCCTTGTGGAGACTTTAAAGAGGAGATTGACATCCTCCCCCTCCTCTAGCCAGTTGTACGCCGACAGACTGACTTCCGCAAACCCAGGACGACCAGGAGGGCAGCAAACAACACAAGCCGCAGCTAGTGCCCAAAAGGGAATGGTATCGGCAGTGTCCTTGGAGTGGGAAAATTTTCTGACACCCATGCAGCAGCACACAGAACAGCAAGCGTGCAGATCCACCTCCAACATCGATCGCCTGGAGAAGATGGTCAAGGACTACATGTCAGATGGCATAGCTGTGTTGAACAATCCATCTGCACCCTTCAACTATTGGGTATCGAAGCTAGACACCTGGCACAAACTGGCAATGTACGCAATAGAGGTGCTGGCTTGCCCGGCAGCCAGCGTTATGTCGGAACGCTGTTTCAGTGGTGCCGGAGGCATCGTCACAGATCGGCGTATCCGCCTCTCCACAGAAAATGCACACCGTCTGACTCAAATTAAAATGAATCAATCCTGGATTGGAAACGACTACGCAACACTCCCGGACCCCAACCAAGTAACATGAACAATGAACATCTGTGATGGGTTAGCGTTTCCGGTCCCTGTTTATTGAACCTCTCATCTGTATTACATTTATGACTGCATGGCGACAAAACGCAAATTGCTATCCGCACGCTTCTTGTCCTCATGCAAGGCCTGGGTTGTTGTGTCTCAAAGCGTGGCCTTCTCCTCCTGCGCCACCCTCCTCCTGTTCCACCACGTGTGCTGCTGCTGGGTTAGCGTTACCGGTCCCTTTTCCTGGAACCTCTTATATGTATTACATTTATGACTGCATGCCGACAAAAAGCATGTTACCTGTGCAAAGAAAACAGACATTTCCCGCATTTAAAAGACAGTTTTCCCTTTGAAACTTTAAAATCGATTTTCTCAAAAACTATAAGCTCTTTTTGCTAAAAAATTTTTCCTCTTGTACCCACTCCCAAGGTGCATATACCCTGTAAATTTGGGGTATGTAGCATATAAGGAGGCTTTACAAAGCACGAAAGTTCGGGTCCCCATTGACTTCCATTATGTTCGGAGTTCGGCTCGAACACCCGAACATCGCGGCCATGTTCGGCCCGAACATCTAGATGTTCGCCCAACACTACACGTGACCCGTTCGGCCAATCACAGCGCTAGCCGAACGTTCGGGTAACGTTCGGGTAACGTTCGGCCATGCGCTCTTAGTTCGGCCATATGGCCGAACAGTTTGGCCGAACACCATCAGGTGTTCGGCCGAACTCGAACATCACCCGAACAGGGTGATGTTCTGCAGAACCCGAACAGTGGCGAACACTGTTCGCCCAACACTATTTTTCAGCATCAGAAACACTCCCTATAGCTACACATTGCCCCTCCCAGTGATGCTTAGCTTACTCTGTTTAGCTATGTGCCGTTCTCTCTTACACCCTCTCCCCCCAGGGCCGCGCCTGGGCGGGTGCTGCGGGTGCATTGCACCCAGGCGCCTCTCTCTGTCAGGCGCCGCCCGGCTGCCGCTCACCCCCTCTGGCCGCTGCTCCCTCCCTCCCTCTAGCCGCGTCCATTGGGCACAGGGGGGCGTGGCGCCCCGGGTGACTGACACCCAAGGGTGTGTCGCCACGACCCCCATGGTGGGGGAAGAGCAGCGCTAGAAGGAGGGGTGGGGACAGCGGCGGGGAGGGGGAACAGACCCCCCCCCCCTCACCTGGCTCCCCTCCTTCTGCCTCTCTTCCCCGCTGCTGGCCGTCCGGTTCATCTCCCCGTTGTGGGGACCGCCTCCCGGAGGCAGAGCAGGGCTACGGCAAGATGGCTGCCGAAGCCTTGCTCTGGAGACTATTTGTGTCTCCAAAACAGGGCTTCGGGCGTCATCTTGCCGTAGCCCTGCACTCTGCCTGTCAGCGTGGGAGATCGTCGCTGGAGGATCGTCCAGGGGAGCTGCACGTCAGAGGCCGGCCAGGTGAGTGAATTTTTTTTTTCACAGCACTGCTCCCCACATAACGATTATTTTCTGGTGAATGCCCCCACATTGCTCCCCACATAGCGATTATTTTCTGGTGAATGCCCCCACATTGCTCCCCACATAGCGATTATTTTCTAGTGAATGCTCCCCACATAACGATTATTTTCTGGTGAATGCTCCCCACATAACGATTATTTTCTGGTGAATGCGCCCCACATAACGATTATTTTCTGGTGATTGCTCCCCATATAACGATTATTTTCTGGCGAATGCTCCCCACATGCCGATTATTTTCTGGTGATTGCCCCCACATTGTGATTATTTTCTGGTGAATGCTGCGCACATAACGATTATTTTCTGGTGATAGCTCCCCACATAACTATTATTGTCTGGTGATTGCTCCCCACATTGTGATTATTTTCTGGTGAATGCTCCCCACATAACGATTATTTTCTGGTGAATGCTGCGCACCTAGCGATTATTTTCTGGTGAATGCTCCCCACATAGCGTTTGTTTTCTGGTGAATGATTATTTTCTGGTGAATGCTGCGCACATAACGATTATTTTCTGGTGAATGCTGCGCACATAACGATTATTTTCTGGTGAATGCTCCCCACATAATGATTATTTTCTGGTAAATGCTCCCCACATAATGATTATTTTCTGGTGATTGCTCCCCACATAGCGATTATTTTCTGGTGACTGCTCCCCACATAGCGATTATTTTCTGGTGAATGCTCCCCACATAACGATTATTTTCTGGTGACTGCTCCCCACATAGCGATTATTTTCTGGTGAATGCTCCCCACATAATGATTATTTTCTGGTGAATGCTCCCCACATAACGATTATTTTCTGGTGAATGTCCCCACATTGCGATTATTTTCTGGTGAATGTCCCCACATAATGATTATTTTCTGGTGATTGCTCCCCACATAATGATTATTTTCTGATGATTGCTCCCCACATAGCGATTATTTTCTGGTGAATGCTCCCCACATAATGATTATTTTCTGGTGATTGCTCCCCACATAATGATTATTTTCTGGTGATTGCTCCCCACATAACGATTATTTTCTGGTGAAGGTCCCCACATAATGATTATTTTCTGGTGATTGCTCCCCACATAACGATTATTTTCTGGTGATTGCTCCCCACATAGCGATTATTTTCTGGTGAATGCTCCCCACATAATGATTATTTTCTGGTGATTGCTCCCCACATAATGATTATTTTCTGGTGATTGCTCCCCACATAATGATTATTTTCTGGTGATTGCTCCCCAAATAATGATTATTTTCTGGTGATTGCTCCCCACATAATGATTATTTTCTGGTGATTGCTCCCCACATAATGATTATTTTCTGGTGATTGCTCCCCACATAACGATTATTTTCTGGTGATTGCTCCCCACATAACGATTATTTTCTGGTGAATGCTGCCCACATAATGATTATGGACATGGGTGTGGTTATGTGGTTGGGCGCGGTTAATTTAACCACTCCCATAGGCGCCAGAGAAAATCTTGCACCCAGGTGCCAGGCACCCCAGACTCACCCCTGGTCCCACCTCCCTTCCCACAACTCTGTTAGGCCATGTTCACAGCATTATTGCAAGCGCTGAGCAATTTCTAGGGCTTTTTTTGTGCAGCGATGATTTTTTTTTCACTTCCTGGCGTCAGTCAGAAAGTGAACTCCTTGCCCCCCGGAAATTAATAAATACAATGTATTTATTCATTAAAGCGCTCGGGAAATCCCAATTCAAAGCGCTTTTTCAAGGGCTTTGCGATTTCCCAATACTTTCCATTAAATCGCAAACACTCAGAAAATGGTGCAGGAGCCGCGTTTGTGATTGAATAGAAAGCTCATCGCTTATGTGTGAACACTCACATAAACGACCATTGCATGAGCACCTTTAAAGAGACTCCGTAACAAAAATTGCATCCTGTTTTTTATCATCCTACAAGTTCCAAAAGCTATTCTAATGTGTTCTGGCTTACTGCAGCACTTTCTGCTATCACAGTCTCTGTAATAAATCAATGTATCTTTCCCCTGTCAGACTTGTCGGCCTGTGTCTGGAAGGCTGCCAAGTTCTTCAGTGTTGTGGTTCTGCTATGAACTCCCCCTTCCAGGCCCCTCTATGCACACTGCCTGTGTATTATTTAGATTAGGGCAGCTTCTCTCTTCTCTCTTATCTTTTACAAGCTGGATAAATCGTCCTCTGAGCTGGATGGGCTTTCACATACTGAGGAAATTCAGACAAGGGCAAAGCTGTTTACAGGAAGAAAAGAGCAGCCTGAAACTTCAGTGCATGAGAGATGCAGGGGGAAAGAAACACACAAATGATCTCTTGAGATTCAAAAGGAAGGGTGTATACAGCCTGCTTGTGTATGGATGTATTTTCTATGTGTGGACATACTGTACATCAACCTACTTCCTGTTTTGGTGGCCATTTTGTTTGTTTATAAACAAACTTTTTAAAACTGTTTTTAACCACTTTTAATGCGGCGGGGAGCGGCGAAATTGTGACAGAGGGGAATAGGAGATGTCCCCTAACGCACTGGTATGTTTACTTTTGTGCGATTTTAACAATACAGATTCTCTTTAAGGCGATTTTTTAAATTGCCAGTGCTAAAAAAAGAGCGAAATCACTCTTAGTGTGAATAAGCCCTTAGACCAGGTATATATATATACTGCCTCCAGTGATAAATGCCAGAATGTAAATCAGGGAGATGGAAGATTTTACAATAAGCAAACTCTGATTAGCTGATCTATAAATGAATACTGTAAAAAAAAAAAGAAAAAAAGGCAATTTTATTTGTTAGGGTATTTTCACTACAGTTCCTCTTTAATGTATCAGGAAACACTAATCCCTTCCCTCCAGTGTCTTCATAAATGGGTGAAAAAGAAAGAGCTACTTTCTTATTGCGAGCCGGGAAAAAACGGCGCTGGAAATGTAGGCATACCAGGCGCCGCCGTAGGCTGCAATGTGAATTACGGCTATAGCGGTGCTCAGTCAGTAATTTGGGTGGAATCAAGAGACAGTGCCCAAATTATGAATAAAACAGTGTAATTCACTCACCAGCAATTGCTGGAAGCCGAATTACATCATTCCTCAGTATCCATGGCGGCCTGGAGGGGAAATAACCCCGCTGGGACTTGTGCAGGAGCAGGGTGAGCAGGTTTTCAGCTTTACCTTGCACCCAAATTTCCCAGCACCATAAATACATGTACACTCTTTAGAGATGGCCCGAACGGTTCGCCCGCTAACTTCGGTGGTTCACAATCGCGGTAAACCGCGAACTATATGCGAGTTCGACCCACCCCTATACTATATCATTAAGGTCAACTTTGACCCTCAACATCACAGTCAGCAGACACAGGGTAGCCAATCAGGCTACACTCCCTCCTGGAGCCCCCCCCCCCCCTTATAAAAGGCAGGCAGCGTCAGCCTTTTCACTCACTCGTGTGGCTGCAGTAATTAGAGAAGGGAGAGAACCTTGCTGCTGACATAGGGAAAGCTTAGTTAGGCTCTTGTGTTAAGCTTGTTAGGTTTCTCCTTCTTGCTGATCTTATTGCTAAAAAGCACCCCTCATCCTCAACAGCTCTTTTGAGAGCTAATGTTGTTCTTGTGATCTATTTTTTTTTGCACATTTGTAATACCAATCCCTGCATACCCACCTGTTGCACCTACCTACCTACCTACGTGAACGCACGCATTGTAATATACCACCAGTCATTGCAGTGTTATATACCAGTCACTGCACCTGTTCACGGTACCGGTGTGCGTGACAGCTGCAAATTTGTAATACTAGTCATTGCATAATTGTTCACAGTACCTGTGTGACTGCACACTGTGTAATATACCAGTCCATGCATACCTGTTAACTGCACCTGTGTGACAGCTGCACATTGTATTGTAATACCAGTCACTGCATACCTTTCACTGCACCTGTGTGACTGCACATTGTATTATACCTGGCAGTCAGTGCATACCTTTCACTTCACACACACTCCCCCCCCAGGTACATTATCTATCAAAAGTCTGTGCAGGTGCTCAACATATAAGCCAAAATAGAACAAAGAAGCTCAAACAGCAGTCCAAGTCTATTTTTTCATCTTCAACAGGGTTATATATCCAGAAAAAATCCACACTGGGTACTCTCACCGAATAGGATGGCTGATTAATTTACAGATCAGCATAAGCAGCATGTCAGTAGCATCTCATAGGCATCTCTATGTGGGATCTAAAACTCAAATAGAACAGGCATCAGAGACCAGCCTCTGAGGAGTCAGCTTTGACAAAACTAGTAAGGCGGGGCCTCTGGCGGAAGCGCGCATTGGGAGACATGACGTTTTGGATTACGAGCCCTGTCCGGGACTGCCTGAGGATCATTGTATATGCGCATTGTTTCTACTATAATAGTGAGTGCACTCTGATGCTTTTATCCTTTAATAAATACAGTATTATGCTATGTAAGCGTCTGTTTTAGATTAAGGAGCCACGTATGCCAAACCAAGTGTGTTGAATATCAACCAATAAGCGCAATCTGCTGGTCTTCAAATGTAATCAGCGCTGATATCTGGTGAGCGTAAAACAGTTCCATTCTGAGTGCTGGTGATGGGTTTGTGAAATTCAGACACCTGTACACGTGTGGGGCTGATAGTGCCAGATAGTGACAGGTTCCAGTCGTGTGATTGCCGCTGTTGTTATCTCAAAGGAAAGTGAATTAACCACTTAAAGAGACACTGAAGCGAAAAAAAAATTATGATATTATGATTTGTATGTGTAGTACAGCTAAGAAATAAAACATTAAGATCAGATACATCAGTCTAATTGTTTCCAGTACAGGAAGAGTTAAGAAACTCCAGTTGTTATCTAAATGCAAAAAAGCTATTAACTCTCCGACCAAGTTTAGTCTGGAGAGGGCTGTTATCTGACTTTTATTATCTCAAGTGTTATTGTACTGTTTACTTTTCCTCTGCTAGAGGAGACTTCATTACTTCACAGACTGCTCTGAAAGACTCATTTTGAATGCTGAGTGTTGTGTAAGGCCCGGTTCACATTAGCGGTGGCCGTCCGGAATCGCCGTGCCGGAGCCGGACCGCTTTCAGAACGGACGGAACGGACGCACGGCATGGCAATGAAAGCCTATGCGTCCGTTCACATGCGTCCGTTCTGCCGGACCGGAGCCGGACCGGATCCGAGCCGGATCCGGACTCCGGCGTCCGTTCCAACATGCGCTATTTTTTGGTCCGGCTCCTCCGGCAGCCGTATCCGGAGCGGAGCCGGACTGCACCATCCGGCCAATACAAAGCAATGAGAGCCGGAGAGCGCACAACACACTGGCTACAAAAACCGGACGTTCTACCCCACTTCCTATGCATTTTGGATGGGGACCACATGGGCCCAGCGAAGAGTGGGGCAGCAGCGATTTCATGCTGGAGCTCTTTTTGGCAGCAACATGTCTGATATGTCAGGAGGCGAACAACAGGAAGGAGAGAATTCCCAGGTTTACGAGTAAAAAATGCCTGGATCCATGGTCCCAACTGCAGTCTCTGTATCCACGGATGGTCTCCACACGTCCACCTGTCTCTAACAATGACCCCAGACCCTTCTGCTGACCTCCCAGACCCCAGGTATTTACAGGATGTTATCTCCTTAAGAAACCGGATCCGGACCGCAACCGTGTTCACACCGCACGGAAACCGGATGCAAACGGACCGGATATGGACCGGATCCGGATAGGAACCGTACGGATCAGGTCCGGTCCGGATACGGTGCGGTCCGGACATCCGGTGCGGTTTTTACTAAACCGCAAGTGTGAACGGGGCCTTATCTGCACATATTATAGAATAATGCAATGTTAGAAAAAACACTATATACCTGAAAATAAAAGTATGAGAATATTTTATTTGCTGCTAATCTTCTAGTAATTATTCATAGTACACAACCAATTCACTATATCATTTTTTTTTTTTCGCTTCAGTGTCTCTTTAACATCTCAGTCGTTTTCAGCTTATGCATCCGAGCAATGTTCACCTCCCATTCATTAGCCTATAACTTTATCACTACTTATCACAATGAACTGATCTATATCTTGTTTTTTCCGCCACCAATTAGGCTTTCTTTGGGGGGTACATTTTGCTAAGAGCCACTTTACTGTAAATGCATTTTAACAGGAAGAATAAGAAAAAAAATGAAAAAATTCATTATTTGTCAGTTTTCGGCCATTATAGTTTTAAAATAATACATGCCTCCATAATTAAAACCCACGTATTGTAATTGCCCATTTGTCACGGTTATTTCACCATTTAAATTATGTCCCTATCACAGTGTATGGCGACAATATTTTATTTGGAAATAAAAGAGCATTTTTTCCGTTTTGCATCCATCACTATTTACAAGCTTATAAAAAAAAATAGAGAGAAATATTTCATCTTTACATAGATATTTAAAAAGTTTAGACTCTTAGGTAAATATTTATGTGTTTTTGTTTTTTTTATAGTAATGTTTTTTTTGTTTTTTTTTATTAAACATTTTATGTGGGCATTTTTGGGAGGGTGGGATATAAAAGTGTTTTATTTGGGGAAATATTGGTGTATTGTAATGTTTTTGGGCATTTACATGTAGTTTTACTTTTTGGCCACAAGATGGCAATCTCGATTTTTTTTACATGACGTCACTCTAAGCGTACAATGTACGCTTAGAGGGACACAGCTTCAGAAAGAGCGAAGCTTCCGAGAGAAGCTGTCGCTTTTTCAGCGGGGGAGAGGAATCAATGATCGGGCTCCATAGCCCGACACATTAATTCCGTGGCTACCGACTCCGCGGCCGGGAGTGCGCGTGCATGCGCGCGATCGGCCGCGGGAGCGCGCCTGTCCTCCTTAACGTTTTTATACGTCAAGGAGGACAAAGTGGTTAAGGAACATTCCATTTTTATAAAATAAAATTCTTTCAAAACTAGTGAGAAGCGGAAGGAGATGTCCACTTAGAAAAATGTTTGACTGAAGAGGAAAAAGGAACTAAGAATGAGAAAATAACAATTAATAAAATTGCTTTTTTTTTTTTTTCAGGGGCTCGCCCCCTGTTATGCACCACTTATGCAACGTTCGCAGTGCGGCGGGTGCGTTGCGGTAAAACGGCATGCGGCATCACAATACATCTCAAAAGAAAATCATGTTAACAGTGACAGTGAAGCATACTTTTCATTGAATGCTTTACTGCATATGATACAACTCCCGCTTTCCTGGTCCGTCATAGTATTCATTTCTGTTGCCCCTCATACTATATAAAGGTGGTCAAATTGGCCAATCAAAATTGTATGTGTGTATGCACCTTCAGGCCTGCGTGTTTTTGAGCGTTTAGGGAGCGCTTTCAATCGCTAGTGATTTCCCTAAATTCTCTGCCAATGTAAATGGATGGGACAGATTCCACTAGAGCGATATTTGTGATTAGGGAAATGGCAATCGCAGGACATGCAGCACTTTGGGAACGTTTCCATTCTAATGAATTGTACAGGAGCAGGGAAATCACTCTCAAAATCGTTTGGAAAACGCTAATACAAATCGCTAGCGATGGCGATATCGTTTTGCGCTTTGTAGTGGGTTCCAGGCCTTACAGGCAGAGGATCAGCAGGACAGCCAGGGAATTTGCATTGTTTAAAAGGAAATAAACATGGCAGCCTCCATATCCCTCTCGCTTCAGCCTATACAAGACACTTATTTATAAAAGAACACTGACACATTAAAGGGAAACTGAAGTGAGTAACATTATTTACAACAAACACATGATGTAGCTGCAAATGAATATTACATACTTACCTCACCGTTAGTTTCTCTCAGAAGCTCACCATTTTCTTCTTACAGCGATCCTTTCCAGTTCTGAGAACTGAAATATACCAGTTGCTGTCAGTTATATATCAGCAGTTGTCAGTTTCAACTGAATGTGCAAGGTAATGTCCATGTTTCCCTATGGCTCAAGTGGGCGATGTTACAGTGTAACAGTGTGCTGCCCAGGAAGCTGTTAATGGGGTAATGGCCATTTTCAAAATGGAAGATGGAGAATTACATTGATCACAGTGGACAAATGGGACGCAGGAGAGGAGAGAGAGACTGAGGAGTAGACTACACAGGAGGTAAGTATGACCTGTTTGTGGTTATTCTGACTTTTTATTTTCAGTTCAGGTTCTCTTTCAGGTCTGCATGTAAAGAAGCAGCAGCATTTTATCTCCGGTCTGTTATCAGCCTTAAAATCCATCAAGGCGGGGCGGTGAAATGGCCGCTACAATAAGAGCGTTCACTTTTCGCTCGCTGACATGAAAGTTAATTGGCGTGGTATTTTGCTATACAGCGGTGCTGCTGCAATTATTATTATTATTGCAATGCTGAGAGTTTGGCTGGCGGCGGCTGGCGGAGGTTTTGTCACTGCGGGGAACGCACTTTTTGTTCTCGACTCTTCAGTCAGGACATAGCGGGCATTCTTTATCTCGTGACGCAGCGAAGCCTGCCGCACGGCAAAGTGCCACCTTCGCCCCGGTTGCTAAGCGAGGGAGAAAGTCGAGGGGACATTTTGTGTACGAAGTCACCTTTCTTTTCCTGTTATTAAAATTGTCCTTTTTTACTCCTGTGCTGCATATTAAGCAGGAGAGATTGCCGCCTACGACGGGCCTTTTCCCAGGCTTACCTTTGTAGGCGGGAGATCATTATTGCTGAATGCCGTTCACCTGAAGAGTTCAGTGACTCAACAGATTGTTTATTCTACAGATCGTGCACATTACTTTAATTTTCTATACTTTAAAGAGGAACTCCAGTGAAAATAATGTAATAAAAAAAAGTGCTTAATTTTTACAATAATTATGTATAAATGATTTAGTCAGTGTTTGCCTATTGTAAAAAAATTTAAATCCCTGATTTACATTCTGACATTTATCACATGGTGACATTTTTACTACTGGCAGGTGATGTAGCTGCTGCTTGCTTTTTTGGCAGTTGGAAACAGCTGTAAACAGCTATTTCCCACAATGCAACAGGGTTCACAGACAGGAAACTGCCAGGAGTACGTACTCAGAATTTCTTTGTGGGAGGGGTTTCACCACAATATCAGCCATACAGTGCCCCTGGTGGTCTGTTTGTGAAAAGGAATAGATTTCTCATATAAAAGGGGGTATCAACTACTGATTGGCATAAACTTCAATTCTTGGTCAGAGTTTCTCTTTAAGTTCTACTTTTGTTACATGCTGTAACAAAAATAGAACTTAAAGAGAAACTCTGACCAAGAATTGAAGTGAAAAATATGTGAAGGCTGCTGACGTATTAATTTTCTTTTAAACAATACCAGTTGCCTGGCTGTCCTGCTTTTTCTCTGCCTCTATTACTTTTTGCAACAACAGACCCTGAACAAGCATGCAGATCAGATGTTTCTGACTGAAGTCTGACTGGATTAGCTGCATGCTTGTTTCTGGAGTTATTCAGACACTACTGCAGCCAGATAGATCAGCAGGACTGCCAGGTAACTGGTATTGCTTAAAAGGAAACAAATATGGCAGCCTCTATAGCCCTCTAACTTCAGGCGTCTTTTAAATGGTATCTCCAGTCACAGAAATAGGGCAGTATGGCTTTTTATGTGCCTAGACTAGAATCCAATAGGCCAGTGTTGTTCAACTTCATGATGTAGAGGGGCAGACTCTTGGGCGTCTTGGTCTGGTGGGGCGGAGCAGCCACACCTTGGCTTTGGGGGCAGAGCCAAGCAGAGAGAAACTAGGACTAGCACTGCAGGAGCGCAAGACTACCGGTGGCAATTAAAGGATGAAGGATCAGCCGGAGAGGATGGCTAGGGCATAGCTCCCAACTGTCCCTCTTTTGGAGGGACGGTCCCTCTTTGGGAACCCTGTCCCTCTGTCCCTTTTTCCTCCTCATTTGTCCCTCTTTCAGGACTTTTTCCCTCTTTCTATGTAAATATATATATTTCTCTACTAAAAATGTGTTTGATTGACTCTAAACTTTATTCACATCCTTTAAATTGATATATTACTAATCAAATGTTAACATGAAGGAAAATGAACCAGGAGGATAGAAAGGATCAATGTGGTTTGAATTATAAAACAGCATATTTTTCTTATGAAGTCTTTATGGTATGTGTGACTAGAAGTGTGACAGGGGCGTGATCAGGGGTATGGCTTAACTGTCGCTCGAGTCTCGGGTACACTTTAAGCCTAGTACACACCTTCAATTTTGTTTGGCTAATCACCTGCCAATTTTACCTCCACGCACAGGCGTATCTAGGGAAAATTGTGCTCATGGGAAATGGGGTGATTGCATCCTTCAAATATGGTAACATGTAGTCTTGGAAAATTGGTTATGTCCAAGTAGAAATGAAGCATGCCCTGTGAGAATGGAGTATTGCAATAGGTCAGTCTATGCATATCCTCCAAATAACGGTTAGGCAGCTTGTTGCTGCAAATGATGTAACCAGGCAGCAGAATGTCCCCCAGATAAAAACTAGAATCTGTATGGAGAAGACCAATGATGCTACGGAGCAGCGCCCCCAGTATGAGGTGCCTATGGCCACTGCCATACCTGCACCCCAGTAGATACGCCTCTGCCCCCATGTGATGTGACACCTGCGCTGGTATCCCGTGGTACAGGCACTCATGGTGACGCCAAACACTGGAGGAGGCCAGGAGTCACGCCGGAGGAGGGGTGAGATTTTACACTGCGCAATCACTATGCACAATCCATTCGACCAATTTCGTCCTGAATTATTGAATGGGAAGGTTGGTCGGGCTGCAATATCACAGGGGTGTCAAACACAAAGTAAGCCAAAAATGGAACACGCCCCAAGTTGCGGCCAAGCTAAATGTCTAGTGGCCACCTGTCTCCCTTATTAAGTTTCCTGGGGTCTAATGCCCCCCTTCTTCCCCTATACATTTACCTCGTGTTGATTGGCCCCCCTCCTTCTCCAATACTGTGTCCCGGTGTCTGGCGGCCCCCTCCGCTATACAGTTCTCTTGTGTCTAGTGGCCCTGCTCACTTCCCTATACAGTTCCCTGGTGTCTAATGGTCCCTCCTACCCTTTGAAGTTCCCTGGAGTCTAGTGGTACCCTCTCTCCCCTATACAGTTCCCTGGTTTCTAGTGATCTCCCCTCCCTACCGTATACAGGTCCCTGGTGTCTAGTGACCTCCCCTCCCTCCCTTATACAGTTCCCTGGTTTCTAGTGACCTCCCCTCCCTCCCTTATACAGTTCCCTGGTGTCTAGTGACCTCCCCTCCCTCCCTTATACAGTTCCCTGGTTTCTAGTGACCTCCCCTCCCTCCCTTATACAGTTCCCTGGTGTCTAGTGACCTCCCCTCCCTCCCTTATGCAGTTCCCTGGTTTCTAGTGACCTCCCCTTCCTCCCTTATACAGTTCCCTGGTGTCTAGTGACCTCCCCTCCCTCCCTTATACAGTTCCCTAGTGTTTAATGCTTTCCCCCTCCCTCCTCCATATGGCCTCCCTGGTGTTCTAGGGCTTCACCTCCAATCAGGGCCGGATTTACCATAAGGCACTATAGGCACGTGCCTACAGGCGCCTGATGATGGAAAGGCGGCTCAATTCCCTCCCGTAGTGCCTCCCTCCTTTCTGTGTCTCGAGTTGATTGTAAATGAGAGGTTACTCACCCAGCTCTTCCACTGATGGGATCCCCCTTCAGTCAGGGGCACCACTAGCTACTTAATACTGAGGTTCCTCTATTTAATGCTAGGGGGCACCTGTAGCTACCTATGATGTGCAAGGGAAGTAAGGGAGAAGTGACAGCTGGGACAGCCAGCACACTTGCGGGGCGGTTCGGTGGGGGGTTTGTAGTTTCATGGAGGGCGGAGTCTAGGGTGTCAGGACATCTGTGCCTATAGGCTCCTGTGATGTAAATCCAGGCCTGCTTCCAATAGCTTCCCTGGAGTTCTAGAGTGGGGCAAACATAATGCAAAGTTGAGAAACCTATTTCTAATAGGTTTCAATTTGAAATCTATTGGAGATCTGTCTGCAGTTTGTGGGCAGCTATAGATCCCTTTCACAGAGCTGAAATAAACGGGTTGTATTTTCCCAACTAAAGTCAGACTTTCCCCTTAATTCACAGATCAGCCTCCATGAATCTGTGCTTCAATCTAGTATTGATTTCCAGCCATCTAACAGAGGAAGATAATTTTTGTCAGTGCAAATGCATACAAGTGGCAGGTACTTGCTCTCTCCCTCCCCCCCCCCCCTTTTTTTTTTTAAATATGACTGCATTCTTTTGTGTCATGGCATTTCCACTGTGGTATTTTGCTGCCCTCTGGTGATCTTTTTGAAACATTGCAGTTTTTTTAAGCTAGCATATTTTGTTCTTATGCCAAGTACTGTAGGAATTCACACTAAGGGCGCTTTTGGCTTTTTTTAAGCGCTGGCGATTCTCAAAATCACCATTGGGCTCAAACCCACTAGAACGATTTTGTGAGCATTTAGGGAGCGATTCAAACGATTTCCCTAAATGCTCAGCTAATGTTAATGGATGGGCCAAATTGTACTGGAGAGATTGCGATTACCAAAATCACAAACGCAGGACATGCAGCATTTTAGCGTTTAGCGATTAGCATTTCTGCAATGTAAAGTATATAAACGCTGGCGTATTCGCTCATCAAAACCTACACAGAGCGATTTTGGTAGCGTTTTTACATTACTGCACACTATAAAAAAAATTAAAATTAATTGAAAGGACCAATCAGAATTAAAAATGCTAATCGCTACACAATCGCTGGCAAAATGCTTACACTTTTTAAAAACGCCACCAAAATCGCCAGCAATTGCTCATGAAATCCCTTACAAAGCGCTCATTAAAAACGCCAGCGATTGCGATTAGTGATAGCGTTTTGTAGTGGGTTCCAGGCCTAAAAGCGCTTGTGCAATGATTCCCTATAAGAGTGTTCACATCTGAGCAGTTTGATTTTGATCCGCTCACCAAAGCGCTGCCTGGACCATTTTTGGGGCGATTTGCCTCAACGGAAGGTACAGCGATTTCCCAGGCACTTTCATGAATAAATACATTGTATTTATTCATTTCCGGGTGAAAGAGTTCACTTCCTGGCTGAAGTCAGGAAGTGAAAAAACAGAATCGTTCTGCAAAAGCGCTTTATAAAAAAATCGCCACGCGCAGGTGAGCGTCGGAAGGCGCTAAAAACCCCCAAAAAAATCCCACACAAAATCGCAAAACGCTGGCATCAATGATTGCGATTTATGATGTGAACAAGCCCTTAAAGAACATTTGTATGGCGCTTTTTTTCTTGTATCTGGAGGCACATGGCTACTTGAAGGGACTAAAAAATCCAGGGGTTGCGAACACATAAAACAGAGCAACAGCGGCCAGGGGGTGGCGAGGCGGCGTCCCGAGGCCAATTCCCAAAACATTTCACGCTGAAATCGATCAGGAATCGGCCTGCACTTTATGGGGGCCAACAGATCTCTCTACAATCAGATTCGATCAGAGAGCGATCTGTATTTTGGTCTATCAGCCGCCAACACACAGGGGCAGGCAAAACATCTCGATTGAACCAGCAGATTGCAACACAACTAAGGGCCAAAAAGTGCTAGCGTAATCGCAAACGCTCAGCGCTGTTTGAAGTGATTTTTCTAAGCAATTCTAGGCATGTGCCTAGCGATTTTCTAATCATGCCTAGCGATTTCTGGAGTGTTTTGGTGTAGCGTATTTTATTTATTTTTTGTTACAGTAGAGCTGTAACTGAACAGCTTCTGTAACAAAAACGCTTGGAAAACCGCTCTGATCTAGCGCTTTTCTGAGTGATTTTCCACTTTCCAATACTTAACATTGAGGCTGACTCGCCTCAGAAATCAGCAGAAATGCTGCAGGACCCGTGTTTGTGTTTGGGGGAAAAACACATGGCTCTGGTGAGATCCATCCCACTCAATACATTAGCCAAGCGCTTTTCAAAGCACTAGCGTTTTTAAAAGCACTCAGAAGCGCTCTTGGTGTGCAGCAGCTCTATATTTCATATAGCTGCTAATTGGCGCTCTAGTCCCTATCCTTTACTACTATTATTTGGATTATCGATTCCACAATAGTATCTGAGCGCATCAATGCTAGAATGGCAGATATGAGTGATGCAATCCATAAATTGTGTGATCCATGGAAGTACTTACCTCTAAAAGGCTGGCTGCACACATAGCAGACCCTCTAGCGTTGCATAAAACGCTGCATTTTATGCAGCAATGTTATTCAATGAGCCGCATAAAAAAAACGCATCATGGGTATGTGTTTGTACTTTGGCGTTTTTAAAATTGGTAGTTTTGTTGCATATTATGCATGAACGCATCAAAAACGTACATAATGAAAGGCAATGGAAACACAATGCATTGCGTTTTGTATACACTTTTTAAAGGGGCACTATGGGGAAAAATTGTAAAATTTAAAGTATATGCAAACATAGACAAATAAGTAAGTTTTCTTCCAGAGTAAAATGAGCCATAAATTACTTTTTATCCTATGTTGCTGTCACTTACAGTAAGTATTAGAAATCTGTCACAAGCGTCTGTGGACTAGTCCATCTCTTCATAGGGGATTCGCAGCAAAGCTTTTATTCTTTATAAAGATATAACCTAAAAATCATTTAAACAATGATGCTGGCCAGCTTCCGTGCTTGCTACACAGTTTTTTGGCAGTTGGACAGAGCAACTGGCATTCACTTAGGCTACTTGCACACCAAGACGTTGCGTTAGGTGCTACGTTAAGGTTGCATAACGTGCACCTAAAGCAACGTATGGTGGTGCGGGAGAGGACGGTAGAGTGAGCTGCGTTAGGCGGCTCTATCCGTATAAGGTCTCCCAGAGTGGCGCTGATTGGCCGGCGGGACCACATGATGCGGAGCGAGACACTCTGCATCACGTGGTCCCGCCGGCCAATCAGCGGCCGCCAGTGCAGTGAATATTAAGTAGCCATGTGCGCGGCTACTGTAGCTGGCTCTCCCCGCCTCCTCTCCACCCCCTACTGCGCATGTGCAAACAGTCTAACGCGGCTATAGCCGCTCTAACGCCGTAGCATGCAGCACTTTCGGCAGAACATGCAGCATTATATGTAACGCAACGTGGGCTGTGTGAACATCCCACTTGTGTTACATTGCTGTGCGTTGGGGGAGCGTTACAGGCGCACTAACGTGCGCCTGTAACGTCTTAGTGTGTAAGCAGCCTAAAGGTGCATACACACATCAGACCATAGTCTTTGGAAAATGAAAGTTCACAGACCAATTGTATCCCCTTCCATGTAGTAGGAGAGCCATACTCTACACAGTCTATTCTATTGAGCTGAACTCCCCATCAGATAAAACTCTTTGCAAGATGCTGCACACAAAGATGCTGTACACATGCAACAGATCAGTATCTTTAAAAGATCTGTTCCTGCAAAAGATCCGTTCCTCCAAAATGCATTCATAGTCTGATATCTGCAGATCCTCATACACACCTTGTTTAACAGACTTTCATCTGCAGATCAGACAATCATCTGCAGATCTGAAGATCCATCCTGGCGGATCTGATCTGCAGATGAATGTCTGTTAAACAAGGTGTGTATGAGGATCTGCAGATCTCATAGACTATGAATGCATTTTGGAGGAACGTATCTTTTGCAGGAACAGATCTTTTGCAGGAACAGATCTTTTGCAGATACTGAACTTTTGAATGTGTACAGCATCTGTGTGTGCAGCATCTTGCAAAGATTTCTATCTGATGGGGAGTGCAGCTCCATAGAATAGACTGTGTAGGTGTGGCTCTCATACTACATGAAGGGTGGTAAAATTGGTCTGTGATCTTTCATTTTCCAAAGACTATGATCTGATGTGTGTATGCACCCTAAGTGCTTTTGAAAATAAATAAATCCCTAAGAATCCCCAGTGAACAGATAGACTAGTCCAAAACTTGTCGCTTCTGTCAGATTTCTACTACCTACTGTAAGTGACAGCAACATAGGAGAAAAGTAATTTATGGCTAATTTTACTCTGGAAAAAAACATACTTCTTATTTGTCTCTGTTTGCACATATTTTAAATTTTACAATTTTTCGCCACAGTGCCCCTTTAAATAAAGTTTTTTTGATGTATATTCGCTTCCAGTTGTCTTCCTAGAGAATTGCATAAATGTAAATATTAAAACGCATGAAAAACGCATAGAAAACGCATTTGAATTTTGTATATGTGGACTGCAAACGCATTAAAACGCTTGAAAGACGCATCTGTAGTAAACAAAATAAAAAAAACCGCGAATGCAGCAAAAACGCACAAAAAATGCACACAACATAACATGAAAACATGACATAAAACGTAGCCTTTCACGTTATATGTGTGCTTCCAGCCAAAGGAAGGGGGTAAACCAAATTAATAACAATTTTTTATTAGGAACCAGACACTTGATAGATAACGCGTTTCGCAGATCACAGTCCGCTTCTTCAGATCAATTAAAAAAAGTGACACTTTTGGGATGCCTCCTCCCTCCTAATTATTAACTGTAACTTTGACTTCCTTTGCAAAACGAAGAGATTTTGAAAACTAAGAACAGTGGCAGTGCATCTGCAGCCAGCAAACGTGAGCTCCTCCTTGCCGTTCATTGTGAATGTGCAGTTATTAACCACTTCGCCATATCTGGACGCATATATCCGTCCAGATAGGCAGTGGTGCTGCAGCCGTGTGGTGCGCGCGCCCCCGCTGCCTCCCGCTGCCCCCCCGATCAGTGAATGGGAATATAATTCCCATTCACCGATCCAAGTCTCCGGCAGAAATACCGACGCTTTCTCATCAGAGAGCGTGGTATTTCTGCCCCCAGGAAACAACTTCTCTTCATTTTAGTTCCTAGATGCGACATCGTTCGCATCTAGGAACTTTTTGAATGTGGCCATCTTGTGGCCAAATAGTAAACTGCACCCACATACCTGTACTGAATAAAAAATACATTATTTTACATCTAAAATTGGCTATTTACCTCCCAAACTAAAATTACCCAAATACATTTTTGTATTAAAAAAAATAATAAAAAAAATTACAATTAAAAAAAAAAAAACTACATAAATAGTTACCTAAGGGTCTGAACTTTTTAAATATACATGTCAAGAGAGTATCTTATTACATTTTTTAAAATTATAAGCTTGTAAATAGTGATCGACGCAAATTGAAAAAATGCACCTTTATTTCTAAATAAAATATCGGCGCCATAAATTGTGATAGGGACGTAATTTAAATGGTGTAATAAGCGGGACAAATGGGCACATAAAATACATGGGTTTTAATTACTGTAGCATGTATTAATTTTAAACTATAATGGCTAAAAACTGAGAAATAATGTTTTTTTTCCATTTCTATCTTAATCTTCCTGTTAAAATGTATTTACAGTAAAGTGGCTCTTAGCAAAATGTACTACCTAAAGAAAGCCTAATTAGTGGCGGAAAAAACGAGATATAGATCAATTAATTTTGATAAGTAGCGATAAAGTTATTAGCGAATGAATGGGAGGTGAACATTGCTTGGATGCATAAGATTTTCGAAGCTGTAGGCTGAAGTGGTTAAAGGATACCCGAAGTGACATGTGACATGATGAGATAGACATGGGTATGTACAGTGCCAAGCACACAAATAAGTATGCTGTTTCTTTTTTTCTTTCTCTGCCTGAAAGAGTTAAATATCAGGTATGTAAGCGGCTGACTCAGTCCTGACTCAGGACAGGAAGTGACTACAGTGTGACCCTCACTGATAAGAAATTCCCCTTTTATCTCTTTAAGCCATTTTCTGCTAGGAAAGTGTTTTATAGTTGGAATTTCTTATCAGTGAGGGTCACACTGTAGTCACTTCCTGTCTGAGTCAGGACTGAGTCAGCCACTTACATACCTGATATTTAACTCTTCCAGGCAGAGAAAGAAAAAAAAGGAACACAGCCTAGTTATGTGTGTGCTAGGCACTGTACATACCCATGTCTATCTCATCATGTCTCATGTCACCTCGGGTATCCTTTAACCACTTGAGGACTGCAGGGCAAAACCCCCTAGTGACCAGGCCATTTTTAGCTAAATTGGCCACTGCAGCTTTAAGGCCAAGCTGCAGGGCCGCACAACTCAGCACACAAGTGATCCCCCCCCCCTTTTCTCCCCATCAACAGAGCTCTCTGTTGGTGGGGTCTGATCGCTCCCCCCATGTTTATTTTTTTTTAAATAAATATTATTGTTTGGTTTTTTTTTCTAAAACCCCCTGTTTCTTTAAATTTATTCCCTCCCTCCCTCCCTCCCTCCCCACAGGCGGCCAATTATGGCGATCGGCTGTCATAGGCTTCTGCCTATGAGAGCCGATCGCTCTCTTGTCCCCCATGGGGACAGCCGTGTCACACGGCTGTCCCCAGTGCAGCGCTGCTGCTCATCGCAGCGCTGCACCTAGTAAATAGACGACGTAATCGCCGTCTAACAGTCTCCCGAGCGGCAATAGCCGCTCGGAGACTGAAGGCGGGGCGGAGCTCCGCCCTCCGAGCATGAGATGCGCGCGCACCATGCGCGCGATCTCATGCTAAACAGAGCCCCAGGACTTTACACCAATTGGCGGTAGGCGGTCCTGGGGCTGCCGCCGCGGCCACGCACACTGGCGTGACGCGGGCGGCAGGAGGTTAATGCCAGGACTTATTCGCAGCGTGATCCAGCCCTGAAATACAGACCAATACTCCTGGGCAGAGGTGTCAGA
Source organism: Hyperolius riggenbachi (assembly GCF_040937935.1). Lineage (NCBI taxonomy): Eukaryota > Metazoa > Chordata > Amphibia > Anura > Hyperoliidae > Hyperolius > Hyperolius riggenbachi. The sequence continues at coordinate 8,722,151 of NC_090656.1, forward strand.
GGATTGACATTGATAGCGATGTAACTATTTATAATGTGTTAATGACAAAAAAGGTGTACTTAATCCACCATAAATATGTGACTAATTGGAATGATTAGAGGCAATTACTGCTGGATGATCTCTGAACTCACCTCCCTGCTCCTGCATCAGCCAATTACTCCACTTAGCAGCCTGACGCTTCCATTTGGGAGATGCTTGTCACAAGCTTATCATAGCATATGAGATGACAGTGCAATCACTCGTCCATCCCCCCCACCCCCACATCACCACCAAGTAAACACCTTCTAAACGGTAAATAAACCCAACATTGAAGTTTATAAATTCTTACAGTCTGCATGCTTTACTGTATATCTTAAAGGGAAGGTTCAAGCAAAATAAAAAAAATGTGTTTCACTTACCTGGGGCTTCTGCCAGCCCCATGCAGCCATCCTGTGCCCTCGTAGTCTCTCACTGCTGCTCCAGTCCCCCGCTGGCAGCTTTCTGACCTCGGAGGTCGGCGGGCCGCATTGCGTACATTTTTACGCATTCCCGCTAGTGCAGGAACATTAACACATACATTTTTACGCATTACTGGTTTAATGCGTAAATTTTTACGCATTAAACCAGTAATGCGTAAAAATGTATGTGTTAATGTTCCTGCATTAGCGGGAATGCGTAAAAATGTACGCAATGCGGCCCGCCGACCTCCGAGGTCAGAAAGCTGCCAGCGGGGGACTGGAGCAGCAGTGAGTGACTACGAGGGCACAGGATGGCTGCATGGGGCTGGTAGAAGCAGAACTAGCTGGTGGCGGGGGACTGGAGCAGCAGTGAGTGACTACGAGGGCACAGGATGGCTGCATGGGGCTGGTAGAAGCCCCAGGTAAGTGAAACACATTTTTTTATTTTGCTTGGACATTCCCTTTAAAGACAAGACAAATAACATTTATATCGCGCTTTTCTCCTGGCGGACTCAAAGCGCCAGAGATGCAGCCACAAGGACGCACTCTATAGGCAGTAGCAGTGTTAGGGAGATTTGCCCAATGTCCCCTACTGAATAGGTGCTGGCTTACTGAACAGACAGAGCCGAGATTCGAACCCTGGCCTCCTGTGTCAGAGGCAGAGCCCTTAACCATTACACCATCCAGGGACTACTCCAAGTGATAATCCAAGGGGACAGCACCCCGGTGCAAGTACCTAGGGTTGTGCAGGTGCCTTGCCTTAACCGGATTGATCAAACGGTCCTGGTGTACCCAAACGTAAGAAAGAGGTGGCACACCAATGGCTGCAAATGTTGCTTATTGTGAAGAAACGCGGAAAAGCCGCCGCATGGACGCAGGATGAGGCGGCTGTTTCCGCGGCTGGCATAGTGGACCGCGGAGAAACCGCCGCATCTGACGCCGCGGTTTGCGCGCATAGGCCTTCTGCTGACAGTCTGACCGGGCGCAGGGAGGCCACCGCATGTGCGGATAGCGGTGCGTCCCACCCCGCGTGCAGGCACTGCAGGCCAACAGAGACATTACAAAGTGTGACTGGTGTGGCTGGGACTGATAGTCCACACAGGTTTAGAGTGACGAGCGCGCGCACTGAGAGGCAGAGTTTATATGACAGCCAGAAGAAGGTCAGCTGACCAAGCTGGTCAGCTGACATTTCCACCACTTCTCATTGGTCCAGCACTTAGGGGAGGCGCTGGAAGTGCTGATGTATATATACTGGGTGCTGGTCATTTCTCTGGTGTCTGGCGTTGCGATCACAACGTGGTAGCACTCAGACCTTGTTCGTATCTGTGTCTTAGCATAGTTTCCAAAGGTGTTGACGATCAAGGACCTCACACCTTAGCATTAGGAATATTGTTCTGTATTATTTGTTATGACCTTTTGCCTGCCTGACTACTCCTCTGAACTCTGATTCTGTACCTTGCTATTTCTGATATCCCGTTGCCAAACTCTGCTCGTTCCTGTACTCTGTATTTGCCTCCTGACTCTATACCTCGCTATTTCTGATACCTCGTTGCCAAACTCTGCCTGTCCATTGGATTACGAATCTGTCTCCTGAATCTGTACCTTATCTGTCTGTGTGTTAAAGACCTGGCTTGCCCGACCTCGAGAACTGGCCTTACTGTTAGAGACAGTTCCCAGACCTGTTAGTGACACCCCCTCATTGGTGTCACTCACGCTCTGTCCTTCCTACTCTTAGCCTAGCTCCTCCCCCGGGAGAGTCTAGGCCAACGGAAGGAACTTACTTCTGTGCAGTACTCCTTACTGCTCCTGTACCTTCTCCTGAGGTGCAGTACTCAAAGTATTATTGTTGCACCTAACACTCTTATCTCTCAGGTGTCCAGAGGTTAGTAGATATATCTGATTATCGGTGATACTGCAGATCATCAATAATCGGGTATATTCTGCATTCTCGGTGATACTGCAGATCACCGGTAATCAGACGCTCTCTGTGTTTCACCCCATCGTTACAGAACGCCAGACACAAAAATGCAAATGGACTCACACACCGACCGTCTGGGCGCACTTACCACTTCGGTGGATACCATCAACCAAGTGCTGGGTAATCACCGGGCGTTAATTGACGCTTTGTCCGGTTCTCTAAGTACCCTTCAGACGGCAGTGGACGAGGTGCGATCCCCTCCTAGCACAGACGTACGCATGCCTGTACCTGAAAAATTTTCTGGTCACAGATCTGACTTTCGAAATTTTAGGAGTAGAGTGTTGTCATATTTTGAATTGAGACCCCGATCTTCGGGAACTGCGGCCCAAAGGGTCACATTTATTAAGACTCTGTTATCAGGTGACTCTCAGACGTGGGCGTACAGTTTGCCCACCGGAGACGTAGCCCTCTCATCAGTGGATGAATTTTTTAAAGCTATGGCAGTAATTTACGACGACCCAGACCTTGCTGCGACTTCTGAGCGGAAGCTCAAGCTTTTGCGTTAAGGCAAGGGTCCGGTCAAGGATTACGCAGCTGAATTTAGGAGGTGGTCAGTTTCAGCCAGGTGGGACACCTATGCCCTTTTAGATTGTTTTTTATCAGGGTTGTCAGATGAGGTCTCAGATCTCATGTTGAGTCTGCCGGAACCTAAAACAGTCGATGAGGCCATTAAATCGGCCATTCGAGTCGACCGCAGACTGGGCTATCAGAAACAGACCCGGGGTAGTAGTCATGTAAGAATGGTGTCCTACGCTGCGCCTCCAGTAACTCCACCTCCTCCCGTCTCGCCTCCACCCGAACCAATGCAGATTGGTCGATCAAAACTATCCCAAGTGGAGCGAAGACGTAGGATGTCTGAGCAGCTGTGTCTTTACTGCGCAGAGGGGGGTCATCGAGTACGTAACTGTCCCAATAAGTCGGGAAACACTACTGCCTAGGAGTTGTAGGGGGTAACACCCTAGGCGCGCGACTTTTACCCCTAGAAGAGAAACGGTTACTTCTTCCTTGTACGGTTACGTGGGAAGATAAAACTGAGGTTTCTGAAGCTTTTGTTGATTCAGGCTCTGCAGCTAATTTTATGGATTTCGAATTTGCTAAAAAATTGGGTATTCCGCTCACCCCGGTAAAACCACCCATTCTGGTTACAGCAGTAGATGATTCCCCCCTGCAAAGTAATCATCCGCTGTCTCAGACACCAGAGGTGGAAATCACTATAGGGGTGCTACATAAAGAGAAATTGCAGTTTTTTGTGTTACACATGACCACCTCCACAGTCATCCTTGGCATGCCATGGTTGCACCTTCACTCCCCACAGATAAATTGGACCACTGGGCAGTTAACTAGCTGGTCAACTTATTGTTTCCAGCAGTGTTTAGGGAAGGTGACATTGGGCCAGACCAGGATTCATTTGGAGGGGGTTCCAGTGCAATATTCCGAGTATTCGGATGTGTTCTGTCCCAAGGCTGCTGATAAGTTACCGCCACATCGCCCGTTTGATTGCCCCATCGATCTCCAATCTGGTTGTATGCCCCCTAGGGGTCATCTTTACAATTTGTCTGGGCCAGAGAAAGTGGCCATGCAGGAGTACATTCGTGAGAATTTAGCCAAGGGGTTCATTCGCCCGTCCCGGTCGCCCGCTGGCGCAGGGTTCTTTTTTGTTAATATTGCATCCTGTTTTTTATCATCCTACAAGTTCCAAAAGCTATTCTAATGTGTTCTGGCTTACTGCAGCACGTTCTACTATCACCATCTCTGTAATAAATCAACTTATCTCTCTCTTGTCAGACTTGTCAGCCTGTGTCTGGAAGGCTGCCAAGTTCTTCAGTGTTGTGGTTCTGTGATGCATCTCCCCCCTCCAGGCCCCTCTCTGCACACTGCCTGTGTATTATTTAGATTAGGACAGCTTCTCTCTTCTCTCTTATCTTTTACAAGCTGGATAAATCCTCCTCTGAGCTGGCTGGGCTTTCACATACTAATGAATTACATACAGGCAGAGCTTTGTGCACTCTGCGGGAAGAAACAGCCTGACACTTCAGTGGAAGATAGCTGCAGGGGGAAAGAAACACACAAATGATCTCTTGAGATTCAAAAGGAAGGGTGTATACAGCCTGCTTGTGTATGGATGTATTTTCTATGTGTGGACATACTGTACATCAACCTACTTCCTGTTTTGGTGGCCATTTTGTTTGTTTATAAACAAACTTTTTAAAACTGTTTTTAACCAAATTGTGACAGAGGGTAATAGGAGATGTCCCCTAACGCACTGGTATGTTTACTTTTGTGCAATTTTAACAATACAGATTCTCTTTAAAAAGAAAGACGGAGGCCTGCGGCCATGCATAGATTACCGGGGCCTGAATAAAATCACAGTAAAGAATCGCTACCCTTTGCCTCTGATAGATGACCTGTTTACACAAGTTACCAACGCTAAAATATTTTCGAAATTAGATTTACGGGGTGCATACAACCTGGTGCGGATCAGAAAAGGCGATGAATGGAAGACGGCCTTTAACACGCCCGACGGGCATTACGAGTACTTAGTGATGCCCTTCGGGCTGTGTAACGCCCCGGCCGTCTTCCAGGAATTGATTAATGAAGTATTCAGGGAGGTGTTGGGCAAATTCGTGTTAGTATACCTGGATGATATACTTATTTTTTCTAACAACCTCTCTGAGCACAGGTCACATGTCAAATTTGTATTGGACAATCTCAGACAAAACTTACTTTACGCCAAATTGGAGAAGTGCATCTTCGAGGTGACATCTGTCACCTTTTTGGGGTACATAATTTCCACCTCAGGCCTGTCGATGGACCCTGCCAAGGTCTCTGCGGTGCTGGAATGGCCTCAACCTGTGGGGTTAAAATCTCTTCAGAGATTCTTAGGCTTTGCTAATTACTATAGAAGGTTTATAAAGGGGTACTCCACTGTCATTGCACCCCTCACCAGTCTCACTAAAAAAGGGGCAGATACCACCCACTGGTCTTCTGAAGCCCTGCAAGCATTCTCCACTCTAAAAGACTTTTTTTGCTCTGCACCCATCCTGAGACACGTTGACACTTCTTACCCCTTTATTGTTGAGGTGGACGCCTCGGAGGTCGGGGTAGGGGCTGTGCTGTCTCAGTGATCAGGGTTGCAGGGTAGATTACACCCATGCGCCTATTTTTCTCGTAGATTCTCTCCGGCAGAGAGAAACTACGACATAGGCAACAGGGAGCTCCTGGCCATCAAGTTAGCCTTTGAGGAATGGCGTCATTGGTTGGAAGGAGCAGAACATACGATTACAGTTTACAGATCACAAAAATTTGGAATACATCGAGGGAGCTAAAAGATTAAGCCCCCGTCAGGCTCGATGGTCTTTGTTCTTCTCGAGGTTCAGATTTATAATTACGTACACTCCAGGTAGCAAGAATGTCAAGGCAGATGCCCTGTCCAGATGCTTTGAGCCAGAGACAGCACAGCCCTCTACCCCAGAGACCATTGTCCCGCAAAGACTGGTACTAGCTACAACTGAGACATGGGAAGACTGGACGGAGACCTTAGGGCCCTTTCAGCAGGACGTCCCGGAAGGTAAGCCTGAAGGGGTTATGTTTATACCACTGCCATTCCGTCTTCAGATCTTGCAGATGTTCCATTCACACAAAAATGCGGGACACCCTGGGGCTAGTGTTGGGCGAACAGTGTTCGCCACTGTTCGGGTTCTGCAGAACATCACCCTGTTCGGGTGATGTTCGAGTTCGGCCGAACACCTGATGGTGTTCGGCCTTTTAAGTTCGGGCTCGCCCCGAACTTCTGTATGCCCCCGAACAGGGCCGAACAGGGCCCCTGTTCGGGCGAACAGGGCCCTGTTCGGCCGAACAGGCCGCAATACGGCCCCCCTATGGGGTCGCAGGCATAAGGGGGGAGCATGCCCCGATCGCGGGGGGGGTTGGAAATTCCCCCCACCCCCCTCCGCTAGCGCTCCCCCCTCTGCCCGCTTCCCCATAAAAAAAGTTTAAATCAAGTTCAATAGTAGTGTACCTGGGCTGGTGGCATTGGCTGGCAGTGGAGTGAGGAGGAGGAGGAGTCCGAGTAGCAGAGTGACGTTGAGGCCGGGCAGCGGGCGGTTCAGCGCTAGTACCCTTGTGGTACTTCCGCCCTTTCTCTGACCTCACGTCCTCTGCATACGAGGGTACGCATCACGCGTACCCTCGTATGCGTCATCACGCAGAGGACGTGAGGTCAGAGAAAGGGCGGAAGTACCACAAGGGTACTAGCGCTGAACCGCCCGCTGCCCGGCCTCAACGTCACTCTGCTATTCGGACTCCTCCTCCTCCTCACTCCACTGCCAGCCAATGCCACCAGCCCAGGTACTATTGAACTTGATTTAAACTTTTTGTATGGGGAAGCGGGCAGAGGGGGGAGCGCTAGCGGAGGGGGTGGGGGGAATTTCCGACCCCCCCCGCGACCGGGGCATGCTCCCCCCTTATGCCTGCGACCCCATAGGGCCCCCAAAATGGGCATGTTCGGGGGTCCCATTGACTCCCATTGAGTTCGGCGTTCGGGCCGAACATGCCGAACATCTGGCCCATGTTCGGCCTGTTCGGCCCGAACCCGAACATCCAGGTGTTCGCCCAACACTACCTGGGGCCTCCAGAACACAGGATCTAATTGCCAGGTGTGCTTAGTGGCCTTCTCTGGCAATGGATTGCAAGGAGTTTGTTAGAGAGTGTACAGTGTGTGCAAAAAGTAAACCCTCCCGGCTGGCACCTGTGGGAACGTTGCAGCCCTTGCCCACCCCGAGTGAGCCGTGGACCCACTTGTCCATGGATTTTGTGGGTGAGCTTCCCAGGTCTGAGGGCATGTCGGTCATTTGGGTGGTAGTCGACCGCTTTAGTAAAATGGCCCATTTTGTGCCCTTGAAAGGACTCCCCTCGGCCCAGGAGTTGACCGATTTGTTCATCATCCACGTTTTCCGATTGCATGGCATTCCGGAAAACATTGTGTCAGATCGGGGAGTCCAATTTGTTTCAAAATTTTGGAGGGCATTTTGTCACCAAATGGGCATGGAACTGTCATTTTCGTCGGGCTACCACCCACAGACCAATGGTCAGACTGAGAGAGTCAATCAATCACTGGAACAATTTTTGAGGTGTTACGTTGCAGAAGCACAAAATGATTGGGTCAAGTTTTTGCCCTTCGCAGAATTTGCACACAATAATTTGAAAGGTTCTTCCACAGGATTCTGTCCATATCAGATAGTTACAGGGAAGCTGCCCAAATTTTCCCCATTGCCAATCGCTTCCACTCCATTTCCAGCTCTGGAGGCCTGGCAAAAGTCATTTAAGGACGTGTGGTGGATCGTGGAAAATAATTTGGAGAAGGCGTTTCAAAGTCAGAAAGGTCAAGCTGACAAAAAACGTTCGTTAGAGTGGAAATTTCAACCAGGAGACTTGGTCTGGGTTTCCACACGTCACTTGACCTTGAAACAGCCTTTAGCCAAGTTGGGGCCCAGGTTTGTGGGTCCATTTCCAGTAACTAGAAAGATCAACAATGTTACTTATGCCATTGATCTTCCGGCCAGTATGCGTGGCGTAAGATCGTTTCATGTGTCTCTGCTTAAGCCAACAGTCCATGTGGGTCCCACTCCTCCTCCTCCTGGGATGATAGATGACCAACCTGAGTATGAGGTAGAGAAGATTTTAGACTCACGCATAGTTCAGAACTCAGTACAGTATCTGGTTCATTGGAAAGGGTATGGTATTGAGGAGAGGTCATGGGTACCTGAATGTCGCATGCATGCTGACAAACTGAGAAGGGAATTTCACGCTTTACATCCTGAGAAGCCTGGAAGGAGCTGTCCGGAGTCCACTCCTCAGGGGGGGGGGGGGGGGGTACTGTGAAGAAACGCGGAAAAGCCGCCGCATGGACGCAGGATGAGGCGGCTGTTTCCGCGGCTGGCATAGCGGAACGCGGAGAAACCGCCGCGTCTGACGCATAAGCCTGCTGCTAACAGTCCGGGCGGGCGCAGGGAGGCCACCGCATGTGCGGATAGCGGTGCGTCCCACCCCGCGTGCAGGCACTGCAGGCCAACAGAGACATTACAAAGTGTGACTGGTGTGGCTGGGACTGATAGTCCACACAGGTTTAGAGTGACGAGCGCGCGCACTGAGAGGCAGAGTTTATATGACAGCCAGAAGAAGGTCAGCTGACCAAGCTGGTCAGCTGACATTTCCACCACTTCTCATTGGTCCAGCACTTAGGGGAGGCACTGGAAGTGCTGATGTATATATACTGGGTGCTGGTCATTTCTCTGGTGTCTGGCGTTGCGATCACAACGTGGTAGCACTCAGACCTTGTTCGTATCTGTGTCTTAGCATAGTTTCCAAAGGTAAATGGTTAAAGGGAAAGAAAGCCCATATATACAGCACCACTCATGATTGATTCCAAAAATGTAACAATTTTATTTTATTCCAAAAACTTCATATATTATGACATAATGGGGAGTTCAAGTATCTAAAAACAATTAAAAAGACCACATTGTTTTTAGATACTTGAACCCCCCCATTATGTCATAATATATGAAGTTTTTGGAATAAAATAAAATTGTTACATTTTTGGAATCAATCATGAGTGGTGCTGTATATATGGGCTTTCTTTCCCTTTAACCATTTGCTCTCGTAGTTGAGCCCTTAGCACACTCTCACTTTTGCCAGTGTATGCGGACATTTTACTTTGTTATAGTTTCCAAAGGTGTTGACGATCAAGGACCTCACACCTTAGCATTAGGAATATTGTTCTGTATTATTTGTTATGACCTTTTGCCTGCCTGACTACTCCTCTGAACTCTGATTCTGTACCTTGCTATTTCTGATATCCCGTTGCCAAACTCTGCCCATTCCTGTACTCTGTATTTGCCTCCTGACTCTGTACCTCGCTATTCTGATACCCGTTGCCAAACTCTGCCTGTCCATTGGATTACGAATCTGTCTCCTGAATCTGTACCTTATCTGTCTGTGTGTTAAAGACCTGGCTTGCCCGACCTCGAGAACTGGCCTTACTGTTAGAGACAGTTCCCAGACCTGTTAGTGACATTGGTGTCACTCACGCTCTGTCCTTCCTACTCTTAGCCTAGCTCCTCCCCCGGGAGAGTCTAGGCCAACGGAAGGAACTTACTTCTGTGCAGTACTCCTTACTGCTCCTGTACCTTCTCCTGAGGTGCAGTACTCAAAGTATTATTGTTGCACCTAACACTCTCATCTCTCAGGTGGAGATCTGAGGAGTAAGTAGATATGGTCAAGATGGACAGACAGTACAAAAAGAACAAACAGATCAAATCAGATCTAAAAGAGAAGATAAACCATACCGGTATTCAATCTTGATCAACATTTTAAGGATTTGAATAATACTAGTGGGCAATTATTAAAAGAAGATGATCTTATACCTTAAATTTACACTCAAGAAATGTAGCAGAACCACTAGACTTGTTTAAAGAGTAAATGTGTGTACTTTTGCTAAAAGAGTAGTGCAGAGTCTAGATCAGGGAGGTCTACCATGAAGGGCTCTTTGTAGAATCATGCGGTTCAGAGGGATATTTTACACTATTGCCTTTTCTGGTCGTCTTGTTTCTGCATATGTGAGTTATGTAAAATTGATTAGTAGAACAGAGAAGCAGGGCTCAGATTGGGTTTGGGATTAGAATTTGAGTTTAAAGAGAACCAGAGATGAAGCACCCTCTTGCATTTTATTTTATAAATCAGTGGGAAGATGACAGTAAACACCTAATCTGCTCTTTGTTTCATTGTTCTCTGTTAAATCTGACTGTTATCACCTCTGATAAGAATCCCTGACTGAGCACTCAGTCTAGCTTTGCTACGGAAAGATTATAGCTGAGTCTGTCTTCTCTGGTGTCTTTTCAAGCCCAAGCCTGCCCCCTTGTGGCTCTGCTATAATGACTCAGCTATAATTATTCCCTGCAAAGCCAGACTGAATGCTCAGTCTGGGATTCTTATCACAGCTGATAACAGACACTTTTAGCAGTGAGGATGAAACAGAAAGCATGGTAAGTGTTTTCTCTAATGTTCCTACTGATATATATGGTAAAATACACAAGGGTGCTTCGTCTCTGGTTCCCTTTAACAAATTATACCTCTGGGTAGTAAGATTCGTAAATTATTGAGTTATAAGAGTTAGGAGTTTTGCTTTTTATTCTTGCCGTAAAAATGTTTTCTAGAGTATTTATTTCCTTTTAAATAACACCAGTTCCCTGGCAGTCCTGATCTCTTTGGCTGCAGTGGTGCCTGAATCACGCACCTGGAACAAGCATGTGGCAAATCCAGTCAGACACTTCCCATTTGCATGCTTGTTCAGGGTCTATGGCTAAAGGTATTGGAGGCAGATCAGCAGGACAGCCAGGCAATCTGAATTGTTAAAAAGGAAATGAATGTCAGCCTCCATATCTCTCTCTCCTAATTCAGGTGTCCTACGTATTCCTATTGGCAATGCATTTTCCAATTTAAAAACCTGCTTTATAGCTGTGTTCGCCTGCAGCTGTACACCTATCCATGCTAAGGTTAGCTTCCTGTTCACAACGTGGGGTCCTGCGATTCCACTTCCTGCTCCTGAAGGTTGTCACCATAGTTACTGTGAATAAAACTGGAGAGTGGGTGAGGTGGGTGGTGAACTGCACAGCCAAAGGAATCCCCTTGGTCAGTATATGAAAAAAGAAACCCCCTTCTGTGGCTTTAGGGGAGCTTGCTGAAAATCCTCGGGAAGCCCTGGAATGGCAGAACATACCCCCTATGCAGCCTGCTTTCTGTTGGGTACCAATAATTGACCCTTAGGCTGGGATCACACTTATCCATGCAGAAAACCTTTAAGTGTACCAGAGCTGACCTAAATCCAAAAATCGATACTCGCTGCTTCCTCCAGCCCCATAAGCACCACGGAGTCCCTCGCCGCCCTCCTGCGGTCTGCCGTGATTAGCCCTGGTAACTGGCTCAGACACGTCAGTCCAGGCCTACTACGCATGTGCAGGAGGTCCAGGCATGTGCAGAAGACCCAGACTGGACCTAACTGAGCCTGTTACCGGGGCTGATTGCGGCTGAACAGTAGACTGCGGGAGGACGGCGAGGGAGTCAGTGGTGCTTATGGGGCTGGAGGAAGCAGCGGGTAAGGATCGATTTTTGCATTTAGTTCAGCTCTGGTACACTAAGTTTTTTCCAACAATTCTTTTTTCCCATGTGCGTTTTATGAATTTTTCATGTTTTTTTTTTTTTTTTTTTTTAAGGTAGGAGTCACACTTGTCTTTATTGCTGTACACATTTTTCGGTAAACTGAAAGACAAGGGTGACCTCTGCCTTACAGCAGCGAATGTAATAGAGAAAACTGACAAATTGTGCATGTCGGGTTTTTTTTTCTGCGCATGAAATCTGCATTCAAGTGTGACCTAACCCATTGATTAACATGAGTTCTCAGTTGAAATCAGTTTTTCGGTGCAGAAAATGAGCATGAAAGTCAACAAGTGTGACCCCTGCCTTAAAGGAATACTGTAGGGGGGACAGGGGAAAATGAGTTGAACTAACCTGGGGCTTCTAATGGTCCCCCGCAGACATCCTGGGCCTGCGCACGACGCTCCTGGTGACAGCGAGGATGCAGCCACGCAGGCGCAGTGGTTTTCCGACTTTAAAGTCTGAAACTCCAGAAGTGAACCGGAGGCGGGGCCAGAGCATCGGTGAGTGGCTGCGCAGGTACAGGACGTCTGCGGGGGGCGAAGCATCTGTGAGTGGCTGCGCGGGCACAGGATGTCTGCAGGGGACCATTAGAAGCCCCGGGTAAGTTCAACTCATTTTCCCCCTACAGTATTACTTTAATCAATATTCATATTTAAGAAGTAAAAAAAAATTATTTTAAAATTAGTTTTTACCTTACATATAGCACACTTTTTTTTTTTTTAAACATAGGAAAGCATGCAATCTGCAATTACTTGTGTGTTTTTACAATGTATCTAAAACGCATAGCGCGTTTTTGTGTGGACCATAGACTATCATTATGTGCGTTTTTGCAGGCGTTTTCTAAAACGCATACGATTCAGATAAGTGTGACCCTGGCCTTAGATACAGCTTGAATAAGGAACAGTGAAAATGCTCTTACTGCAAGATTTGAATAGCCCATTTTACAATACAATTTTCATAATATGTATAAATCTGCATCATGACAATTAGAATAATTCTCAATCATCTAAAAGTTATTCTCACCTTAATTACTACTGACTGACTAATTTGGACTTTGGTATGTGTAGTTTGGAGAATATATACTGTATAATTGCAATACAAACATAGCAGGCTAGCTTTTGCAAAAAAAAAAAAAAAAAATTGCTGTCAGTAAGTTAAAATAATAATAAAAATACTAGATGAATGCAGTTAAAGTTAAACCCTTCCTTTGGTGCAAACATCTATTGCCAATGTTCCTGCTCGGAGCTGGCGGCGAGCAGTAAAGCAGCTTCCATCTGAATCCAAGTGACGGACGAATTTCCCACTAAACCGAGGAGCAGCATCTTCACAATGGCCTCACGGTGGTTTTTCCAATCAAGCCTAATTGCCGATTAGTCAATACTGACACTAAGCACTGACAGAAGGCGAGATTCTCCTTATATGGGCAAGACAGCCCCGGATTTGCATTCAAGGAGAGCTTTTACCTTGGTCGATGTATAGACCAACAGGGAGATGACACAGGTTCACTATAATCTTTAAAGGAACTCTGTCGCAAAACTCTTAAAAAGTTAACATACATGTAAACACATACAAATAAGTAGGTTTCTTTTGGAGTTAAATGAGCCATAAATTACTTTTCTCCTAAGTTGCCGTCACTTACAGTAAGTAGTAGAGATGTTACATTACCGACAGATTTTGGACTAGCCCATCTTCTCATAGGGGGTTCTCAGGGTTTTCTTTATTTTTAAAAGCACTTAGTGAATGGCAGTTGCTCCGTCCAACTGCCAAAAAAGTGTACGGTGAGCAGGGAGGCTGGCCAGCATCACTGCATAAATCTTTTTCTGGGAATGTCTTTATAAAGAATACAGGCCATGCTGAGAATCCCCCATGAAGAGATGGACTAATCCAAAACCTGTCGGTAATGTTAGATTTATACTACTTATTGTAAGTGACAGCAACATAGGAGAAAAGTCCTTTATGGCTCATTTTACTCTGGAAGAAAGGTATTTTTTATTTGTATGCGTTTTAAATTTTAAGATTTTCGCAACAGTTCCTCTTTAACCTCCCTAGAGTTCTGCAAGAGCTAGGCTTGTCCAGAGACACCGGAGGCCACCGCTCAGGCCCTGCTGGGCCGATTTGAATACATTTTTTTTGAAACACGCAGCTAGCACTTGGCTAGCTGCATGTTTCTCCGATCGCCGCCGATCCACCGCTACCCGCTGCGTAATAGGGCCCCCCCCCCAGACCCCGTGCGCAGCCAGGCCAATCAGTGGCAGGCAGTGATGAGGGGTGGATTGGGACTCCCTATGACGTCACGACGTCATTCCGTTCGTCGCAATGGCGATGGGGAAAGCCCTCAAGGAAATCCCATTCAGAACAGGATTTCCTGACGGGCATAGGCGCTGGCGGCGATTGGAAAGGGTGGGTGGGAATCGGAAGGGAGGGGAGTATCATGTAGCTAGCGCTGGGCTAGCTACATGATTTAAAAAAATAAATAAATAAAAAATGAAAAAAAATTAGGTATAAAAAAAACCATGCGCAGTCGTGCGGCTGCACATAATCAGAACGCCCAGCAGGTTAAGGAAGAATAAAGAATGCAGGAGTTGTTATATCACATTTATTTCCCTGCTGATGTGTAAAATAAAAGTGACATCACACGCCATCATAAAATACAAAACAAATAGTCTAAATATACAATACGATAAGAAATGAGCTATAACAATCGTTATTAGAAAATGCTCTGAAGACGATGGTCCAGATAGAAAACGATCCTCTTGACCATGGCGCTATTTGGCAGCCTGCTGGAGAGAAGAGAGGAGAAAAGTCAGGAGAGGAACCACAACACCTGACTGTTCGCATTAACCCGAGGGTGTGTGTGTGTGTATGGGGGGGGGGGGGGGGGTTTGGGGGTAGATGGGAAGCAGAGGCATGTTCTCTGCCTCATGACATGCCTCTGTGTCCCCTCAGTGCTGCGCTATAGCCCCGAGATTGGTGACATATGTCGCCATCTCGGAGGTAAACACAAGGAGAGAGGAGGGTGTTTCTGCAGGGTCTCCAGAGCTGCCATTGGGTAGCTCTCCCTGGCCACGCCCTTAGCCAATTCCCCGCACGCTGTGAATGACAGACACAATCTCTCCTTCCAGCGTCGTGACCCAGAGGTCACGAAAGTGAAAGTGGGCCATTGCGGCCAACAGGAGCGGTGGTTTTGACGGCTACCTGATCCACCCAGCCCCCCGGATCAGGCAGCCTAGTTTTTTTTTGTAATTTTATGAGCCCACCTCTGGCTCTCTAACGTGTACCCGAGACAAAATGGATAAAAACATGTATACTTACCTGGGTGTTCCTTCAGCCCCATTTTAGACCACAGGCTCCCTCGCCATCCTCTCGCGGTGCTCCGTTTTTCCGCACAGTCTCCTTCTCCAGTCGCCACCAGTCCCGCTGTACTGCAATATACCACTGTACTAGCGGAAGAAACCGTGTCGTCCAGCAGAGGAACAGAGTGGCCCAGGCTGGCGGTAAGGAAGCCTAAAAGGGTGCTGAAGGAAGCCCCAGGTAAGTATAAATGCTTCTTTTTTTTTGTCTCAGGCTAGCTTTCTTCAATATCCAATTGATATTAGATCTTAATATCTGGTCACTTGCTCGAAACAGAGCTGAAGTGAAAATTGCATGGTGTGTATCGCTATACAGCAGGGGTGTCAAACTCAATCACATAAGGGGCCAAAATCTAAAACCCAGTCTAATTTGCAGGCCAAATTTTTTAAGATGTAACATTTATTGCCGGCTCCTCCTCTTGCTGCAGAGTAGCGCAGTGGAGCAGTTTAACCATTTCTGCCGCCCGGACGTGAAGCTCACGTCCGGGCGGCTGCTCTGCTGCGGTGCCACGCTTCGGTGCGCTCCCGTGCTGTCCCCCTGTAGTCCTGGAATCAGTGAACGGGAACATGGTTCCAGATCACTGATCCGTGTCCCCAGCAGAAAAACTGAAGCGCTCTTACAAGAGGCTTCAGTTTTTCTGCACTTAGAATTTTCCGCGTCCCCCTTGTGCTCTCGCTTAGCGAAAAGCACAAGGAGGGGGAAAAAAAAAAAACTCAAGGTGGCCATCTTGTGGCCAAATAGTAAAACTACATCTATTTTTTACGTTACAATTTACACATATAATAAGACAATTGGGTACCTAAGGGTCTGAACTTTTTAAATATGCATTTGAAGGGGTTATACTACGAACCTTTTTTAAATTATAAGCTTCTAAATAGTGATGAACGCAAAACGGAAAAAATGCACCTTTATTTCCAAATAAAATATTGGCGCCATACATTGTGATAGGGACATAATTTAAATGACCGAGACAAACGGGCAAATAAAATACATAGGTTTTAATTATGGTAGCGTGGACTATTTTAAAGCTATAATGGCCGAAAACTGAGAAATAATGAATTTTTTCCATTTTTTTTTTAATTAATCCTGTTAAAATGCATTTATAAAAAAAAAAATTCTTAGCAAAATGTACCACACAAAGAAAGCCTAATTAGTGACGGAAAAAACAAGATATAGATCAATAAATTGTGCCGAGTAGTGGCTATTGACTGAAGAGCTGTCACTCTGCTGTGGGGACTGCGAATTGGTGCAGCACAAACCTTGTTTGCAGCTTCCTCTTCCTCCACTCCGGCTTGCGTCATGAGGTCCGCAATGTTCTTCTCCAGGTCATCTATACGGGAGCTCATCTCATCGAGTGACGCCAGATAAGGAAGATAAATCACTGGCTCCATTTATACAGGGAGAAATACCCAACTATACAACGGACTACAGGTGGCCAAACAGCTACTGATTCTGTGGCCTGATCGACCATCCGTTTTCAATAATTTTATAGAATCAGATGAAAATCTGCAACATGTCCAATGCCTGATCAATTTCAAGGGAACCTAAACTGAGAAGGATATGGATTTTTCCTTATAAAATAATGCCAGTTGCCTGACTCTCCTGCTGATCTCGTGTCTCTAATACTTTTAGCCACAGCCCCTCAACAAGCATGCAGATCAGGTGCTCTGACTGAAGTCAGACTGGATCAGCTGCATGCTTGTTTCAGGTGTGTGATTCAGACACTACTGCAGCCAAAGATGAACAGGACTGACAAGCAACTGGTATTGTTGAAAAGGAAACATCCATATCTCTCTGTTATAGTTTTCTTTCAAACTGAAATCTGTTAAATGCATCGGCTGAACATGCAGGAAAGATCTTAGTCGAACGGGTTAGATCGGCTGCTAGGCAGTAATGGCGTTCCATATCGAGACGGCGCCCTAACCGCTGTCCTACCTCCCCCTGAAGTGTAAAAATGTTCCCCCCTCTCTCCTTGCAGTGTAAAATCTCACCTGCCCCGCTGCCGTGTCACCCCCATGTGGCACCAGGCACATTTGTGACGTTTCACACAAATGGAATGGCAGCGAAGGAGGTAGGTATGATTTTACACTGCAAGTAGGGGGGGTGGTAGGTGGCATTGCTAAGCGGATTCCTCATTCTGAAATCTCTCAGGAATCACAACGAAGGAAAGAGGTGCCCTGGTGTAATAAAAGCATCTAAAATCAGCTTAAAAACGATCGGTAATATGAGGTTGCTTACCTCAATGACGAAATCTCTGTAATTAAAACAAAAGATTTTTATTAATTAGCACCGGCAACGCGTTTGTTTCGCGGGTCTAAGCCCGCTTCATCAGGCCAATAGCAGTGCCAATTGGAAAAAATCATCTAGCATAGGGAGCCTCTTTTGTATTAATTACAGAGATTTTGCCATTGAGGTAAGCAACCTCATATTACCTATCGTTTTTAAGCTGATTTTAGAAGCTTTTATTACACCAGGGCGCCTCTTTCCTTCGTTGTGCTAAGTATACCTCCGAACAGACCTTGTCCGAGGGGTGGTGACAGACCACTAGTGGAGTCCCCACAGTGGACCCTGTCCCCCATTTTCCATTAAGAGAGCGACCATCCTTCTGGTCCTGGCTAGGACCACCCCGAGTGGAGTCGGGTTTGTTGTCTCCACCTGCTTCCTGTGGTTGGTTGCCCTCAGCAACCTCCCTTTGTGAGTAGTGCCTTTTAATTGATTTTTTTCCATTACGATTACTACTGGGCTCCCGTCTTGTCTCCTGTGCCTTTTTCTACAGGGTGCTGAACCACCCCTACCACAATTGCTCACAGGAATCAGTCTGCAGGTGTATTGGGAGGCAACAGATCTCTTTCGATCAGAGAGAGATCTGTCTCTTGGTCGATCTGCCCATCATTGTCTGATCTATGGCCACCTTTTCCCTGCTTTATAAAGTACAGCTCCTGGATCATACCTTGCAAAGATTTCCTGACACCTGGGTTCATTTTTACAGGCATCCCAATGGCAGAATGATTAGCACTCCAGTACGCATACATGTAAAAACGGCACCGGGAGATTTGGGTGCAGGGTAAAGCCGATAAACGGCTCACCCTGCTCCTGCACAAGTCCCGTCTTTTGCCAGCGCCCAAATTACCTTCTAGCGCCCATATAGCCTTAACCAGCTGAGCGGTCTGGACGAGCTCAGCTCGTCCAACACCGCCAGCGGCTGCCGCTCAGGCCCTGCTGGGCCGATTTTAATGAAATAAAAAGCAGCACACGCAGCCGGCACTTTGCCAGCCGCGTGTGCTGCCTGATCGCCGCCGCTCTGCGGCGATTCGCCGCGAGCAGCGGCGAAAGAGGGTCCCCCCAGCCGCCTGAGCCCAGCGTAGCCGGAACAAAAAGTTCCGGCCAGCGCTAAGGGCTGGATCGGAGGCGGCTGACGTCACGACGTCGGCTGACGTCGATGACGTCACTCCGCTCGTCGCTATGGCGACGATATAAGCAAAACAAGGAAGGCCGCTCATTGCGGCCTTCCTTGTTTATTCTGGGCGCCGGAGGCGATTGGAAGATCGCCTCCGGAGCGCCCTCTAGTGGGCTTTCATGCAGCCAACTTTCAGTTGGCTGCATGAAATAGTTTTTTTTTTATTTAAAAAAAACCCTCCCGCAGCCACCCTGGCGATTTAATCAGAACGCCAGGGTGGTTAATTCCCATTACAGCCTATAGTGGTGCATGGTGCACCCACATTTCCAGGCGCCTATTTGTTCTGCTTCGCTCTAGCACTTTGCTGCTTTTCTGGGTGTGAATTCGGATTGGAGTCTGTAAACAGGGATGGGCTCACGAGTAGATAAATACTCAAATTCGTGATTGTAATGAGGATTAATTGCCTCAGGCATTCCACGACTCCGTGCACTTCCTTCTACCGGCCGAAGGAGGAAGTGCACGGTAGTGAGTCGTGGAACGCGTCCCATTGGACGCGTCCAGGCGTGTGATACTTCTAGAAGCCAGGGCTGTGGAGTTGGTACAAAAATCTTCCAACTCAGACTCCTCAATTTATGAAACCACCGACTCCAACTCAGACTCCAGGTACCTAAAATGGCTCCGACTCCTTAGGGAATACTTACCAGGGCTGTGGATTTTGTCCAAAAATCATCCGACTCCAGACTCCTCAGTTTGTGAAATCACAGACTCCGACTCCAGGTACCCAAAATTGCTCAGACTCAAAAGCCCTGATAGAAGCAGCAGACATCTGGGTAATTAACCCCTTGTCTCCCATGTACACACCTGAGGCAATTAAGCCTTATTACAATCATGAATTTGAGTAGTTATCTACTCGTAAGCCCATCCCTGAGTAAATTCAGCGCAGCCTACTGGGAGTAGGAATCCTGATATTCTTATACTTCAGTTATACAACACTGTTTACTTTCGGTGTTTTGGCTCTGCTCCCCTATTCATTTCCCCAAAAGTTACCCTCCCTGACACATAACTTTCACCCAAACATGCCTCCATCATGGCACCTTAATTTGTCGCTCTCTGCCATTACAGGTCTTGCCCAAAGATTGCCATCAGCACGAGACCCGCTGTCACTTGGTTGGAGGAATCTCCTGCAGTGATCAGAGTTGTATTGCTTTCTGCTCTGTGCAGATAATTACTCATGCAGGAAAAGAGCAATGACTAGCTTCCCTAGAGATGGCACCAAATTGAACGGATTTCATGATTGGAGAAAATTGCTATTTGTGTTGTGTTAGACATTCATAGCTAGCGGCCAGTATAGAGAAAGAGAGAATGATAAATAGCATTACATTACACTCCTTCCGTAGCAATAATAGATCACCGATGGTTTCTAAGGAAAGTGGAATTTCAGTTTTGAAAACAAATACATTAATCCATAGAACCACATTGCTCACTTTTTATTAAAGCATTGGTGATTTTGATGATTAAATGGAACCTGAAGTGAGAGGGATATGGTGGCTGTCATAGTTCTGTCCTTATAAACAATACCAGTTGCCTGGCTATCCGGCTGATCTCTCTGGCTGCAGTAGTGTCTGAATCACACACCTGAAACAAGCAAGCAGCTAATCCAGCCAGAGCACCTTATCTGCATGCTTGTTCAGGGTCTAGAGTTATCAGTATTAGGTTGGGTACACACAATTACATTTCCTATTCGATTGACGGTTAATCTGATGGAACATTGTATTGTGCGTACGTCTAAACTGCTCCCAATGGATAAAGGGATCAATTTTCCGATGAGAACTTACAAAATCCATCAGGAACAGATTGGACATGTCAGAAATAATCGTCCCGATTCCCTTTAATCAGACGGGGAATTGGTACTGTTTAAATACAAATAAATATGGCAGCCTCCATATCTCTCTCAGTTCAGGTGTCCTACATACTGTCCTTGGCTTGTAATACACATACTAGCTGTTCAATTGCCAGATTCCTTGTAAGAGCAAACTTACCAAGCCAAATAAATGGCGTAGTAATATTTAAGCCAAATAAATGGATTCTGATTCTTTCATTGTAAACAATGCACAGTGCCTGGCAACCTGCTGATCCTGTGTCTCTAATGCTAGGAATAGACGGTGCGTTTCTGCAGCTGAATCGAGCCATTAGATGGCTCGATTGATAATTTCCAACGTGTCCGATCACCCGCTGGATCGATTCCGCGCTCGATACCGCGGCCGGGACAATGGGAAAAAAACCGAGCAGAAGATAAGAGCCCGCGGGGACAAGAGGGAATCGATCCGGCGGCATAATCGAGCCGCATAAACGCACCATCTATTCCCAGCATAAAAGGTGGCCATACATTATGCTACTTGGAGGCCAATCGACCTTCCAATTGAATTAGATAAAAATCGGTGCCACCAAGTGCTTGCCTGACCGACAAAGCGACTAATTGGTCGCATTGTCGATCGCGCATGCTGCAAGATGTTGGGCCAAATTTGTTGTTCAGGTGTGCGGCGGTAGATTTCGAAATGGGCGACGAAACCCCTGCCGCTGCATTGTTCTTCCATGATAGGTAGAACTAACCCTACCTGTTATGGATAACCACAAGGGCACAATAGTCCAGCAGCTACAGACGGACCTGGCAGTGCCTGAACTACCTGGGAGATAGCATTTTTTTCTTATGAAAGGGGGACCAAGTGTAAAGATCCTACAGTCACATCCTCTGATGCTAAACTAAGCAAATGGGACCAGACTTCGCACTGACGTTATACTGAACCCCTGGTGAAGGATATTCCTTCCAATGATCTGATCAGACATGGTCTGGAACTTGTCCTGCATCTGCTGAAGAAGATTCTGGACCTGCAGAAACAAAATCAAACATCAATCAGAAGCTGCAATCTGGAATTTGCCTGTGGGAAGCCGGAGTAGTGTTTATCAGTTTAGGCTACCGCTGCCCTTTAACTGCTTCAAGCAATCTGGGAGGCGGGATCGTGGCTCCATATTTGGGCCAATCATTGCACTCGCTGAGTAGCAGCGATTGGCCCAAAAATGGAGCATGATCCTTCCTCCCAGACTGCTTGATCCAATTAGAAACAGTCTGTGTAAACTCAGGGCGGCAGGACTCAATGACATAGGGCCCCCTTTCTTACTGTGGCATTGCATAATAGTGGACTGTGATATCCCAGAGCTCTGTGAGTTCAAAGGCTGTATACAGTGGTATTGTTTGTCTCTCCCCCCCCCCCCCCTCCCCCCAGCAGTACACTAGGGTAGTGTTTGGGTCTCCCAGCCAGAGGTAGTGTACAGGACACACACACACAATGATGTACTGGCACATAGTCTGCCCCCAAGAGGCACTGAATAAAAGTTAGTGTGGTTCATCATAAGCAGTATACACGGGTACTTTGGGCAGTGTTTAGAGGGCAGCCTTCAGACAGGAAGTGTACAGGGAGCAGAGGGGCCCTCAGACAGGAAGTGTACAGGGGGCAGAGGGCAGCCCTCAGACAGGACGTGTACAGGGGGGCAGTGGGTGGCCCTCAGACAGGACGTGTACAGGGGGGCCCTCAGATGGGAAGTGTACAGGGAGCAGAGGGGCCCTCAGACAGGAAGTGTACAGGGGGGCAGAGGGCAGCCCTCAGACAGGACGTGTACAGGGGGGCAGTGGGTGGCCCTCAGACAGGAAGTGTACAGGGGGCAGTGGGTGGCCCTCAGACAGGACGTGTACAGGGGGGCCCTCAGATGGGAAGTGTACAGGGAGCAGAGGGGCCCTCAGACAGGAAGTGTACAGGGGGGCAGAGGGCAGCCCTCAGACAGGACGTGTACAGGGGGGCAGTGGGTGGCCCTCAGACAGGAAGTGTACAGGGGGGCAGTGGGTGGCTCTCAGACAGGTAGTGTACAGGGGGCAGAGGGCGGCCCTCAGACAGAAAGTGTACAGTGGGGCAGAGGGCAGCCCTCAGACAGGAAGTGTACAGGGGGGCAGAGTGCAGCCCTCAGACAGGACGTGTACAAGGGGGGCAGTGGGTGGCCCTCAGACAGGACGTGTACAAGGGGGGCAGTGGGTGGCCCTCAGACAGGACGTGTACAGGGGGGCAGAGGGCGGCCCTCAGACAGGACGTGTACAGGGGGCAGAGGGCGGCCCTCAGACAGGAAGTGTACAGGGGGCAGAGGGTGGCCCTCAGACAGGAAGTGTACAGGGGGCAGAGGGTGGCCTTCAGACAGGAAGTGTACAGGGGGCAGAGGGTGGCCTTCAGACAGGAAGTGTACAGGGGGCCCTCAGACAGGAAGTGTACAGGGGGCAGAGGGGGGCCCTCAGACAGGAAGTGTACAGGGGGCAGAGGGGGGCCCTCAGACAGGAAGTGTACAGGGGGCCCTCAGACAGGAAGTGTACAGGGGGCAGAGGGTGGCCCTCAGACAGGAAGTGTACAGGGGGCAGAGGGGGGCCCTCAGACAGGAAGTGTACAGGGGGCAGAGGGGGGCCCTCAGACAGGAAGTGTACAGGGGGCCCTCAGACAGGAAGTGTACAGGGGGCAGAGGGTGGCCCTCAGACAGGAAGTGTACAGGGGGCAGAGGGGGGCCCTCAGACAGGAAGTGTACAGGGGGCAGAGGGGGGCCCTCAGACAGGAAGTGTACAGGGGGCAGAGGGGGGCCCTCAGACAGGAAGTGTACAGGGGGCAGAGGGGGGCCCTCAGACAGGAAGTGTACAGGGGGCAGAGGGGGGCCCCTCAGACAGGAAGTGTACAGGGGGCAGGGGCCCAGACAGGAAGTGTACAGGGGGGCAGTGGGTGGCCCTCAGACAGGAAGTGTACTGGGGGCAGAGGGGGGCCCTCAGACAGGAAGTGTACAGGGGGCAGAGGGGGGCCCTCAGACAGGAAGTGTACAGGGGGCAGAGGGTGGCCTTCAGACAGGAAGTGTACAGGGGGCCCTCAGACAGGAAGTGTACAGGGGGCAGAGGGTGGCCCTCAGACAGGAAGTGTACAGGGGCCAGAGGGTGGCCCTCGGACAGGAAGTGTACAGGGGGCAGAGGGTGGCCCTCAGACAGGAAGTGTACAGGGGGCAGAGGGGGGCCCTCAGACAGGAAGTGTACAGGGGGCAGAGGGGGGCCCCTCAGACAGGAAGTGTACAGGGGGCAGAGGGGGAGGGGCCCAGACAGGAAGTGTACAGGGGGGCAGTGGGTGGCCCTCAGACAGGAAGTGTACAGGGGGCAGAGGGGGGCCCCTCAGACAGGAAGTGTACAGGGGGGAGGGGCCCAGACAGGAAGTGTACAGGGGGGCAGTGGGTGGCCCTCAGACAGGAAGTGTACAGGGGGCAGAAGGGCACCCCAGTCCCAGTGACCCCTCTCCAGGCAGGGTGGGCCCCTATGGCCAGTGTGGGCCGCAGTGTATGGGATGCCCCGGGCCGAGCTGATGCGCTGGGTAACAAGGGGCTCATCTTCCATCATATCCACCCCTCAATCTGTGCTGCCGGGCAGGTGTATGGGGGGAGCGGTGATGTGCGGGGGAGGCGGGGAGTTCCCTGTGACGTCACGCCCTCGCCGTCACTCACCACCTCGGTCAGGTCCTGCACTGTTTTGGGGTCCGCACAGTCCGCCATCCCGACACCCGGTGATCTCCGCTGCAGGCCAGTCACACAGGTCACGCCCCTCCGCGCTGCCCCGCCAACCAGCGCGGCATACGGCCGACAAGCCCCGCCTCTTCCGGGGAGGACGACCGTTCCCTGTTACCGTGGAGATCGGAGCCGGGGAGTGACAGAGGTTTGTCATGGCGACCGAAACCCCGCCCAGGTGATCACATGACCCACATGCATAGCTCCCAACTGTACAATTGTCAGCGGGACAGTTCTGCTAGAGCTCTGAGCCGCTGTTCCTCCTCCTGTGTCCCTCTCTCGTGTCTTTTTATTTATAGACTCTTCACTTTATTCCCATCATGTGGGCCTGTACACACTGCCGCGCTTGCGCTGCGCTTTTCAAATCGCAAGGTCTTTTGAAAAATAATGAAAATCGTGAAGACCTGTACACACTGGTGCGATGCGCTTTTTCTATTCTCATGAAGGCTTGCGCTTTTAAAATCGCATGCGAAAACCACTGAGCGTCCGTGCACGGCTCCCGGCATCCGTGCCCAACTCCCGGCGTCCACACACAGCTCCTGGCGTCCGTGCATGGCTCCTGGCGTCTGTGCATGGCTACAGGTGTCCCTGCATGGCTCCCCGCGTCAGTACATGGCTCCCGACGTGCGTGCACGGCTCCCGGCATCAGTGCATGGCTTCCGGCGTCCTTGCATGGCTCCTTGCGTCTGGGCATGGCTCCCGGCGTCAGTACATGGCTCCCGGCGTCCGTGCATGGCTCCCGGTGTTTGTGCACTGCTCCCGGTGGCCGTGCACGGCTCCTGGTGTCTGTGCATTGCTCCCGGCCCCCGTGCACGGCTCCCGGCATCCGTGCATGGCTCCTGGCGTCCGTGCATGGCGCCTATCATCCGTGCACGTCTCCCGGCATCCATGCACGGCTCCTGCCGTCCGTGCACTGCACCCGGGGTCCGTGCACAACTCCCAACGTCCGTGCATGGCTCCTGCCGTCCGTGCACTGCTACCGGCGTCCGTGCACAACTCCCGGTGTCCGTGCATGGCTCTTGGCGTCTGTGCATGGCTCCCGGCTTCCATGCACTGCTCCCGGCATCCATGCACTGCTCCCGGCGACCGTGCATGGCTCCTGGCATCTGTGCATGTATCCTGGCACAGCTCCCGGCGTCCGTGCACAACTCCCGGCGTCCGTGCACGGCTCCCCCGGCGTCCATGCACGGCTCCCGGCATCCGTGCACGGCTCCCGGCGTCCGTGCATGGCTCCTGGCGTCTGTGCATGTCTCCTGGCATCCTGGCACAGCTCCCGGCGTCTGTGCACAGCTCCAGACGCGGGTCAGGTGACACGCATGCATGGGGGACCCGGGAAGCGCCACAAACGGTAGGAAGGCTCACACACAGGACAGAGCAGGCGAGAGACAGGGCAGAGCAGGCGAGAGACACCCACAGGGCAGAGCAGGAGAGAGACACCCACAGGGCAGAGCAGAAGAGAGACACCCACAGGGCAGAGCAGGAGAGAGACACCCACAGGACAGAGCAGGAGAGAGACACCCACAGGGCAGAGCAGGAGAGAGACACCCACAGGACAGAGCAGGAGAGAGATACACACAGGACAGAGCAGGAGAGAGACACACACAGGACAGAGCAGGAGAGAGACACACACAGCACAGAGCAGGAGAGAGACACCCACAGGGCAGAGCAGGAGTGAGACACCCACAGGGCAGGGCAGGAGACAGACACCCACAGGACAGAGCAGGAGAGAGACACCCACAGGGCAAAACAGGAGAAAGACACCCACAGGACAGAGCAGGAGAGAGACACCCACAGGGCAGAGCAGGAGAGAGACACCCACAGGGCAGAGCAGGAGAGAGACACCCACAGGACAGAGCAGGAGAGAGACACCCACAGGACAGAGCAGGAGAGAGATACACACAGGACAGAGCAGGAGAGAGACACACAAGACAGAGCAGGAGAGAGACACACACACAAGACAGAGCAGGAGAGAGACACACACAGGACAGAGCAGGAGAGTAATACACACAGCACAGAGCAGGAGAGAGACACCCACAGGACAGAGCAGGAGAGAGATACACACAGCACAGAGCAGGAGAGAGACACACACAGGAGAGAGACACACACAGGACAGAGCAGGCTAGAGACACACACAGCACAGAGGCGGAGAGAGACACCCACAGGACAGAGCAGGAGAGAGACACCCACAGGGCAGAGGAGGAGAGAGACACCCACAGGGCAGAGCAGGAGAGAGACACCCACAGGACAGAGCAGGAGAGAGACACCCACAGGACAGAGCAGGAGAGAGATACACACAGGACAGAGCAGGAGAGAGACAAACACAGGCCAGAGCAGGAGAGAGACACACACAGGACAGAGCAGGAGAGAGACACACACAGGACAAAGCAGGAGAGAGACACACACAGGACACACCTCCCACTCTCCGCTCACAAAGATTTTTGATTTACTCTGGGCTTCCTCCAGCCCCATTACCACGGATGCGTCCCTCGCCGTCCTCCCGCGGTCTGCCGTTCAGCCACGATCAGCCCCGGTAACTGACTCAGTCGGCTTCAGTCAGCACAGAGCAGGAGAGAGACACACACAGGAGAGAGACACACACAGGACAGAGCAGGCTAGAGACACACACAGCACAGAGGCGGAGAGAGACACCCACAGGACAGAGCAGGAGAGAGACACCCACAGGGCAGAGCAGGAGAGAGACACCCACAGGGCAGAGCAGGAGAGAGACACCCACAGGGCAGAGCAGGAGAGAGACACCCACAGGACAGAGCAGGAGAGAGATACACACAGGACAGAGCAGGAGAGAGACACACACAGGACAGAGCAGGAGAGAGACACACACAGCACAGAGCAGGAGAGAGACACCCACAGGACAGAGCAGGAGAGATATACACACAGCACAGAGCAGGAGAGAGACACACACAGGAGAGAGACACACACAGGACAGAGCAGGCTAGAGACACACACAGCACAGAGCAGGAGAGAGACACCCACAGGACAGAGCAGGAGAGAGACATCCACAGGGCAGAGCAGGAGAGAGACACCCACAGGGCAGAGCAGGAGAGAGACACCCACAGGACAGAGCAGGAGAGACACCCACAGGACAGAGCAGGAGAGAGACACACACAGGAGAGAGACACACACAGGACAGAGCAGGCGAGAGACACACACAGCACAGAGCAGGAGAGAGACACCCACAGGACAGAGCAGGAGAGAGACACCCACAGGGCAGAGCAGGAGAGAGACACCCACAGGGCAGAGCAGGAGTGAGACACCCACAGGGCAGAGCAGGAGACAGACACCCACAGGACAGAGCAGGAGAGAGACACCCACAGGGCAAAACAGGAGAAAGACACCCACAGGACAGAGCAGGAGAGAGACACCCACAGGGCAGAGCAGGAGAGAGACACCCACAGGGCAGAGCAGGAGAGAGACACCCACAGGGCAGAGCAGGAGAGAGACACCCACAGGACAGAGCAGGAGAGAGACACCCACAGGACAGAGCAGGAGAGAGATACACACAGGACAGAGCAGGAGAGAGACACACAGGACAGAGCAGGAGAGAGACACACACACAGGACAGAGCAGGAGAGAGACACACACAGGACAGAGCAGGAGAGTAATACACACAGCACAGAGCAGGAGAGAGACACCCACAGGACAGAGCAGGATAGAGATACACACAGCACAGAGCAGGAGAGAGACACACACAGGAGAGAGACACACACAGGACAGAGCAGGCTAGAGACACACACAGCACAGAGGCGGAGAGAGACACCCACAGGACAGAGCAGGAGAGAGACACCCACAGGGCAGAGCAGGAGAGAGACACCCACAGGGCAGAGCAGGAGAGAGACACCCACAGGGCAGAGCAGGAGAGAGACACCCACAGGACAGAGCAGGAGAGAGACACCCACAGGACAGAGCAGGAGAGAGATACACACAGGACAGAGCAGGAGAGAGACAAACACAGGCCAGAGCAGGAGAGAGACACACACAGGACAGAGCAGGAGAGAGACACACACAGGACAAAGCAGGAGAGAGACACACACAGGACACACCTCCCACTCTCCGCTCACAAAGATTTTTGACTTACTCTGGGCTTCCTCCAGCCCCATTACCACGGATGCGTCCCTCGCCGTCCTCCCGCGGTCTGCCGTTCAGCCACGATCAGCCCCGGTAACTGACTCAGTCGGCGGACCTCCTGTGCATGCGCAGAGAGTCTGAAGCCCCAAAAAATACCTGTTTTTACTTGCCAGTCCTCTTCAGAAATAAGATCATAGCTGAAATGCCACATTCCCGCAGCAGAATGATGTATTTATACCCCCCAAATCCCTGGGGCAAAATTCAGGGATCGCTTCCTGGTAGAGGCAGAGCTTTGTGCTGTAGCTCTGCCTCTTCTGGAGTCAATTTCCACCTCTCCCCGCCCCTCCAGTCCAGGAATTTTGCCCCGGGGATTTGGGGGGGGGGTTATAAATAAATTGTTCTGCTGCGGAAATCCAGCGTTTCAGCTAGCATCTTATTGGTAAAGAGGACTGGCAAGTAAAAATAGGTATTTTTTAAGGCTTCAAAAGACTCTCTTTAACTGCTTGCCGACCGTATCACGCCGATGGGCATGGCTGCAGCGGCAGCCCCAGGACCGCCTAATGCCAAGAGCTGCGCGCACCTCTCCTGCTCGGGGGGCGGAGCTCCGCCCCGCCTTCAGTCTCCGAGCGGCGATTGCTGTTCGAGAGACTGTTAACGGCGAAACCGCCGTCTTTACTTATAGTACAGTGCTGCGATCAGCAGCAGCACTGTACTGGGGACAGCCATGTGACACGGCTGTCCCCCTGGGGGACAAGAGAGCGATTGGCTCTCATAACACAGCTGTATGTACAGTGCCAAGCACACAAATAACTAGGCTGTGTTCCTTTTTTTCTTTCTCCCCCTGAAAGAGTATATCAGGTATGTAAGTGGCAGTTCCTGTCTGAGTCAGGACTGGGTCAGACTACAGTGTGACCCTCACTGATAAGAAATTACAACTATAAAACACTTTCCTGGCAGAAATTGCTTCAGAGAGCAGGAAAGAGATAAAAAGGGTCAATCGTTCATAGATTTTAGCTCTGGTATACTTCAATGAAGGTGTCATTGAGCAAAAACAATAAAACAGGTAAAACTTAAAAGGTAGATTTAAACATTAAATAAAACTGGAATATCTTAAAAAGTCATTTTTAGGAGAAGGAAGATAGATACAATCATTTTATTTCATTCGTTTATTTTTGCCTCAGGTGTCCTTTAAGCATTCTGACACTGACCAGGAGAAAGTTGCAGCTTCATTCTACACAGTTAAAGTGGTCTGAAAGCCAGCATTTCTTCTTTGATCTAAGGGCTGGTGCACACCGAGCGGCTTTTTGGGCGTTTTCAGATCCGCTTGCGGCTGCGGATCTGCTTGGTCAATGTATCTCAATGGGGTGGTGCACACCAGAGCGGCAGGCGTTTTGCAGAAAGGAAAAATGCCTGGGTGAGGCATTTTTTGGATTGCGGATGCGTTTCTGCCTCAATGTTAAGTATAGGAAAAACGCAAACCGCTCTGAAAAACGGCACTTCAGAGCGGTTTGCCAGGCGGTTTCGTTACAGAAGCTGTTCAGTAACAGCTTTACTGTAACAATATATGAAATCTACTATACTGAAAACCGCAGCAGCAATCCGCAAAACGCTAGCAAAACGCCTCATAAAAATAAAAAAAAGCGTTTAAAAATCTGCTAGCATTTTGCGGATCTGCTAGCGGGTTTTGGTGTGCACCAGCCCCAAAAGATTATTTACAGCCTTAAACCTACTACCACAAAAAACAATAATTGTAGGAGAACAGCATTTAAACAGTTAAATACAGCACTTTCTTCTTCAGAGTGAAGCTTATTGCTGAATCCAAAGAGGTGATAACATTATATTTTGTTTACATTCCCTTGTCCACTACAATTAATAAACATTAGCAGCAGTCCTGAAACTAAGTTGCACATATAGTAGAAGCACAGAGACCTAAAAAGTGATCACTAGATGGAGTTTAATATTTAAATACAGCAGCTATGCAATAAAATGCAGTAGCAGCTTTCAGAGCAGGTAAACTGTACTTTGGGAATTTGTAAACAGACAATATTACTTGCACAAAAGCAAAAATGGTAACTGTATGAGTAATACAAAGTAGGAAACATTTTTATTGAATATTATGTCAAAGTTTTATTCCACTTTAAGTTAAACACCCAACACAGGTCGACAATTGCAGCTTGCCCATGCCACCCAAAACATTTTGGTAGAGTGCTGGCCTAGCTGGACAAAGTGAAAATGCTGTTGAAAACAAAGAAAAAGCAGAGAATCCCCCATGAAGACATAGACTGGCCCAAAACCTGTCAGTTCTGTCAGATTCTAACTGCCTACTTTTTTCGCGATAGGGGTCCTTTAACCACTTAAGGACCGCAGTCTTTTCACCCCTTAAGGACCAGAGCCTTTTTTCCATTCAGACCACTGCAGCTTTAATGGTTTATTGCTCAGTCATACAAGCTACCATCTAAATGAATTTTACCTCCTTTTCTTGTCACTAATACAGCTTTCTTTTGCTGCTATTTGATTGCTGCTGCGATTTTTACTTTTTATTATATTCATCAAAAAAGACATGAATTTTGGCAAAAAAATGATTTTTTTTAACTTTCTGTGCTGACATTTTTCAAATAAAGTAAAATTTCTGTATACATGCAGCGCAAAAAATGTGGACAAACATGTTTTTGATAAAAAAAAACCCATTCAGTGTATATTTATTGGTTTGGGTAAAAGTTATAGCGTTTACAAACTATGGTGCAAAAATTGAATTTTCCCATTTTGAAGCATCTCTCTCATTTCTGAGCACCTGTCAGGTTTCATGAGGTGCTAGAATTCCAGGATAGTATAAATACCCCCCAAATTACCCCATTTTGGAAAGAAGACACCCCAAAGTATTCACTAAGAGGCATGGTGAGTTCATAGAAGATTTTATCTTTTGTCACAAGTTAGCGGAAAATGACACTTTGTGACAAAAAAAATAAATAAAAAAAAGTTTTCATTTCTGCTAACTGGTGACAAAAAAAAAATGAAATCTGCCACGGACTCACCATGCCCCTCTCTGAATACCTTGAAGTGTCTAGTTTCCAAAATGGGGTCATTTGTGGGGTGTGTTTACTGTCCTGGCATTTTGGGGGGTGCTAAATTGTAAGCACCCCTGTAAAGCCTAAAGGTGCTCATAGGACTTTGGGCCCCTTAGCGCACCTAGGCTGCAAAAGAAATGTCACACATGTGGTATCGCCTTACTCAGGAGAAATAGTATAATGTGTTTTGGGGTGTATTTTTACACATACCCATGATGGGTGGGAGAAATATCTCTGTAAATGAGATTTCTTTTGTTTTTTTTACACACAATTGTCCATTTACAGAGATATTTCTCCCACCCAGCATGGGTATGTGTAAAAATACACCCCAAAACACATTATACTACTTCTCCTGAGTACTGCGATACCACATGTGTGACACTTTTTTGCACCCTAACTGCGCTAAGGGGCCCAAAGTCCTATGAGTACCTTTAGGATTTCACAGGTCATTTTGAGGCATTTATTTTCTAGACTACTCCTCACGGTTTAGGGCCCCTAAAATGCCAGGACAGTATAGGAACCCTACAAGTGACCCCATTTTAGAAAGAAGACACCCCAAGGTATTCCGTTAGTAGTATGGGGAGTTCATAGAAGAGTTCATTTTTTTTTCACAAGTTAGCGGAAATTGATTTTTATTGTTTTTTCACAAAGTGTCATTTTCCACTAACTTGTGACAAAAAATAAAATCTTCTATGAATTCCCCATACACCTAATTGAATACCTTGGGGTGTCTTCTTTCTAAAATGGAGTCACTTGTGGGGTTCCTATAATGCCCTGGCATTTTAGGGGCCCTAAACCGTGAGGAGTAGCCTAGAAACCAAATGCCTCAAAATGACCTGTGAAATTCTAAAGGTACTTATAGGACGTTGGGCCTCTTAGCGCACCTAGGTTGCAAAAAAGTGTCACACATGTGGTATCGCCATACTCAGGAGAAGTAGTATAATGTGTTTTGGGGTGTATTTTTACACATACCCATGCTGGGTGGGAGAAATATCTCTGTAAATTAAAATGTTTTGATTTTTTTACACACAATTGTCCCTTTACAGAGATATTTCTCCCACCCAGCATGGGTATGTGTAAAAATACACCCCAAAACACATTATACTACTTCTCCTGAGTACGGCGATATCACATGTGTGACACTTTTTTGCAGCCTAGGTGCGCTAAGGGGCCCAACGTCCTATTCACAGGTCATTTTGAGGCATTTGGTTTATAGACTACTCCTCACGGTTTAGGGCCCCTAAAATGCCAGGGCAGTATAGAAACCCCACAAGTGACCCCATTTTAGAAAGAAGACACCCCAAGGTATTCCGTTAGGTGTATGGTGAGTTCATAGAAGATTTTATTTTTTGTCACAAGTTAGTGGAAAATGACACTTTGTGAAAAAAAAAACAATACAAATCAATTTCCGCTAACTTTTGACAAAAAATAAAATCTTCTATGAACTCGTCATACACCTAACGGAATACCTTGGGGTGTCTTCTTTCTAAAATGGGGTCACTTGTGGGGTTCCTATACTGCCCTGGCATTTTAGGGGCCCAAAACCACGAGGAGTAGTCTGGAAACCTAATGCCTCAAAATGACTGTTCAGGGGTATAAGCATCTGCAAATTTTGATGACAGGTGGTCTATGAGGGGCCGAATTTTGTGGAACCGGTCATAAGCAGGGTGGCTTCTTAGATGACAGGTTGTATTGGCACTGAAGTGCAGGAATGTTCTCAAATCGTGACCTGGACATGGCAATTAAGTCGTACCAGCAGTGATCAGAAAAAAAATTTCTGTCACTGCGGTGGGGCGGGTGAGGGTTTGGCCAGGTGATCAGAAGCCCGCAGGGGGCATATTAGGGCCTGATCTGATGCGTAGCAGTGACAGGTGGTGACAGGGGGTGACGGGGTGGTTGATAGGTGATCAGTAGGTGATTACAGAGGAGAATATATGCAAGCAATGCACTGGCGAGTTGATCAGAGGGGGTCTGGGGGGCTAATTGAGGGTGTGGGCGGGTGATTGGGTGCCTGCAAGGGGCAGATTAGTGTCTGATCTGATGGGTAGCAGTGACAGGTGGTGACGGGGTGATTGATGGGTGATTGATGGGTGATCAGTGGATGATTAGAGGGGAGAACAGATGTAAACAATGCACTTTCGGAGGTGATCTGAGGGTGGGTCTGCACGCAATCTGAGGGTGTGGGTGGGTGATCAGGTGCCCACAAAAGGCAGGTTAGGGTCTGATCTGATGGGTGGCGGTGACAGGTGGTGACAGGGGGTGATTGATGGGTGATTGACAGGTGATCAGTGGGTGATTATAGGGAAGAATAGATGTATACAGTACACAGGGGGGAGGGTCTAGGGAGGATCTGAGGGTGTGTGTGGGGGGGGGGGGTGTTCAGGAGCCCCCAGGGGGCAGTTTAGGACCTAATCTAAAAAATAGTGTTGAGATAGTGACAGGGAGTGATTAATCGGTGATTCGGGGGGTGATTGGGTGCAAACAGTTGTCTGAGGGGTGGGCAGGGGGGTCTGATGGGTGCAGTGGGCGATCAGGGGGCAGGATCAGTAAGCTTGGGTACTTACTAGGAGGGCTGCAACCTGCCCTGGTGGTCCCTCGATCACTGGGACCACCAGGGCAGGAGGCAGCCTGTATAATACGCTTTGTATACATTACAAAGCGTATTATCTGCTTTACATGCGGCAGATCGGGGGTTAGCAACCCGCCGCCGCTGCTAATTGGCTGGAGGGTTGACGTCGCGGGGGGGGCACATCCAGCGTGCGATCCCCGGCCAGTTAGTCCGCAACGAGCCGCCGCCGATCGGCGTATTGCGGTCGTTGCGGGCTCCACTTTGCCGCCGCCCCTAGATAAGGGCGGTCGGCAAGTGGTTAAAATCACAATCCAGTAAAATATATATATATATATATATATATATATATATATAGATAGATAGATAGATATAGATATATAGATATATAGATAGATATAGATCTATATACAGATAGACATAGATCTATATATATATATATATATATATGTATATATATATATATATATATATATATATATATATAGATCTATATATATATATATATATATACTGTATATATAGATCTATATATATATATATATATATATATATAGATATATATATATATATAGATCTATATATATATATATATAGTCCAGAGGTGGTCAGCAGCTCAACAGGCGGATAAACACTCTCCTGGTGGTGTGCACGCAATTGGGGGTGCCCAGTTCCCCTAAGGTACAACAAAAAATCCAGAGAATTGCAGCACACAAGCTCAGTTTATTGAGCAAATAATACAGCTTTACAGCAGCAAACGTTTCGGCTGTCCACAGCCTTTTTATATATATAGATCTATATATAGGTGGTTGGGAGGGGATCAAGGGATACATGGGGTTAAAAAATCTTTTTTTTATACTAAAATCGCACAGCCTGTCACGGCTGCAGGCTGTGCGTCTCTCCCTGTCACACAAGATCCACAGTGACAGGGAGAGGGAGGCGGAGAGGGAGGCGGAACGGCAACTATGTTGCCTTTCGGAGGGTGATCGCTGTGATTGGCTCACAGCGATCACACGGCAGGGAGCCAATCAGTTACGGCTCCTGCCGATACCCGGAAGCCTTAGCTGTCATAAGACAGCTAAGTGCAGCCAGTTCGGTGCGCACGATCGCGGCGGGGCCGGTGATAGAGATCTACGCCCTGCCAGCTAGGAGCCCTTCAAAACAGGGCGTAGATCTCTATCACCGCGGTCCGCAAATGGTTAAGTAAACATTTCAGCCCGCAGGTTGTTTTCACCTTATGGACAAGAGGAATTTTCACAATTCAGCTCTTCTTCCATTCATTCCCCAATAACTTTATTACTACTTATTACAATGAAACAATCTATACCTTGTTTTTTCATTATGCTAAGTATTATTTTATTCTAAATGCATTTTAATGGAAACAATAAGAAAACATTGGAAAACATTCATTATTTCTCAGTTTTCGGCCATAATAGTTTTAAAATAAAACGGAAAACTGTGGATAAAAGCCACACATTTTATTTGCCCATTTGTCCCGGTTATTTCAACGTTTAAATGATATCCCTAGTACAATGAGCCTGATTCACAAAGCTTTTCTGTTAAAATATCTCACCTTATTTATTAACTCACAATTTACCTCTCCTTAAATGACTTAACTAATGGTTTACCTAACTTTACATAACTCATGGTTTAGCTCTCCTTATTTGACATCACTCATGGTTTAGCTCTCCTTATTTGACATCACTCATGGTTCAGCTCTCCTTATTTGACATAACTCATGGTTTAGCTCTCCTTATTTGACATAACTCATGGTTCAGCTCTCCTTATTTGACATCACTCATGGTTCAGCTCTCCTTATTTGACATAACTCATGGTTTAGCTCTCCTTATTTGACATAACTCATGGTTCAGCTCTCCTTATTTGACATAACTCATGGTTTAGCTCTCCTTACTTGACATAGCTCATGGTTTAGCTCTCCTTATTTAACATAATTCATGGTTTAGCTCTCCTTATTTGACATAATTCATGGTTTAGCTCTCCTTATTTAACATAATTCATGGTTTAGCTCTCCTTCTTTGACATAACTAATGGTTTAGCTCTCCTTATTTGACATAACTCATGGTTTAGCTCTCCTTATTTGACATAACTCATGGTTTAGCTCTCCTTATTTGACATAACTCATGGTTTAGCTCTCCTTATTTGACATAACTCATGGTTTAGCTCTCCTTATTTGACATAACTCATGGTTTAGCTCGGCTTATTTGAATAACTCATGGTTTAGCTCTCCTTATTTGACATAACTCATGGTTTAGCTCTCCTTATGAGACATAACTCATGGTTTAGCTCTCCTTATTTGACATAACTCATGGTTTAGCTCTCCTTATGTGACATAACTCATGGTTTAGCTTTCCTTATTTGACATATCTCATGGTTTAGCTCTCCTTATTTGACATAACTCATGGTTTAGCTCTCCTTATTTGACATAACTCATGGTTTAGCACTTCTTATTTGACATAACTCATGGTTTAGCTCTCCTTATTTGACATAACTCATGGTTTAGCTTTCCTTATTTGACATAACTCATGATTTACCTTTCCTTATTTGACATAACACATGGTTTAGCTCTCCTTATTTGACACAACTCATGGTTTAGCTTTCCTTATTTGACATAACACATGGTTTAGCTCTCCTTATTTGACATAACTCATGGTTTAGCGCTCGTTATTTGACATAACTCATGGTTTAGCTCTTATTATATGACATAACTCATGGTTTAGCTCTCCTTATTTGGCATAACTCATGGTTTAGCTCTCCTTATTTGACATAACTCATGGTTTAGCTCTCCTTACTTGACATAGCTCATGGTTTAGCTCTCCTTATTTAACATAATTCATGGTTTAGCTCTCCTTATTTGACATATCTCATGGTTTAGCTCTCCTTATTTGACATAACTCATGGTTTAGCTCTCCTTATTTGACATAACTCATGGTTTAGCTCGGCTTATTTGAATAACTCATGGTTTAGCTCTCCTTATTTGACATAACTCATGGTTTAGCTCTCCTTATGTGACATAACTCATGGTTTAGCTCTCCTTATTTGACATAACTCATGGTTTAGCTCTCCTTATTTGACATAACTCATGATTTACCTTTCCTTATTTGACATAACACATGGTTTAGCTCTCCTTATTTGACATAACTCATGGTTTAGCTCTCCTTATTTGACATAACTCATGGTTTAGCTCTCCTTATTTGACATAACTCATGGTTTAGCTCTCCTTATTTGACATATCTCATGGTTTAGCTCTCCTTATTTGACATAATTCATGGTTTAGCTCTCCTTATTTGACATAACTCATAGTTTAGCTCTCCTTATTTGACATAACTCATGGTTTAGCTCTCCTTATTTGACATAACTCATAGTTTAGCTCTCCTTATTTGACATAATTCATGGTTTAGCTCTCCTTATTTGACATAACTCATGGTTTAGCTCTCCTTATCTATTTATCTCATGCATGATCTCTCCTTATTTGTTTATCTCATGCATTAGCACTCCTTACAGTTAAAAGGAAAAATAGGTGCATTTTTTCAGTATTACATCCATCACTAATTACAAGCCCATCATTTATTAATAATACACCCTCTTGACATACATATTAAAAAATGTTTAGTCCCTAAAGTCTGTAGGTGTAATTTTACTATTTGGCCACAAGAAGTCCTTGCGCATTATTTCCTATTGCGTACAATAAGTACAGTAAATAGGAAGTAGGGCGTGGCTGTATAACTTGAGAAGTGACGCAGGCATCTCACTGATGCCGGCGATCACGGAGGTCTAGAAGGGAGATGAATGAATGGGAACAAACTTCCCATTCGTTCATCTAATGATCGGCGGTGGGAACGAGCAAGCGGGAGGGAGCGCGGAGGCGCCATTTGGCGGACATGCACAGATTGGCTTAGGGGACTTCTGTTCCCTGCCACAACTCCCCCCTGTCGCTGAGACCATTCGGGATCATGGGCTTCCGCCCGCATGGATGCGCGCACAGCCTCGCAGACTGCACAGACATAAGTCTCACGTCCCTATAGCTACAGCAGCACCTGCCGCGGGCGTTAGACTCATGTCCGTGCGGCAGTAGTGGTTAAAGAAAGTCTCAGTGTGTTGTAGGGTGAAACACTAAAAAATGCAGAAAGTTGAAGATAAGGAAGGGTTAATACTAATCCGAAGTATCGCCCTACCAATATACCGGTTTTGTAGGTCAGCAGAGCCCAGGTCTTGTATCCTGACGCTATGTAACTTGTGTCCGGTAATAAAAACCATCTCCATCTGGTCACCTGTCACCATCACTCTATAAAACTATATTTAGCTCTAGTAATAGATGACTTGCCGGTTATTGACGCAGAATTCACCTCCTTGCCGTCTGCTGTACACCCATCTGGCTTATTGAGGACATGTGATGTACGCCTTGCCATAGCCTTGGGCTGATGGAGTCAGCAGACCTCCTGTGAAGGATTTTACGGAACTATCTGGTTGAGCGATTGTTTTTCCTGCTTGTTTGCAGGCGTCGAGGAACTGCGAGAGAAGCATCCCTGGATATAACTGAAGACAGATCGGAGAGACAGGTGTAATTGAGGGAGTGCTTTGTGCCAGGAGGACAATGTGAAATCTGCAGGAAATACAGTGAGTTGGGGGGAATGTCCCGCAGTACAGTATTGTGTCCTTAAAGGATACCCAAGATGACGTGACATGGTGAGATAGACATGTGTATGTACAGTGCCTAGCACACAACTAACTAGGCTGTGTTCCCTTTTTTTCTTTCTCTTCCTGAAAGAGTCAAACATCAGGTATGTAAGTGGCAGTTCCTGTCTGGTTCAGGACTGGGTCAGACTATAGCATAACCGTCACTGATAAGAAATTACAACTATAAAACACTTTCCTAGCAGAAAATGGCTTCTGAGAGCAGGAAAGAGATAAGAAGTTGTGTGCTGTGTTGCTTTTATTTCTTTCTCTGCCTGAAAGAGTTAAACTTTAGGCACGCAAGTGGCAGCTCCTGTCTGAGTCAGGACTACAGTGTGACCCTCACTGATAAGAAATTACAACTATAAAACACTTTCCTAGCAGAAAATGGCTTCTGAGAGCAGGAAAGAGATAAAAAGGGTCAATAGTTCATAGATTTTAGCTCTGGCATACTTCAATGAATGTGTCATTGAGCAAAAACAATAAAACAGTAAAAACTTAAAAAGTATAAAATAAAACTGGAATATCTTAAAAAGTCATTTTTATGAGAAGGAGGATAGATACAATTGTTTATTTCATTCGTTTATTTTCACCTCGGGTGTCCTTTAAGACAGAAGGTAACTAACTGCATGCAATTTCTTCGGCTTGTCCCAAATACTACACACATAGAGCCCCCTTTTCCACTAGCAGGGATTGCGATGCTGAATCGCAGCATCGCAAAACACTACCAATTTTTGAATCGCTAGGGCTGCCACTTTAAAGAGACACTGAAGCGAAAAAAAAAATATGATATAGTGAATTGGTTGTGTACTATGAATAATTACTAGAAGATTAGCAGCAAAGAAAATATTCTCATACTCTTATTTTCAGGTGTATAGTGTTTTTTCTAACATTGCATCATTCTATAATATGTGCAGATTACACAACACTCAGCATTCAAAATGAGTCTTTCAGAGCAGTCTGTGAAATAATGACCTCTCCTCTAGCAGAGAAAAAGTAAACAGTTCACTTACAGTTGAGATAATAAAAGTCAGATAACAGCCCTCTCCACGACTAAAGGCCCATACACACGTCAGATTTCCGCGAACGACGGGTCGTTTGAACGTCCCGTCGTTCGCCCGCTAAGTCGGGCGTGTGTACAGACTATTGTTCGTTTGATAAGAGTGTGTTTGAGCGATCCACCCGGCGGATCGCTCAAACTCACTCTTATTAAACGAACGATAGTCTGTACACACGCCCGATTTAGCGGGCGAACGACGGAACGACGGGACGTTCAAACGACCCGTCGTTCGCGGAAATCCGACGTGTGTATGGGCCTTTAGACTTAGTCGGAGAGCTTAATGGCTTGTTTGCATAGAGATAACAACTGGAGTTTCTCAACTCTTCCTGTACTGGAAACAATTAGACTGATGTATCTGATCTTAATGTTTTATTTCTTAGCTGTACTACACATACAAATCATAATATCATAATTTTTTTTTCGCTTCAGTGTCTCTTTAAGGGCTGGAACCCGCTAGAGCAATTTTTTTGAGCGTTTAGGAAGCGATTCAAAATACTAGCAATTTCCCTAATGTTAATGGATGGGCCAAATTCCACTGGAGCGATTGCGATTAGCAAAATCGCTAACGCAGGAAATGCGTTAGCGATTTTTGAGCGTCTGCATTTTTGAGCGTTAGCATTTTGCGTTAGCGTTTCTGCCATGTAAAGTATATAAACTGTGGCGTAATCGCTCATGAATCGCTACACAGAGCGATTTTGCTAGCTTTTTTAAAGTACTGCACTCTGTAAAAAAATTTAAATTAATTAAAAGGACCAATCAGAATTAAAAAATGCTAATTGCAAATCACTACACAATCGCTGGCAAAATGCTTACACTTTTTAAAATTGCTACCAAAATTGCCAGAAAACGCTAATGAAATTTCTTAGAAAATGCTCATTAACCTATTTTGGTTCCTGGACGTAGTTTCTACGTGCACGCGCGCTCCCGGCCGCGGATTCGGTAGCCAGGGAATCAATGTATCGGGCTATGGTGCCCGATCACTGATTCCTCTCCCCCGCTGAAAAAGCGACAGCTTCTCTCGGAAGCTGAGCTTTTTCTGGCCGTCTCCTTCCCGATGCGTCACTCTAAGCGTCTGTTACGCTTAGAGTGACGTCATGTAAACAAACTCATGGCCGCCATCTTGTGGCCAAAAAGTAATACTACACCTGTAAAAAAAAAAAAAAAAAAAAAAAAAAAAATTAACACACATTTACATTATAAATCTATTGTTTACCTCCCACCCTCCAAACCATTACAATAAAAAAAAACAAAAAACATGTAAATATTTACCTAAGGGTCTAAACTTTTTAAATATCAATGTAAAGATGAAATATTTCTATATTTTTTTTATTTTAAACTTGTAAATAGTGATAGATGCAAAATGGAAAAAATGCACCTTTATTTCCAAATAAAATATTGTCGCCATACATTGTGATAGGGACATAATTTTCACTGTGTAATAACCGGGACATATGGGCAAATACAATACGTGAGTTTTAATTATGGAGGCATGTATTATTTTAAAACTATAATGGCTAAAAACTGAGAAATAATGAATTTTTCCATTTTTTTCTTATTCTTCCTGTTAAAATGCATTTACAGTAAAGTGGCTCTTAGCAAAATGTACCCCCAAAGAAAGCCTAATTGGTGGCGGAAAAAACAAGATATAGATCAGTGCATTGTGATAAGTAGTGATAAAGTTATAGGCTAATCAATGGGAGGTGAACATTTCTCACGTGAAAACGACGGAACCTGAATGGGTTAAAAACGCTAGTGATTGTGATTAGCGGTAACGCTTTGTAGTAGTGGGTTCCAGGCCTCGCATAGGAATGACGGTAGATATTTTCCACTACCGCGATTTTTACAAAAGCGCTTTTTGTAAAAGCGCGATCGCGTTTGGGAGTAATTTTTACCGCAATTTTGCAATGCATTGCGCATGCAAAATCACGATCGCGTGTAAAAATAGCGTTTAGCAATTGTGTTTGCTGGTGGAAAAGGGCCCTTAATGCATCACATAAAGGCGGTGGGCAAAGTCAGACAAATCACTCCTTTTTGCCTGTGTGAGCCAGACACACACTGCCGTATGCAATTAACTTTTGTCCTGAATTTCCTCTTAAAGGGGAACTGTAGTAAGAGGTATACAGAGGCTGCCATATTTATTTCCTTTTAATCAATACCAGTTGCCTGGCAGCCCTGCTGGTCTGTTTTTTCTGCAGTAGTATCTGAATAACACCAGAAACAAGCATGCAGCTAATCTTATCAGATCTGACTTTAAAGTCTGAAACCCCTGATCTGCTTATTCAGGGGCTATGGCTAATAGTATTAGAGGCAGAGGATCAGCAGGGCTGCCAGGCAACTGGTATTGCTTAAAAGGAAATAAACATGGCAGCCTCCATATACCTCTCTTCAGTTCCCCTTTAAGCGATATTTTCAAACTTGTCATTAAAATGCCTTTTAAGTTACCTACAAGCAAGAAAATACTTAAAATAGTTGTACTAGTACTTTTTCACCTAATTATACTTTACTGTACTTTTTCATTTGCAAACTGCTGAAAAGTTATTCTAAATAGAAAATGAAAAATGATCTCCTAGGAGAGAACTCAGGAGAGAAAGTGTATGGCATACGGGCCACAGTATCTCACAGAAGTCAGTACACCTCTCACATTTTTATAACTATTTTATTATATGCTAGCTCTTGCTTTCTCAACCAGGGTTCCTGGAGGACTCTGCAGGGGTTCCCTAGCACTTTCCCCCATCGCTGGAAGTAAAACAGAGCACATTAAAATAGGGGGTACTGTAAAAATAAACACTAAATTGGGGATCAGAATAATAATGAGCATTAAAGAGAACCTGTAACAAAAAAAAAGTTCCCCTGGGGGGTACTCACCTCGGGAGGGGTAAGCCTCAGTGTCCCAATGAGGCTTCCCACGCCGTCCTCCGTCACTCGGGGGTCTCGCTGCAGCCCTCCGAACAGCGGCGATGTAAATATTTACCTTCCCGGCTCCTGCGCAGGGCTGTGGCGGCTCTCGGCTCAGAAATAGGCGAAAATACCCGATCGCCGTCGGGTCCTGCGCAGTAGAGCGGACCTGACTGAGATCGGGTATTTCCGTCTACTTCGGAGCCGAAAGCCGCCACAGCCCTGCGCAGGAGCCGGGAAGGTAAATATTGAACAAGCTGTCGGATCTGTCGGGCCGCTGTTCGGAGTGCTGCAGCGAGACCCCCGTGGGACAGAGGACGGCGTGGGAAGCCTCATTAGGATCCGGAGGCTTCCCCCTCCCGAGGGGAGTACCCCCAGGGAAATTTTTGATGTTACAGTGTCTCTTTAGTAAAAAGCACTAGGATAAGGAGACAGTATAATGAGGGGCAGTGTAATAGGGAGTAGTGAAATAAACAGCCTCATCTATTTTTAAAGGATACCCGAGGTGACATGTGACATGATGAGATAGACATGGGTATGTACAGTGCCTAGCACACACATAACTAGGCTGTGTTCCTTTTTTTCTTTCTCTGCCTGAAAGAGTTAAATATCAGGTATGTAAGTGGCTGACTCAGTCCTGACTCAGACAGGAAGTGACTACAGTGTGACCCTCACTGATAAGAAATTCCACTTTTTTATCTCTTTCTTGCTCACAGAAGCCATTCTCTGCTAGGAAAGTGTTTTATAGTTGGAATTTCTTATCAGTGAGGGTCACACTGTAGTCACTTCCTGTCTAAGTTTTTGCCGCTAATTGACGTCTATGGGCCGCATGAAAAAACGCATATAAAAACGCACATAATGAAAGTCAATGGGAATGCAATGTATTGCGTTTTGCTGCACATGCAGAAAAATATTCAAACGCACTAAAAACGCACACAGAAAAAACTCGCACATGACAGAAACGCGACCTTTCACGCTCTGTTATGTGTTCATCCACTTCCCTATGTGACGTTTTGTCCACTGAATCACACTAGATGGCAGCAAAGTACTCTTCTTGGGAAAGTGAGTGTTGTTTTTTCTCCAAAGAGATTAATTTTACTAGCGATGACTGGGGTTTTGTTTTGTTTTAAAGGACACCTGAACTAAAGAGGTATATGGAGGCTCCTCCCATATTTATTTCCTTTTAAACAATACCAGTTGCCTGGCTGCCCTGCTGATCTCTTTGCTTGTTCAGTGTCTGTGGCTAGAGTATTAGAGGCAGAGGATCAGCAAGCGTACGTTAAAAAGGGGCGCTGGGAAAAAAGGGCGCGGGGTTTTAAACGATAAGCATGGATAACGTTTAAAAATGAATTGTACTGTATTTCGTTTAAAATTAATGTTTTATAAAGTTATAAATCATTAAATAATGTGCATGAAATCGGCAATTGTAAAAACGTTAATCTTCCGTTTAAATAGTGAAACGTATAATAACGTTTAAATAAAAATTACTAAGTAACCCTCCCTGTACCTAACCCTAACCCCTAGACCCCCCTGTTGGTGCCTAAACCTAATACCCCCCTGTTGGTGCCTAAACCTAAGACCCCCCTGTTGGTGCCTAAACCTAAGACCCCCCTGTTGGTGCCTAAACCTAAGACC
Source organism: Hyperolius riggenbachi (assembly GCF_040937935.1). Lineage (NCBI taxonomy): Eukaryota > Metazoa > Chordata > Amphibia > Anura > Hyperoliidae > Hyperolius > Hyperolius riggenbachi. Next base: position 8,766,148 of record NC_090656.1, read on the forward strand.
CCCCTGTTGGTGCCTAAACCTAAGACCCCCCTGTTGGTGCCTAAACCTAAGACCCCCCTGTTGGTGCCTAAACCTAAGACCCCCCTGTTGGTGCCTAAACCTAAGACCCCCCTGATGGTGCCTAAACCTAAGACCCTCCTTAGAGATCACTGTATTGTGTGTAGAATAATGTTTTAAAAACAGTAAGGGATAAAATATATTACAATTTACATTACGTACTGATCGCTTTGTTTCGTGTATAATAATGTTTTACAAACACTAAGGGATAACTTTTAAAATAATGTTTTATTGAAATAGGAAGCGTAAATCATCACAAGCAGTTATAAAACATGAAAAATCTTCAGGCGCCGTTGGTAAACGTTATTATTCTCGGGCGCCCTTTTTTCCTGTTCGGCACCCAGTAAACGATAGTTATTATGGGAGTGAATGGCGGCGCCCGATTTGTCCACTAGCCACCTGCGCCCTTTTTTACTGTTTCCCAGCGAGACAGCCAGGTGACTAGTGTAATTGTTTAACAGGAAATAAATATGCCAAAATCCTATCCCTCTCAGTTCCGGTGTACTTTAGCCACTTGACCACTGAGGGTTTTTTACCCCCTTAGGGCCAGAGCAATTTTCATCTGTCAGCGCTCCTCCCATTCTTTCACCAATATCTTAATCACTACTAATCACAACAAAATGATCTATATCTTGTTTTTTTCACCACCAATTAGGCTTTCTTTGGGAGGTACATTACATTACAAAATGGTAAAAATTTATTATTTCTGAGTTCTCAGCCATTATAGTGTTAAAATAAAATGTTCTACTGTTTATAAAACCCACACATTTTATTTTCCCATTTGTCCCGGTAATAGCAATGTTTAAAATATTTCCCTAGTACAATGTATGGCGCCAATATTTTATTTGGAAATAAAGGCGTATTTTTTGAGTTTTGCATCCATCACTAATTATAAGCCCGCAAATTAAAAAAATACCGTAACATTAATATACCCTCTTGACACACCAATTAAAAAAGTTCAGTCCCTAATGCCCCAGTCCCATTTTTTTTTTTTTGTATGTAATTTTTTTTTTATACTAAAAAAAAGTTGGGGTACTATGGGGGAGTGTGGGAGGGAAATAGTTAATTTTAGATGTAAGTGTTGGTATTTTTATTAAATAAAATGTGTTTTGATGCTATGCTGCCATGGAGATTCGCCAGGAAATGAAAATTGCCTTTTTTGGTGAGTATACAATGTTCCTGTTTCCTGGCTACTCTATGACAGGAATACATATGGGCCATAACTAGCAGATAAAGACATACAAGGGAGGGTATGCAGGAAAACAAAAACAAATGTAATCAGTCATAATAACAAAATTAAAGCTCGTCCGTTACAAGGAATGCTGCTGGTGGGGTGGAGTTCTTTTTATATTTAGGAAGGTCCTATCTGGCAGTTGGAGGCGGAGAACTGCCCATATGTATTTCTGCCATAAGGTAGCGAAGAAACACCCGTATTACTGTACCTACTTCAGAGATGCTTGCTGGTTCTTGCCTATGCGGTACACTAGATGGCAGCAAAGCGCTCTACATTATAGCACTGAAATCACAACCAATATCTGTTTCGAGCCAAGATAAACAGGAACAGAATATATAAATACATTCGACTGTAAAGATGAGGGGAGGAAGCTACACTTGGGGCGGGTTACTGCGTTACACACATTCCAATGTCTCAACATAAACAGTGATTACTTGTGATTAAACAGTGCTTATTCCTCTCCGCCACTTAAAGAGAACCAGAGATGAAGCACCCTCTTGTATTTTACCTTATAAATCAGTGGGAACATGACAGTAAACACATAATCTGCTCTTTGTTTCATTGTTCTCTGTTTAATCTGACTGTTATCACCTCTGATAAGAATCCCAGACTGAGCATTCAGGCTAGCTTTGCTACGGAAAGATTATAGCTGAGTCTGTCTTCTCTGGTGTCTTTTCAAGCCCAAGCCTGCCCCCTTGTGGCTCTGCTATAATGACTCAGCTATAATTATTCCCTGCAATGCCAGACTGAATGCTCAGTCCGGGATTCTTATCACAGCTGATAACAGACACTTTTAGCAGTGAGGATGAAACAGAGAGCATGGTAAGTGTTTTCTCTAATGTTCTTACTGATATATATATGGCAAAATACACAAGGGTGCTTCGTCTCTGGTTCCCTTTAAAGCTCCAACTAAACCAAAAATACAAAATCCCTACACTTACAGCAGTCCTCATCAGCTGTTTCTACTTACAGCAGTCCTAAATCCCATACAATAAACCTGATGGCCATACACACATCGATATTTACCGGAAGATTATTACTATGACAGACTCTGCCAGTTATCTGTGACCCAACGAGCTGCATTGGTCATAATTTTGATGATTCACTGACAAAATAGTTCCAAATTATTATCAGACGGTAGATTTTGGTCTATCGGGGCGGTAGATCAACGGCCCTTAGCGTTGCACTGTATCGAACAATACACCATTGCAGTTTAGCTTTATCTAAAATGGTACAATTTTCCGCCAGATAGTCGGTTCTATTCGATAATTTCCAACCTGTCCAATCGGATTGCGTTAGATTTTGCAATCGATTTTGGGTACTTATCAATGTAAAATCTATCTCAAAATTGATCAGAAACAATTTGGATGTCTACACACCATGCAATTTATCGATCTGATGGAAAAATGTACCGTGTAGAGGAGGCTTAAGATAGATGTTTAACCAATGGTGAAATCTATTGAGAATCTGTGTGCAGTGTATAGGGGAAATCGATCCCTTTCTGATCAGGTTCAGGTCAGAGGAGGATTGAATGTTATTAAGGATAGCGCCACAGACGATCACTGCGGCACACAGGGCTCCGACCATTCTCCCTTCTCTTTTAACCCTTTCCCTGTGGCTCAACTATGGTAGACCTCCTGGATGAGTTCCCCCTGCTCAGCCCATCCTAAGGACCTGAGAACGCCGGGCTCCAGAACCTGGAGCACCATTACAGTCAGCTGAGCCAAGTGGACGTCTCCCATATGGCTGGCCGGTGCATGGACAGCACTGCCGCCGCTCCTTAGGGGACCAGGAAGACAGAACAGAACATCACCCGGGGTCGCCTCCTCTGCTGCTGCTGGGGAGGGGGGTTTCAGGTCACCTTGCTCTGCTGCGGACCACAGAACGGGGAGACGGGTGTGCTGCCAAACACTGCTCTCACGCGGATACACCATGTGGCTGCCAGGATGCCGTTACCCAGCACACTTGATGCTTGTGGTGTCGGAGGCTCAGCTGCCTGAGTGCTGCGCCAACTGCAGGTCCTCACTCTGCTGCGGCCGCGAGGGAGCAAGCCTGCCGCCGCCACCGCATCTCTCCATGTCTCTGCCACTGCCTGGTCTGCGAGACATGGGACGTCGGGGTCAGTGACGTAGCTACAGACCACAGGGCCCCGATGCAGAATTTGGACCTGGTGCTCAGTATAGTTATATACAGTATAGGTAGCCAGAAATAGGTGCTGAGTATAGGTAGCCAGGAATAGGTGCTGAGTATAGGTAACCAGGAATAGGTGCTCAGTATAGGTAGGTGGGAATAGGTGCTCAGTATAGGTAGCCAGGAATAGGTGCTGAGTATAGGTAGCCAGGAATAGGTGCTGAGTATAGGAAGCCAGGAATAGGTGCTGAGTATAGGTAGCCAGCAATAGGTGCTCCAGTATAGGTAGCCAGGAATAGGTGCTGATTATAGGTAGCCAGGAATAGGTGCTGAGTATAGGTAGCCAGGAATAGGTGCTGAGTATAGGTAACCAGGAATAGGTGCTCCAGTATAGGTAGCCAGGAATAGGTGCTGAGTATAGGTAGCCAGGAATAGGTGCTGAGTATAGGTAGCCAGGAATAGGTGCTCGAGTATAGGTAGCCAGGAATAGGTGCTCCAGTATAGGTAGCCAGGAATAGGTGCTCCAGTATAGGTAGCCAGGAATAGGTGCCCCCAGTATAGGTAGCCAGGTATAGGTGCTGAGTATAGGTAGCCAGGAATAGGTGCTGAGTATAGGTAGCCAGGAATAGGTGCTGAGTATAGGTAGCCAGGAATAGGTGCTCCAGTATAGGTAGCCAGGAATAGGTGCTCCAGTATAGGTAGCCAGGAATAGGTGCTCCAGTATAGGTAGCCAGGAATAGGTGCTGAGTATAGGTAGCCAGGAATAGGTGCTCCAGTATAGGTAGCCAGGAATAGGTGCTCCAGTATAGGTAGCCAGGAATAGGTGCTCCAGTATAGGTAGCCAGGAATAGGTGCTCCAGTATAGGTAGCCAGGAATAGGCAGAGAGGGAGGACGCAGTGGTGGGCACTGGGCAAACGAGCAGCGGTGGAGGAGGAGGTCATTAAATACTGACTTCCCCCTAGGGGGCACTGTTACTGTGAGATTGAACGAGAAGAACAGAAAGAAGTAAGTACATGCAGCGAGTGGATCCCGGCGGCAAAGTAAGTATTTGATGGCAGTTATGTGACACGGGGGAGAGATCAAGTTACAACATGTGATTAGAGAAAAATGAGAGGGAATTAGACTGACTAAACTCTCTACATACACACAGGGTACATTTCTTTATGTTTTCCTGCCTTCCTGTGCAAGAGTTCCACCGCACCGTCACTGATTGGCCGCCAGCCCGCCGGGATCCAGGAAGAAGATCGGAGGAGATGGGGATCCCGATGACCAGCAGAAAAGTCCTGGAGTCCAGTGCAGCATCGCCGATCGCTGCACGGGACCCAGGTAAGCATCAGGGCTGTGTTTTTAGCTACCCCGAGCCTAGCTCGGGGTTACAGCTCCCAGCTCTAATTCTTACCCCGAGCTACACTCGGGATTACCGCCAGGGACGGGAGAAGTATTAACTAGATCCATTAACTAGATCCTCGCCTCTGTGCAGAGAGCAGCTCACCTTATTAGATAGAGGGGAATGCCAATATGGACAGTTCAACATACAACATAGTGATAAACATCTGTTGATCCAGAGATCCAATACGGAAACCATTGAAGCCCTCCAGATGAGTCGGCGGATGGATCAGGGTAGCGGGCAGCACGGTGGCGTAGTGGTTAGCACTCTCACCCTGCAACGCTGGGTCCCCAGTTCAAATCCCATCCCCTTGCATGGAGTTTGTATGTTCTCCCCATGTTTGAGTGGGTTTCCTGTGGGCACTCCAGTTTCCTCCGAAATCCCAAAAACATACAGATAAGAAAAAAATGGTCCTAGACTACAATAGACATGTCACATGTGGGATTGGATTGTGAGCTCCTATGAGGACAGTCAGTGACATGACTATGTACTCTGTAATGTGCTGCAGAAGATGTCAGTGCTATATAAATACATAATAATAATATGGTAGGACATTACACTATGACTATGGTAGGATTAGAGTGTGAGCTCCTCTGAGGACAGTCAGTGACATGACTATGTACTCTGTAATGTGCTGCAGGAGATGTCAGTGCTATATAAATACATAATAATAATATGGGAGGACATTAGACTATGACTATGGTAGGATTAGAGTGTGAGCTCCTCTGAGGACAGTCAGTGACATGACTATGTACTCTGTAAAGTGCTGCAGAAGATGTCAGTGCTATATAAATACATAATAATAATATGGTAGGACATTACACTATGTCTATGGTAGGATTGGATTGTGAGCTCCTCTGAGGACAGTCAGTGACACGACTGTGTACTCTGTAAAGTGCTGCAGAAGATGTCAGTGCTATATAAATACATAATAATAATATGGTAGGACATTAGACTATGACTATGGTAGGATTAGATTGTCAGCTCCTCTGAGGACAGTCAGTGACATGACTATGCACTCTGCAATGTGCTGCAGAAGATGTCAGTGCTGTATAAATACATAATAATAATAATATGGTAGGACATTAGACTATGACTATGGTAGGGTTAGATTGTGAGCACCTCTGAGGTCAGTCAGTGACATGACTATGCACTCTGCAATGTGCTGCAGAAGATGTCAGTGCTGTATAAATACATAATAATAATATGGTAGGATATTAGACTACGACTATGGTAGGATTAGAGTGTGAGCTCCTCTGAGGACAGTCAGTGACATGACTATGTACTAGTGATGGGCGAACAGTGTTCGCCACTGTTCGGGTTCTGCAGAACATCACCCTGTTCGGGTGATGTTCGAGTTCGGCCGAACACCTGACGGTGCTCGGCCAAACCGTTCGGCCACATGGCCGAACTAAGAGCGCATGGCCGAACGTTCCCCGAACGTTCGGCTAGCGCTGTGATTGGCCGAACGGGTCACGTGGTTCGGGCCCGAACGCGCTCTGATTGGCCGAACGGTCACGTGGTTCGGGTAAATAAATACCCGAACCACGTCATATCTCCGCCATTTCTCTGTGGGTTTAGCTTTGGGTAGGCAGGCAGGGTAGTTCGCTCTCCAGCCACGCTAGCCAGGGTCCCCCCCAGTCATTGTGTGTCGCTGCTGGGAACAGTAGTACACCGCTCGCTCAGCCACACTATATAGCATTCTGTTTACTGCCACTCTGTGTACCTCGCTCAGCCACACTATATAGCATTCTGTTTACTGTTCTGTGTCTGCTGGGAATAGTAGTACACCGCTCGCTCAGCCACACTATATAGCATTCTGTTCACTGTTCTGTGTCTGCTGGGAATAGTGGTACACCGCTCGCTCAGCCACACTATATAGCATTCTGTTTACTGTTCTGTGTCTGCTGGGAATAGTGGTACACCGCTCGTTCAGCCACACTATATAGCATTCTGTTTACTGTTCTGTGTCTGCTGGGAATAGTGGTACACCGCTCGCTCACCCACACTATATAGCATTGTGTTTACTGTTCTGTGTCTGCTGGGAATAGTAGTACACTGCTCGCTCAGCCACACTATATAGCATTGTGTGTACTGCCACTCTGTGTACACGGCTCAGCCTGACTATATAGCATTGTGTGTACTGCCACTGTGCACCTCGCTCAGCCACGCTATATATAGCATTGTGTTTACTGCCACTCTGTGTACACCGCTCAGCCAGACTACATAGCATTGTGTGTACTGCCACTCTGTGTACACCGCTCAGCCAGACTCTATAGCATTGTGTGTACTGCCACTCTGTGTACACCGCTCAGCCAGACTATATAGCATTGTGTGTACTGCCACTCTGTGTACACCGCTCAGCCAGACTATATACCATTGTTTACTGACACTCTGTGTACACCGCTCAGCCAGACTATATACCATTGTTTACTGACACTCTGTGTACACCGCTCAGCCAGACTATATACCATTGTTTACTGACACTCTGTGTACACCGCTCAGCCAGACTATATACCATTGTTTACTGACACTCTGTGTACACCGCTCAGCCAGACTATATACCATTGTTTACTGACACTCTGTGTACACCGCTCAGCCAGACTATATACCATTGTTTACTGACACTCGGTGTACACCGCTCAGCCAGACTATATACCATTGTTTACTGACACTCTGTGTACACCGCTCAGCCAGACTATATACCATTGTTTACTGACACTCTGTGTACACCGCTCAGCCAGACTATATACCATTGTTTACTGACACTCTGTGTACACCGCTCAGCCAGACTATATACCATTGTTTACTGACACTCTGTGTACACCGCTCAGCCAGACTATATACCATTGTTTACTGACACTCTGTGTACACCGCTCAGCCAGACTATATACCATTGTTTACTGACACTCGGTGTACACCGCTCAGCCAGACTATATACCATTGTTTACTGACACTCTGTGTACACCGCTCAGCCAGACTATATACCATTGTTTACTGACACTCTGTGTACACCGCTCAGCCAGACTATATACCATTGTTTACTGACACTCTGTGTACACCGCTCAGCCAGACTATATACCATTGTTTACTGCCACTCTGTGTACATGGCTCAGCCAGACTATATAGCATTGTGTGTACTGCCACTCTGTGTACACCGCTCAGCCAGACTATATAGCATTGTTCACTGCCACTCTGTGTACACGGCTCAGCCAGACTATATAGCATTGCGTACTCTGCCAGTCAGTGTGTATATTGCTGGGATCAGTAATACTCCACTCACCGTCAACCACTATATGAGCTCACCATGAGTTCCTCAGAGACCTCCGCTGTGAGCAGCACTCCCAACAACAGCAACAGCCAACGCCCCACGCAAGCTATAACATCCACCCCAGCAGCCAGTGGTCAGCAGCAGCCCTCCCCGGAGGAGAACGTTGTGTCCATCGGTCCGGCGCCAGAGCGATTAATGAGGGCTGCCATTGAGGGGATGATGGGGCCTGATGTGGAGGAGGAGGTCGGGCTCAGGCCAGCATCCCAAGTTAATGTTGAGGACGATGAGGGGTCTGTGACTGTGTCTGGGGATGTTGGGGTGGCAGAGGTGGTGGGTGGGTCAGACTCAGGAGAAGAGTTGTATGATGAGGATGATGATCGGGACCATCTGTATGTGCCTCAGAGTCCGACCCCGGAAAACATGTTGTATCGTGTGTTTAGGTACTAAAATCTGCGTTCCCAGTAGTGTTGGGCGAACAGTGTTCGCCACTGTTCGGGTGCTGCAGAACATCACCCCGTTCGGGGTGACTATATAGCAGACTATATAGCATTGTGTTTACTGCCACTCTGTGTACACGGCTCAGCCACACTATATAGCATTGTGTTTACTGCCACTCTTTGTCTGCTGGGAACAGTAGTACACCGCTCACCCGCCACTGTATAGCATTGTGCTCTGTGTCGCTGCTGGCAATAGTGGTACACCGCTCACCCACCACTGTATAGCATTTCTGTACTGCCACTGTACTGCTGCCAGTCAGCGTGTACTGTAAGGATAAGTGAAATGAGGAAGAAATCCGGTGAAAGAGGGAGGGGCAAGGGAAGAGGTGTTTCCCCTGACGGTTGTGCTGGGGAGCTGTACTCCACGGCGGCGGCCCCCCACAATGACATATGACGAGTTTGAGGAGATGGAAGAGGAGGGTATGGACAATGTGGACATAGACCCAGATTTTGTTTGTGAACGAGAACATCGCCGTCGTAGCAGCAGCACAGATGAGTCTGTTGAAGAACCCACTGCTGCACGAGTTCGCCTTGTGCCACAAGGTAGGCGGCGCGCAATTTCAGGCACCACAAGCGTGGAAGTTCAAGTGAGAGGCAAAAGAGGCGCAAACAGAAATCGCCAGCAAGGCAGGTGCTCCAAATTCTGGGCTTTCTTTGAAGACTGCACTGAGGATGTTACCATGGCGATTTGCAAGGTGTGCAAGACCCGCCTGAGCAGGGGGAAAAGTATTAACAACCTCTCCACCACCAGCATGAGCCGCCACATGCTATCCAAACATCCCACTCTGTGGGCAAACGCGGCAGGACAGGGTACCACCAGCAACACTGCCTCCCTTGGGTTCACCAGACTCACCACCAGACCCGCCTCAGCAGCAGCAGTAGCCCAGCCATTGCGTGGTTCAAAACATTCCAAAAAATCAGATGACGCTGACACTGTCACTTTCCGGAGTAGTGCTCTTGAGGTCTCCCAGTGTTCATCAAACACAACAACCAACAGCCCTTCGTTGTGCAGCCCTACGGTTCAGTTGTCTGTCTCGGAGATGTTTGAGCGCAAGAGGAAATTGCCAGCAAATGACCCCCGGGCCGTGGCAGTAAGAGCCAGCATAGCCAAGCTTCTGGCCTGCGAAATGCTGCCATATCGAGTGGTGGAGACAAACAGCTTCAAGGGCATGATGTCAGTGGCCATCCCACGTTACGTGGTTCCCAGCCGCTACCACTTTGCGCGCTCTGCAGTGCCTGAGTTGCATGAGCACGTGGTCAGCAAAATAACCCGAAGCTTGAAGAATGCCGTTGCCTGCAAGGTTCACGTATCCGCCTCTCCACAGAAAATGCAGACCGTCTGACTCAAATTAAAATGAATCAATCCTGGATTGGAAATGACTACGCAACACTCCAGGACCCCAACCAAGTAACATGACCAATGAACATCTGGGATGGTTTAGCGTTTCCGGTCCCTGTTTATTGAACCTCTCATCTGTATTACATTTATGACTGCATGGCGGCAAAAAGCATTGCTGCTATATCCGCACGCTTTTTGTCCTCATGCAAGGCCTGGGTTGTTGTGTCTCAAAAAGCATGGCCTTCTCCTCCTGCGCCTGCTCCTGTTCCATCACGTGTGCTGCTGCTGCTGGGTTAGCGTTTCCGGTCCCTGTTTATGGAACCTCTCATCTGTATTACATTTATGACTGCATGGCGGCAAAAAGCATTGCTATATCCGCACGCTTTTTGTCCTCATGCAAGGCCTGGGTTGCGTCTCAAAAAGCGTGGCCTTCTCCTCCTGCGCCTCCTCCTGTTCCATCACGTGTGCTCTGTGCTGCTGCTGCTGCTGGGTTAGCGTTACCGGTCCCTGTTTATTGAACCTCTCATCTGTATTACATTTATGACTGCATGGCGGCAAAAAGCATTGCTATATCCGCACGCTTTTTGTCCTCATGCAAGGCCTGGGTTGCGTCTCAAAAAGCGTGGCCTTCTCCTCCTGCGCCTCCTCCTGTTCCATCACGTGTGCTCTGTGCTGCTGCTGCTGCTGGGTTAGCGTTACCGGTCCCTGTTTATTGAACCTCTCATCTGTATTACATTTATGACTGCATGGCGGCAAAAAGCATTGCTATATCCGCACGCTTCTTGTCCTCATGCAAGGCCTGGGTTGTTGTGTCTCAAAGCGTAGCCTTCTCCTCCTGCGCCTCCTCCTGTTCCATCATGTGTGCTCTGTGCTGCTGCTGCTGCTGCTGGGTTAGCGTTACCGGTCCCTGTTTATTGAACCTCTTATCTTTATTACATTTATGACTGCATGGCGGTAAAAAGCATGCTATCTGCACGCTTCTTGTCCTCATGCAAGGCCTGGGTTGTTGTGTCTCAAAGCGTGGCCTTCTCCTCCTGCGCCTCCTCCTGTTCCGTCACGTGTGCTCTGTGCTGCTGCTGCTGCTGGGTTAGCGTTACCGGTCCCTGTTTATTGAGCCTCTTCTCTTTATTACATTTATGACTGCATGGCGGCAAAAAGCATTGCTGCTATATCCGCACGCTTCTTGTCCTCATGCAAGGCCTGGGTTGTTGTGTCTCAAAAAGCGTGGCCTTCTCCTCCTGCGCCTCCTCCTGTTCCATCACGTGTGCTGCTGCTGCTGCTGGGTTAGCGTTACCGGTCCCTGTTTATTGAACCTCTTATCTTTATTACATTTATGACTGCATGGCGGTAAAAAGCATGCTATCCGCACGCTTCTTGTCCTCATGCAAGGCCTGGGTTGTTGTGTCTCAAAAAGCGTGGCCTTCTCCTCCTGCGCCTCCTCCTGTTCCATCACGTGTGCTGCTGCTGCTGCTGGGTTAGCGTTACCGGTCCCTGTTTATGGAACCTCTTCTCTTTATTACATTTATGACTGCCTGGCGGTAAAAACCATGTTACCTGTGCAAAGAAACATGACATTTTCAGCATTTAAAAGACAATTTTTCCTTTGAAACTTTACAATCAATTTTCTCAAAAACTATAAGCTCTTTTTGCTAAATTTTTTTCCCTCTTGTACCCACTCCCAAGGTGCACATACCCTGTAAATTTGGGGTATGTAGCATGTAAGGAGGCTTTACAAAGCACAAAAGTTCGGGTCCCCATTGACTTCCATTATGTTCGGAGTTCGGGTCGAACACCCGAACATCGCGGCCATGTTCGGCCTGTTCGGCCCGAACCCGAACATCTAGATGTTCGCCCAACACTACTATGTACTCTGTAATGTGCTGCAGAAGATGTCAGTGCTGTATAAATACATAATAATAATATGGTAGGATATTAGACTACGACTATGGTAGGATTAGATTGTGAGCTCTTCTGAGGACAGTCAGTGACATGACTATGCACTCTGCAATGTGCTGCAGAAGATGTCAGTGCTGTATAAATACATAATAATAATATGGTAGGACATTAGACTATGACTATGGTAGGATTAGATTGTGAGCTCCTCTGAGGACAGTCAGTGACATGGCTATGTACTCTGTAATGTGCTGCAGAAGATGTCAGTGCTATATAAATACATAATAATAATATGGTAGGACATTAGACAATGACTATGGTAGGATTAGATTGTGAGCTCCTCTGAGGACAGTCAGTGACATGACTATGTACTCTGTAATGTGCTGCAGAAGGTTTCAGTGCTATATAAATACATAATAATAATAATATGGTAGGACATTAGACTATGACTATGGTAGGGTTAGATTGTGAGCTCCTCTGAGGACAGTCAGTGACAGGACTATGTACTCTGTAAAGTGCTGCAGAAGATGTCACTACTATATAAATACATAATAATAATATGGTAGGACATTAGACTGTGACTATGGCAGGATTAGACTGTGAGCTAAGCTCCTCTGAGGACAGTCAGTGATATGACTATGTACTCTGTAATGTGCTGCAGAAGATGTCCGTGCTATATAAATACATAATAATAATATGGTAGGACATTAGACTGTGACTATGGCAGGATTAGACTGTGAGCTCCTCTAAGGACAGTCAGTGATATGACTATGTACTCTGTAATGTGCTGCAGGAGATGTCAGTGCTATATAAATACATAATAATAATATGGTAGGACATTAGACTATGACTATGGTAGGATTAGAGTGTGAGCTCCTCTGAGGACAGTCAGTGACATGACTATATACTCTGTAATGTGCTGCAGGAGATGTCAGTGCTATATAAATACATAATAATAATATGGTAGGACATTAGACTATGACTATGGTAGGATTAGAGTGTGAGCTCCTCTGAGGACAGTCAGTGACATGACTATGTACTCTGTAATGTGCTGCAGAAGATGTCAGTGCTATATAAATACATAATAATAATAATAATGATAATAATAATAATAATAATAATAATAATAATAATAATAATAATAATAATAATATGGTAGGACATTAGACTATGACTATGGCAGGATTAGACTGTGAGCTCCTCTGAGGACAGTCAGTGACATGACTATGTACTCTTAAAAGTGCTGCAGATGTCAGTGCTATATAAATACATAATAATAATATGGTAGGACATCAGACTATGACTATGGTAGGGATTAGAGTGTGAGCTCCTCTGAGGACAGTCAGTGACATGGCTATGTACTCTGTAATGTGCTGCGGAAGATGTCAGTGCTATATAAATACATAATAATAATATGGTAGGACATTACACTATGACTATGGTAGGATTAGAGTGTGAGCTCCTCTGAGGACAGTCAGTGACATGAGTATGTACTCTGTAATGTGCTGTAGAAGATGTCAGTGCTATATAAATACATAATAATAATATGGTAGGACATTAGACTATGACTATGGCAGGATTAGAGTGTGAGCTCCTCTGAGGACAGTCAGTGACATGACTATGTACTCTGTAATGTGCTGCAGGAGATGTCAGTGCTATATAAACACATAATGATAATATGGTAGGACATCAGACTATGACTATGGTAGGGATTAGAGTGTGAGCTCCCCTGAGGACAGTCAGTGACATGGCTATGTACTCTGTAATGTGCTGCGAAAGATGTCAGTGCTATATAAATACATAATAATAATATGGTAGGACATTACACTATGACTATGGTAGGATTAGAGTGTGAGCTCCTCTGAGGACAGTCAGTGACATGAGTATGTACTCTGTAATGTGCTGTAGAAGATGTCAGTGCTATATAAATACATAATAATAATATGGTAGGACATTAGACTATGACTGTGGTAGGATTAGAGTGTGAGCTCCTCTGAGGACAGTCAGTGACATGACTATGTACTCTGTAATGTGCTGCAGGAGATGTCAGTGCTATATAAATACATAATAATAATATGGGAGGACATTAGACTATGACTATGGTAGGATTAGAGTGTGAGCTCCTCTGAGGACAGTCAGTGACATGACTATGTACTCTGTAAAGTGCTGCAGAAGATGTCACTGCTATATAAATACACAATAATAATATGGTAGGACATATGACTATGGTAGGATTAGATTGTGAGCTCCTCTGTGGACAGTCAGTGACATGACTATGTACTCTGTAACGTGCTGCAGGAGATGTCAGTGCTATATAAATACATAATAATAATATGGTAGGACATTACACTGTGACTATGGTAGGATTAGAGTGTGAGCTCCTCTGAGGACAGTCAGGGACATGACTATGTACTCTGTAAAGTGCTGCAGGAGATGTCAGTGCTATATAAATACATAATAATAATATGGTAGGGCATTAGATTATGACAATGGTAGGATTAGACTCTGAGCTCCTCTGAGAACAGTCAGTGACATGACTATGTACTCTGTAATGTGCTGCAGAAGATGTCAGTGCTATATAAATACATAATAATAATATGGTAGGACATTAGCCTATGACTATGGTAGGATTAGATTGTGAGCTCCTCTGAGGACAGTCAGTGACATGACTATGTACTCTGTAAAGTGCTGCGGAAGATGTCAGTGCTATATAAATACATAATAATAATTAAAATCGCAGGCTAGGGTACAAACATTTATTAAAAAAATAATAATAAAATGCATTCAGAAGCCTGACATGTTTCCCAAGTATCCCCCTTGGTTCATAGATACCAAATATCCCTCTTTTGGAGAGACAGTCCTTCTGTCCCTCTTTTCTCCTCATTTGTCCCTCTTTCAGGACTGATGTACAGATCTCTGTAAATATATGTAATTTTCTACTGAAAAATGTGTTTAACTGACTCTAAACTTTATTCCCATTAAACTCTAAACTTTGTTCCCATCAATTAAATTTATATATTTCTTATTTTTAAATGTTAAACTGAAGAAAAGCTACTGATGATGGAGAGGACCGGTGTGGTTTAAATGATAAAACAACATCTTTTGATTCTGGATTCCCTGTGATATGCATGAAGAGGGGTGTGGTGGGGTGTGGTTAGAGGTGTGACAGGGGGGCGTGTCTTAACCCCCTCCTGACCGCCTAACACCGATTGGCGGCAGAAGGGTGGCAGCTACAGGACTGCCTGACGCCGATTGGTGTGAAGTCCTGTAGCTGCAGATTAGCGGGGGTCACACACGTATGCGGGCACATCCTCGCTTGAGTGACAGAGCTTTTTTTTACTTTGTACAGCGCTGTACTGGGGACAACCCTGTCACTTGGCTGTCCCCTAGAGACTCACAAAAAGCGATCACTCTTATATGCTGGGTACACACTATGAGATTTTATGGTCGATTTACTGTCAGGTCGATTATTTCCAACATGTCCAATTTGCTTTCCGAGCATTTTCCGATTGATTCCCTATTTAGGTTAATCGAAATCGATAGGAAAATGCTCGGAAATCGATCGGAAAGCAAATCGGACATGTTGGAAATAATTGATCTGACAGTAAATTGACCATAATATCTCATAGCTGTGATTGGCTGTCGGGGGTAGGGTAGGAGGGCGGAGGAATAAATTAAAAGAAAAAAGAACAATTTTTATATAAAAATAAGTAAATAAATAAACCAATGTTAAAATTAATAAAAGACAAAACAATGTAGCAGCAGCGACCAGATGCCACCAACAGTTGGTGGCAAGAAAAGGAGGCAAAATTCATGTGTGTGCTAAGCTGTATGACCCTGCAGCGAGCTGTTAAAGCTGCAGTGGCCTGAATTGTAAAAAAAAATAGCCTGATCACTAGGGGAGGGGGGGGTGTAAGCCTGTGGTCCTCAAAAGGTTAAAGTGTTTCTTAAAGGACAACTGAAGTGAGTGGGATATAGAGGCTGCCATATTTTTTTTACTTTTGAACAATACCAGTTGCCTGGCAGCCCTGCTCATCTATTTTGTTGCAGCAGTATCTGAATCACACCAGAAACAAGCATGCAGCCAATCTTACACAGATCTGACAATAATGTCAGAAACACCTGATCTGCTGCATGCTTGTTCTATGGCTAAAAGTATGAGAGGCAGAGGATCAGCAGGACAGCCAGGCAACTGGCATGACTTAAAAGGCAATAAATATGGCAGCCTCCATATCCCTCTCTTTTCAGTTGTCATTTAAGCCCCACACACGCTCAACAGTGGTCTTTTATGCAGCACAATTATCAAACAACTTTTGTTGTGAAACAAGTTGAAACAACCAAAAAAAAAAAGGTGCTTGCTATTGTTCACACAACTGACAAGACGTCAATCCAACAGTTAGAAACTGTTGGATTAACCATTTATCAGTTGTGTGAACAATAGCAAGCACCTTTTTTTTTTTTTTTTTTTTTTTTTTTTGGTTGTTTCAACTTGTTTCACAACAAAAGTTGTTTGATAATTGTGCTGCATAAAAGACGGCTGTTGAGCGTGTGTGCGGGGGATTTACTCTTTCTTATCTCAAAAAGTTGTGAGGCATGCTTGTTTCATCAGAGGAGGTTTGGCAAAGACAGTCCAGTGTACCACAGTGTGAGTGTGCACTGCAGGGTGATCACTGTCAGGGACGGATCAAGACCAAGTTGCACCTGGGGCAAGGTCAGGTTTTGGTGCCTAAAGGTCAGGTTTTGCACAAACTCTAGGGAGACACTGTGTGACTGCATACTCTAGGCTAGGGTGTCACATTGTAAATGCAAAGCAAGCTGTCACAATGAGCACACGGTGCAGGGTGTCAGAGAGTGCTTGCGCACTGCAGGGTGTCAGAGAGTCCTTGCGCACTGCAGGGTGACAGAGAGTCCTTGAGCACTGCAGGGTGACAGAGAGTAGGTACACATTCCAGGATGAGGGTGTCACCGGGTGTCACAGACATATAACAGGGTGACACACTTGTTAGGCTGCATCTGACACAGTAGCTGGTGGTAATTTCATCCTGGGCAGGAAGTTGTTTCCAGCTGTTTACATATTCAGTCTAACCTCGTCTCCCTCCACTGGTCAGCACACACCGTGCTTTCTCCATCCCTGATCGCTGCCTGAGAGCCAGAGGTGAGTGCTGCCTGGGGGCCACCTCGCCTCCTGTCCCCATCTCAGATACTGGAGAGGTGGGAGAGGGGCGGAGGAGATACTAGAGAGGCAGAGAGAGAGAAGGGCAGAGGAGATACTAGAGAGGTGGGGGAGGTGGAGAGAGAGGGGCAGAGGGGATACTAGAGGGGTGGGAGAGGCAGAGAGAGAGAGGGACAGAGGAGATACTAGAGAGGTGGGGGAGGTGGAGAGAGAGGGGCAGAGGGGATACTAGAGGGGTGGGAGAGGCAGAGAGAGAGAGGGACAGAGGAGATACTAGAGAGGTGGGGGAGGTGGAGAGAGAGGGGCAGAGGGGATACTGGAGATGTGGGAGAGGAAGAGAGAGAAGGGCAGAGGAGATACTACAGGGGTGGGAGAGGCAGAGAGAGAGAGGGACAGAGGAGATACTAGAGAGGTGGGAGAGGCAGAGAGAGAGAGGGACAGAGGAGATACTAGAGAGGTGGGGGAGGTGGAGAGAGAGGGGCAGAGGGGATACTGGAGATGTGGGAGAGGAAGAGAGAGAAGGGCAGAGGAGATACTACAGGGGTGGGAGAGGCAGAGAGAGAGAGGGACAGAGGAGATACTAGAGAGGTGGGAGAGGCAGAGAGAGAGAGGGACAGAGGAGATACTAGAGAGGTGGAGGAGGTGGAGAGAGAGGGGCAGAGGGGATACTGGAGGGGTGGGGGAGGTGGAGAGAGAGGGGCAGAGGGGATACTAGAGGGGTGGGAGAGGCAGAGAGAGAGAGGGACAGAGGAGATACTAGAGAGGTGGGGGAGGTGGAGAGAGAGGGGCAGAGGGGATACTGGAGATGTGGGAGAGGAAGAGAGAGAAGGGCAGAGGAGATACTACAGGGGTGGGAGAGGCAGAGAGAGAGAGGGACAGAGGAGATACTAGAGAGGTGGGAGAGGCAGAGAGAGAGAGGGACAGAGGAGATACTAGAGAGGTGGGGGAGGTGGAGAGAGAGGGGCAGAGGGGATACTGGAGGGGTGGGAGAGGCAGAAGGAGATACTAGAGGGGCAGGAGAGTGGCAGTGAGAAAGGGACGGAGGAGATACTAGAGAGGCAGAGGAGATTCTAGAAGGTGGGAGAGGATGAGGGAGAGGGACAGAGGAGATACTAGAGGGTAGGAGAGGCAGAAAGAGAGAGAGAGAGAGAGGGTCAGAGGAGATACTAGAGGAGTGGAAAGGGGCAGAGGAGATGCTAGAGAGGTGGGAGAGGAGGAGAGAGATGGGCAGAGGAGATGCTAGAGGGGTGGGAGAGGCAGAGAGAGAGGGACAAATGAGATACTGAAGGGGTGGAGAGTGGCAGGGGAGATGCTAGAAGGGTGAGGGAGGAGGAGAGAGAGGGACAGAGGAGATACTAGAGGAGTGGAGTGGGGCAGGGGAGATGCTAGAGAGGTGGGAGAGGAGGAGAGAGAGGAGCAGAGGAGATGCTAGAGGGGTGGGAGAGGCAGAGAGAGAGGGACAGAGGAGATACTAGAGAGGTGGAGAGCGGCTAGAGGGGTGGGAGAGGAGGAGAAAGAGGGACATAGGAGATACTAGAGGGGTGAAGAGGGGCAGGGAGATGCTAGAGGGGTGGGAGAGGAGGAGAGAGAGGGACAGAGGAGATACTAGAGATGTGGGAGAGGCAGAGAGAGAAGGGCAGAGGAGATACTAGAGAGGTGGGAAAGGTGGAGAGAGAGGGACAGAGGAGATACTAGAGAGGTGGGGGAGGTAGAGAGAGAGGGGCAGAGGGGATACTGGAGGGGTGGGAGAGGCAAAAGGAGATACTAGAGGGGCAGGAGAGTGGCAGTGAGAAAGGGACGGAGGAGATACTAGAGAGGCAGAGGAGATTCTAGAAGGTGGGAGAGGAGGAGGGAGAGGGACAGAGGAGATACTAGAGGGTAGGAGAGGCAGAAAGAGAGAGAGAGAGAGAGGGTCAGAGGAGATACTAGAGGAGTGGAACGGGGCAGAGGAGATGCTAGAGAGGTGGGAGAGGAGGAGAGAGATGGGCAGAGGAGATGCTAGAGGTGTGGGAGAGGCAGAGAGAGAAGGACAAATGAGATACTAGAGGGGTGGAGAGCGGCAGGGGAGATGCTAGAGGGGTGAGGGAGGAGGAGAGAGAGGGACAGAGGAGATACTAGAGGAGTGGAGAGGGGCAGGGGAGATGCTAGAGAGGTGGGAGAGGAGGAGAGAGAGGAGCAGAGGAGATGCTAGAGGGGTGGGAGAGGCAGAGAGAGAGGGACAGAGGAGATACTAGAGAGGTGGAGAGCGGCTAGAGGGGTGGGAGAGGAGGAGAAAGAGGGACATAGGAGATACTAGAGGGGTGAAGAGGGGCAGGGAGATGCTAGAGGGGTGGGAGAGGAGGAGAGAGAGGGACAGAGGAGATACTAGAGGGGTGGAGAGCGGCAAGATAGATGCTAGAGGGGTGGGGAAGGAGGAGAGAAAGGGACAGGGGAGATACTAGAAGGGTGGAAAAGGGCAGGGGAGATACTAGAGGGGTGGAGAGCGGCTAGAGGGGTGGGAGAGGAGGAGAAAGAGGGATATAGGAGATACTAGAGGGGTGAAGAGGGGCAGGGAGATGCTAGAGGGGTGGGAGAGGAGGAGAGAGAGGGACAGAGGAGATACTAGAGATGTGGGAGAGGCAGAGAGAGAAGGGCAGAGGAGATACTAGAGAGGTGGGAAAGGTGGAGAGAGAGGGACAGAGGAGATACTAGAGAGGTGGGGGAGGTAGAGAGAGAGGGGCAGAGGGGATACTGGAGGGGTGGGAGAGGCAAAAGGAGATACTAGAGGGGCAGGAGAGTGGCAGTGAGAAAGGGACGGAGGATATACTAGAGAGGCAGAGGAGATTCTAGAAGGTGGGAGAGGAGGAGGGAGAGGGACAGAGGAGATACTAGAGGGTAGGAGAGGCAGAAAGAGAGAGAGAGAGAGAGGGTCAGAGGAGATACTAGAGGAGTGGAACGGGGCAGAGGAGATGCTAGAGAGGTGGGAGAGGAGGAGAGAGATGGGCAGAGGAGATGCTAGAGGTGTGGGAGAGGCAGAGAGAGAAGGACAAATGAGATACTAGAGGGGTGGAGAGCGGCAGGGGAGATGCTAGAGGGGTGAGGGAGGAGGAGAGAGAGGGACAGAGGAGATACTAGAGGAGTGGAGAGGGGCAGGGGAGATGCTAGAGAGGTGGGAGAGGAGGAGAGAGAGGAGCAGAGGAGATGCTAGAGGGGTGGGAGAGGCAGAGAGAGAGGGACAGAGGAGATACTAGAGAGGTGGAGAGCGGCTAGAGGGGTGGGAGAGGAGGAGAAAGAGGGACATAGGAGATACTAGAGGGGTGAAGAGGGGCAGGGAGATGCTAGAGGGGTGGGAGAGGAGGAGAGAGAGGGACAGAGGAGATACTAGAGGGGTGGAGAGCGGCAAGATAGATGCTAGAGGGGTGGGGAAGGAGGAGAGAAAGGGACAGGGGAGATACTAGAAGGGTGGAAAAGGGCAGGGGAGATACTAGAGGGGTGGGAGAGGAGGAGAAAGAGGGACAGAGGAGATGCTAGAGAGGTGGAAGAGACAGAAAGAGAGAGGGGGGGGGCAGAGGAGATGCTAGAGGGGTGGGAGAGGTGGAGAGAGAGGGACAGAGGAGATACTAGAGGGGTGAAGAGGGGCAGGGAGATGCTAGAGGGGTGGGAGAGGAGGAGAGAGAGGGGCAGAGGAGATGCTAGAGAGGTGGAAGAGACAGAAAGAGAGAGGGGGGGCAGAGGAGATGCTAGAGGGGTGGGAGAGGTGGAGAGAGAGGGGCAGAGGAGATATTAGAACGGTGGGAGAGGTGGAGAGAGAGAGGGGCATAGGCGATGCTAGAGGGGTGGGAGAGGAGGAGAAAGAGGGGCAGAGGAGATACTAAAGCGGTGGGAGAGGAGGAAAGAGAGAGGTAGAGGAGATACTAAAGGGGTGGGGGAGGCAGAAAGAGAGAGAGGCAGAGGAGATACTATTGGGGTGGGAGAGGCAGAGAGAGAGAAGTGGAGGAGATACTAGAGGGGTGGGAGAGGTGGAGAGAGAGAGGGGCAGAGGAGATACTAGAGGGGTGGGGGAGGCAGAAAGAGAGGTAGAGGAGATACTATAGGGGTGGGAGAGGCAGAGAGAGAGGAGTGGAGGAGATGCTAGAGGGGTGGGAGAGGTGGAGAGAGAGAGGCAGAGGATGCTCTTGCCCCATCCCCATCAACAGAGATTTTCCTTCCTTCTGTCTGATTGATAGTTTTGATTCTGAGCAAAAATTTGATTTGTTCGGACATGTTGGAGCAAGAGATTTCTGTCAGATTCGAACAGAGTGTAAAGTGCTGCAGAAGACGTCAGTGCTATAGAAATACATAATAATATGGTAGTACATTAGACCATGATAGGATTAGACTGGGAGCTCCTCTGAGGACAGTCAGTGACCTGACTATGTGGTGGTGGTATATTTTTCTAAGAATTATCTTATTCTAAATGCATTGAATGTGGGGCAGTTAGATCAGTGAATATGGGGAATAAATATACTGCCTCGGAAACAGTAACTAGTTAAACTGTGACTATAATAGGATTACATTGTGAGCTCCTCTGAGGACAGTCAGTGACATAATATGGCAAGACATTAGACTATGACTATGGTAGAATTAGATTGTGAGCTCTTCTGCCTGAGGACAGTCAGTGACATGACTATGTACTCTATGCAGTGCTGCAGGAGATGTAAGTGCTATATAAATACATAATAATAATATGGTAGTACATTAGACTATGACTATAACAGGAATACATTGTGACATGACTATGTACTCTGTAAAGTGCTGCAGAAGATGTCAGCACTGTATACTTACATGAAGTGGAGAGAGATGGGTGGGGAGTAATGGAAAGAGAAACAGAGTATCAAGAGACTAAAGTAGTGAAAGGAAAGTAGTGCGGCGAGAGAAATCGGTAGGAAAAGGGGTAGTGTGAGAGAGGCTATGTAAAATATGGGGTAGAGATGGCTACACACCATTTAATTTATTTTCAATTCAAGAACTACAATCAATTTTTCTTATCGATGTGTACATTTTGAAAATCTGACCAATGTATCACATGTGTTTAGTTTTTCCCAAGTTATAAAAAAAATGAAATAAATTGTCAATTTAAGGGTTAATGGTTTCATTAAAATTGATCAGAAAAATCCACCACTCCTGATCTGCTTTTATGAAGAAGACCACAGGAAATCAGATTTCTGAACAAATTAAAAAAAAATAAAAAAAAATTTCTGTACAACCGATCTATTTATAGAATTTCTTTAAAGTGATCCGTAAGTAAAAAAAAAAATAAAATTGACTTTTACTTACCTGGGGCTTCCAATAGCCCCTTGCAGCTGTCCGGTGCCCTTGCCGTCTCCCTCCGATCCTCCTGGCCCCGCCGGCAGCCACTTCCGGTTTCGCCGTCAGGACCCGACAGGCTGGGAACGCGAGTTATTCTTCGCGTTCTCAGCCACAATTGCGCCCTCTATGCTGCTATATGATATATACTCTATGCTATAGAAGCATAGAGGGCGCTATTGTGGCCGGGAACGCGAAGAATCACTCGCGTTCCGAGCCTGTCGGCTCCTGACGGCGAAACCGGAAGTGGCTGCCGGCGGGGCCAGGAGGATCGGAGGGAGACGGCGAGGGCACCGGACAGCTGCAAGGGGCTATTGGAAGCCCCAGGTAAGTAAAAGTCATTTTTTTTTTTGACTTAAGGATCACTTTAACATTGGATGATTTTATTGTATCGTGAGTGGAAGGAAGACAAAAAACATTATTTTGATACACTCACTCTTATTAAACTCTACTTACTCTTAAAGTGTACCAGAGATAAACAATATTAAAAGATTTATCCATACCTGGGGCTTCCTCCAGCCCCCTGCGCACGGATCGCTCCCACGCCGCCGTCCTCCGTCTTCTCCATCTTGTATACCGGGTCCCGTAACTTTGGCCAGTCTGAGGATGCGCAGTTCTATCCTGAGGGAGAGCACTGCGCTTGCGCAGACTGGCTGCAACTGGCCGAACTTACGGCACCCGTTACAGAAGACGGAGAAGGATGAGGACAGCGGCGTGGGAGCGGTCCGTGTGGATGGGGCTGGAGGAAGCCCCAGGTATGTATAAATCTATTAATATTGTTTATCTCTGGTTTTCTTTAAGGCGGCCATGCACAACACAATTACCGTATGTACAGGTAGTCTTGAGCAGCGCACTCTACACACCATGTTGCAGGGGATGGGGGGGCACGAACACAGCAGGGAGCCAGCGGGCAAGAGCAGGAGCACTAGTGCACAATCCTTACACTCCTCTGCCAGTAACAAAACCTGCTCCACCCTCCGCTCTGCTCCACTGACTCGCATATAAGCCGAGGGGGTAACTTTTCAACACTTTTTTTTGTGCTGAAAAAATTAGACTTATACGCGAGTACATACAGTAAATGATCTAATTTTACGGCAATTTAAAAAAACAAAAACGAAAGTATTTACAGAAAAATTGAAATCTTTTCTATTGGTTTGGAAATCCGCCTGGATAATAAACATCTCTGTGTGATGGATGGATCAGACTTTTGAAGTGTTACATCCTACCAGAACATTTGATTGTAATTCTTGAATAAAAAAGACATTTAAAAAATGATAATGTGTGTGGCCACCTTAACTTTGATATACTGCAGCTCACCATGATGGACATACATACTCGGTATTCTGCTTATATCTCATTTAGGGACCTACCTATATAATATAACACGTGTCTCTGCGTCCTGTCCCTGTGTCCGTGCTTCCAGACTTGTCAGGTTGCTGTCTGTGTGCCTCATTGCATTGTGGGAAATAACAGGTTTTTCCATCTGCCAAGCAAGCAGCATCTCCCTGTGTGCATATACTGCGGACAGTGGCGTTGGACAGGTGAGCGGGATGCATCGGTATGCACGTTGCCGGGTTTAGCGGCCGTGGCCTAGTGCCCGTTTTTTAACAGGCAGGCCTTTTTACTAGTACAATATAATTTAGTCAGGATCTTTAGGTTCATATGCAAATATTTCAAAGCTAAAAAGGTATCATTTACATTGGACCTGAACTCTTGCACAGGACAGAAGGAAAACAAAGAGAAATGTACCCTGTGTGTATTTAGAGAGTTTAGCATGTCTATTGTCCCCTCATCTGTGACTAATCACAAGTTGTAATTTGATCTATCAGCTGTTTCATCTCAGGAATCTCCTCTGCCATGGCAGAACAGCTAGTTTGTTAACCCTATGTCTGCTTCCATGAAAGCAGGAAGTAGACCAACTGCAGATTTACTGCAGGATTTGTATCAGCTGTAACACAGAAATGATTTTCCTTAAAGGACAACTGCAGTGAAAAGAATATGGAGGCTGCCATATTTATTTCCCTTTAAACAATACCAGTTGCCTGGCAGCCCTGCTGCGCTATTTGGCTGCAGTAGTGTCTGAATGACACCAGAAACAAGTATGCAGCTAATCTTGTCAGATCTGACAATAATGTTAGAAACGCCTGATCTGCTGCATGCTTGTTCAGGGGCTATGGCTAGAAGTATTAGAGGCAGAGGAGCAGCAGGACAGCCAGGCAACTGGTATTGTTTAATAGGAAATAAATATGGCAGCTTCCATATCCCTCTTGTTACAGTTGTCCTTTAAAGGTTATTATGCTGTTTGTCTTTTAGAGCAGAGAGGAAGTTCTGATTTCGGGTCCACTTAAAAGGTATGGATCATGGAGGTATTTTCTGACGCACAGCTGACTTCCTGTCAAATAAACACTATTCAGCATTGTGGTTACTTTGTGAAGGAAAATATCCATGCTAACAGATGTCAGCACTTAGCGGAGTACCTTACTTCTTTCTATACATGTCACATACAGAATAAGAGGAAGTGTGCAGAGAATTACTGAAAATCTGCAGGAAAGTGTACATTATTTATATTCTCTTTCAAATGTACTTCAAATAACCATTCCGTCTTATCCTCCTTTATATTCCAAGCATGTCATACCCTGCATACCTGCTGTAATCCCGTCTCAGGCTTGCAGGAGGAGGACTTTGCACAAGCTGCTGATATGAGACCCTTTTACACTTACTGCGTTGCGTCGACTGTCCTAACCCTTCGTAACAGTAGTGATAGCCGTATGGGGCTTTTACACTGTACGCGTTGCGGCGTCTTGCGACGGGTTCCGTCCCGCCCCCGTAACAGTAACATTTGCAATGGCGTGGTAACCCCAGAAGTGAGATAAAGTAAGCTACACTGATTTTTTTTTCCGCTCCGCAGCAATGCAAAATGACCCTGAAAGAGAAGAAGTCATTAGCACCACATAACATGAGCAGGAGGGGAGGAGCAGGGGTTACTGACACTAATAGAACAAGGAGGGACCGCAGGAATGAGAGAGAAGGGGAGGAGCAGGGGTGACTGACGCTAATAGAACAAGGAGGGGCCGCAGGAATGAGAGAAGGGGAGGAGCAGGGGTGACTGACACTGATAGAAGGAGGAGGGGCTGCAGGAATGAGAGAGAAGGGGAGGAGCAGGGGTGACTGACACTGATAGAACAAGGAGGGGCCGCAGGAATGAGAGAGAAGGGGAGGAGCAGGGGTGACTGACGCTGATAGAACAAGGAGGGGCTGCAGGAATGAAAGAGAAGGGGAGGAGCAGGGGTGACTGACACTGATAGAACAAGGAGGGGCTGCAGGAATGAGAGAGAAGGGGAGGAGCAGGGGTGACTGACACTGATAGAACAAGGAGGGGCCGCAGGAATGAGAGAGAAGGGGAGGAGCAGGGGTGACTGACACTGATAGAACAAGGAGGGGCTGCAGGAATGAGAGAGAAGGGGAGGAGCAGGGGTGACTGACACTGATAGAACAAGGAGGGGCCTCAGGAATGAGAGAGAGGGGGGGTGCTTGGGGCCCTTGTAAAACTCACACCAAGGCCCCCCAAGCTCCTTAGTTATGCCACTGCCATAATCAGTCCCTGTGGCAGCGCACCACCTAGTGGCATGCTTGAGGCTCAGCTGATGGCAGAGTCCGGCCTGTACTGTGTGTGCTCCTGTGATCAGTGATTGCTGATATCGTGCATCTGCAGTCAGGAAGGAGTTGGGCCCAACCCTTTCCCTCCTGTAAGCAGTGTGAGTGTCACAACTTGTTCTAATGGTATGTGTGTCATCCTATGCAGCCGAGGCAACCAGTTCCCACACTGTGCCGGGACAGTCCTGAGACGGGAGTCATATGACAGCGCGTGACGTCGTGCAGCAGCAGGATAAGAAGGTATCCGCGGGATGGGTGATGGGTCAGCACCGTAATCCTTTCCTGGGTCTCTCCTTGCAGAAGTGACAGTGCAGTATGTGGTGGATGCAGAGGAATGACATTTACTAATCATGTCTTCTGTGTTGTGAGATCTCTGCTTTTCGGGACATTGCTCACTAATGTCGCATCAGCTATTTGGGTTTTAGGATAGAGTTACAATAGAGATAAAATTGATACCCCTGTAATGCTGGGGTGTCATACTTTCTGACCACCCAGCACAACAAGGCTGAGAGCTGGATAATGGAAAAGGCTACACAGGCTGCCCAGAGCAACTGCAGCTCTGGGATTCTGATAAGACGCAATGGCAGTGCAGTGCGATGTTGCGCTGCTCTTGCGATAGCAAACATTCAGACAGATACAAGACAGACTGGAGTGAGGTAGCCAATAGCAACTGCCGCAATGGCTACCTCGCAAGGACAGGACTATGCTAGCTAAGCACAGGTGATCACGCTAAGCGCAACCTACCGAAACGTGCTAAAACCCGACTAGCTACACAGGATATCAACAGTTCGAGTACGTATATATCAGCGGCACTGATATATCACCGTAGCACGAATTTAAGGAAAATAGCAAAAGCTGACAAGAATATGTATATATTGGCGATGAACCAATCTATAACATAAGCAAGGAAGACTAGCTAGATCTGGACAATACAAAATCTCTGCACTAGAAAGAGTATGTATATATGTCCCCGTGGGAAATGTATAATCGTAGCTCCACAAGATAACTGAACTAGAAGTAGCAAGACAAGGTAATATTCACAATATCAAAGGACCCAGTAACAGCTAGACAGAGCTGAAACTATGACGGGCGCGGTCTAAAAGGGGAGGCAGACTTTTATGCTGGCATCAGCCAATGGATGCAAGCATGCAAATCTCCACACAGCTGAATGGTAATCATTTAATCCTGAGCTGGCTTGGTTACCATTTTCTAGCTGAAAGACTATCTGTACCAATGCATGCAGTCCTATGCAACAACATGCATGCAGGAAATCCAGGGCTATCTGGCTGCAGTACAGCTGTAGTAAGCCATTGGCGGAATCCCTTTTGGCTAAGATCAAGTGTAGTATCTGTTCTTGAGGTTTTTGGGGGGACCTGGAGGGATGGCACAGTGGCAGTGTGTCCCTCCTTGTCATAATTCCCCAGAGGCTGATGGAATGGATCTACCACTGGTCGAAGCTGAAAGGCTGAGGGCTTTGCTTAGGCGTACTGCCCCTGGAAGTGGCGCTCCAGGTGCAACTGAAAAAACCTGGGATGTGGCAGATCCCAGGCGGAAGTAGGGTGCTTTGGTCTGTACTGCCCATATGCATAGCCGACTAACGCAGCTCTCCGGCCTTTTGGCTAGGGAGAGTGCGGAATTTTTATCACTCCGGCCGCAAGGTCGGGGCCAGCTTGCTGGCACCGGGGACTTGTCCCCTGGGGACTTCGGTTCCCGCCCCGGCTCCCTCTCGGGGGAGCCACCAACCATGTGGACACGGTTGCCACATGACCAGGCCCTTTGGGTAACCAATGGACAGGTTGGGGTCCTTCTATCCTTCGGGTGTTGGAGGACCCAAGAAACCCCCTGCGCCGAAGGCAAAGGGGGAAGGTTCCCTTCGGGGAACACCAGAATGGCCCTGCTGTATTGTGGGGCCCGTAGCTCCCCATGCACGTTTTGTGGGGGTGCTTTACGCACTCACGCTTTTTCTGTGCATGGGCATTAAGGCCTTGCTTACCCGGGACTTCTGTTGCATGCAAAAGGAGCCAAGAAAGCTAAAAAAAAAAAATAAAAAAAAAATTGGTGGAATGATGACAGCATTCTGAGCTGCCCAGAGCTGCAGAGCACTTGCAAATGACAATGTGACTCATTGCAAATGCGCAACCGAATGCAGGCTGACAAGCCAGAACTGTCAGTTTGCGGCTCCACCACAATGGACAGAACACGCCACAGGAGGAATCCTTACAACCCCCTACTGTACAGTGGTGTGAAAAACTATTTGCCCCCTTCCTGATTTCTTATTCTTTTGCATGTTTGTCACACTTAAATGTTTCTGCTTATCAAAAATCGTTAACTATTAGTCAAAGATAACCTAATTGAACACAAAATGCAGTTTTAAATGATGGTTTTTATTATTTAGTGAGAAAATCTACATGGCCCTGTGTGAAAAAGTGATTGCCCCCCCTTGTTAAAAAATAACTTAAAGGTGGTTTATTACACCTGAGTTCAATTTCTGTAGTCACCCCCAGGCCTGATTACTGCCACACCTGTTTCAATCAAGAAATCACTTAAATAGGAGCTATCTGACACAGAGAAGTAGACCAAAAGCACCTCAAAAGCTAGACATCATGCCAAGATCCACAGAAATTCAGGAACAAATGAGAACAAAAGTACTGTAATTGAAATCTATCAGTCTGGTAAAGGTTATAAAGCCATTTCTAAAGCTTTGGGACTCCAGCGAACCACAGTGAGAGCCATTATCCACAAATGGCAAAAACATGGAACAGTGATGAACTGTAACGATCCGCTCAGCTGCCTGCGCAGGCAGGCAGCCTTTTGATCATTATTCAGGTCTGCATGCTGCAGGACTCTGGAAAGAAGGCCTTCTGTCAGTTTTTGCAGCTTGTGCTTGCAGAGGAATTTGCATACGTTGTCATGCAAATTGCCTGGCCACATTCATTGGAGGCGTGTACTATAAGTACTATGTCTTTCCCACAATGCTTTGCTGGTCATTTCCCTTCCATGCTCAGTTCCTGATGGACACTGCTGGAGTGTCAGCCATTGCTATCTAGTATAGTTAATTCCTGGGGGTTGCTTTAGGCTCCCCTTCTAGCCCAGTCAGGTTGTATTATCTGTATTGCCTGTTCCGTCTTGTCTTGCCTGTTTGCCATTGTCCTGTCCCTATGGTGGTTGACAGGAAATGGTTCTGATCTATGTTCTTGGAGTATAGCTGGTGCAGCGGTTGCTACCAGCTATCTCTTCTGTTCTGTTTCCTGGGATCGCGCTAGCTACTTTGTGCTAGCGCTGGGGATCCTTCTGTTCTGTTTCTTGGGATCGCGCTAGCTACTTTGTGCTAGCGCTGGGGATCCTTCTGTTCTGTTTCTTGGGATCGCGCTAGCTACTTTGTGCGAGCGCTGGGGATCCTTCTGTTCTGTCTTGTCTGTCGCGATTGCGCTGTCACCAGCGGCGGTTGATAGCGAATCGTTCTGTCTTGTTGGGATCGCACTGGCCTCTAGCGGTAGCGGCTGGGGATCCTTCTGATCTTGTTCCTGGAGTGTAAGCTGGAGCAGCGGTTGCTACCAGCTACCTCATCTGATCTGTCTTGTTTAGATCGCACTAGCCGCTAGCGTTAGCGGCTGTGGATCTTTCTGATCTGTGTTCCTGCTTGGATCACACTTGCTCTGGCGGAAGAGCGGTGGATCCTTTCTGCCTAGTTTCTGTTTTCGTGTGTCTGTCTTGTCTGTTGCGACCGCTTGCTGAAGGCTCGGTGAGGTAACCGTTAAGCAAGCGTCGCGTCCTCTGTTTCATGTTTGTCTGTCAATGGTTAGTTAGGCGTGCTTGTCTCTGTTGTGCTTATCACGTGGAGACCGCGCATAACCGCGTGCACTGTTGCGAATGAGTGCGGTGTTCGCGGTTAGCTAGCGTTTATTATTTTCCGTATCTCCTCATTGTATTATTTGCTGTGCCTTTGCTAACCTCGTATTCTGTTCTGTTCTGCCTTGTGTCACGTCTGGCGATCGCACCTCTCGTGATCGCATTCCTATTTCGTATCTGCTGTTGTGTGTGCGCGGTCGCGGGGTGGCGACTGGATTGGCGCACACACATACAACCTGTCCCTTTGCTCAATCTCATTCGCAATCGCCTCTCTTGCGATTGCGTTCTGCGCTTCGTACAATTCCTGTCTGGCACTTGTGGAGGTACAGAGGATTGATTCCTCTGCACTCCCCAGCGCCATCTGCCGACAGGAATTTCCCTCTACAGGTGCGTAGCACCTGTTGCTGGGTGCCTGCAAATTATACGCTTGTGGAGGATTTCTGCCGTGTCAGCGCACGCGTTGTGCGCTGATCACGGGGAAAGTTCCACAATCGTTACAGAATGACCAGCCCAACCCAAAACCCCAGTGTAGAGGGAATTTCTGATTTGTACGATTTTGCTGAGTATGATTCCTGTGTCTTTAAGAGTTTCAAAAAATTAAATTCAGAGACGAAAGAGGATTTTCTCTCTGAATGCGTAAAATTTTGTCTGAATCCTACTTTTCAAATTACTGATCCGTCCACGTCTGCTCTCCAATTAGCGTATGTGCTTTTGAAAGACGATCTGTTTGTATGGGCTCTTGAAATCTTGCAAAACAATTCTTGGAATGATAATCTATATCAGTTTCTTACATTTACATTCTCCTACTGGTTTAAGTTGCCTCGCTTGCCACCTGCCCTGTATGAGTGTGTAGTTGCTAATGAGTCAGCTGCTCTACCTACTTCATGCAAAACCATTCAGTTTGAAAATGAATGCAGTAACTATTCCCCTGTGTCTAAACAGCAGCCACCTAAAGCAGCAAGGACTAAAAGCAGGAAAAAGAAAAGGAAGACTGCTCAGCTGAAAGATCCGTTGCCCATAGCAACTACAAATAAGAAAATTGTTTCTGTAAAGTCTGAAATTTCTCAGTCTCAGGTTTCATTATCCCAAGAAAGGGCATTCGTGGATCCTTTGATAGGCAGGATTATTTTCTATATTAAAGGAGTAAGAAAGTCTTTGCATGTTCCTGACCCCAACCCTTATGAGGGTTTCTTGGAAACCGAGTTGTTTGAACCCCCATTTGCTCCATGGGATATTGGGGCATTAATTGAGGAGTTCGAGATTGATTGGAAGGCGTTTTGCGATTTCTACATCGCAAAAAGCGCAGAGATTCTTTATGCTTGTCTTGATTCGGTGTACGCTTTGATTGACTCTGATGAGTGTGACGAATGTTTTGTGGATCCGGTGCTCTATGTATGGCAAACGATTTTGGATGAGTTGCACACACACCAACCAATTGATTCCAATAAAGAGACATCGTTGTCGGATGATTGTTCCTGCTTTTCTGGGGTAAAGCATGAGAGTCTTGACTTTGTGCAATCTGAAATGAATGAGTATGCCGCTGTGGTTGATTCCTGTGCGAATCCTGGAGGATTCTCTCCTGACAGTGTGCGGTTTGAATCTGTGCGATGTAATGCCTGTCTCTCAGATGTTCCTGCAGATTGTGATCAACATGAATGTGCCAGCTTTCTCAAAGATATGTGGGATCCCTTGTCATCTAAGAACAGATCTTTAAGATCTTCCATCTATGATCCTGCTATGGGAAAAATTCCTAAACTATGCAGCATCAAAAGTGAAATTAATATGCCTAATAAAGTTTATTCTGTTGATGTCGCTCTGTCTCACCCTGTTCACACCTGTAAGGGCCCGTTGCCTGGGGACAATTGCTCCAGTGTTTCGACCCTAGATGCCTTGCAGTCTGCTCCGCAGATCGCGGAGATTTGCGCTATGGAAGCGTCAGTTTCACAACCTAAAGCGATCTTGGATTCGCAGGTTTTGCGTTCTGGCTCCTCGGATTTGACATCGTTAGCCGAGTCTGAGAGTGAGACAGCACTTTGGTTTTGCGAATCTGACTCTGAAGCGTCTTTGCTGGGTCCAGAGAGGGTTTCTCTGAGCCTGCCCTGTAACATGGATAGTACAGAATCCTTTTTAGAAAACTTGAAAAATGATGCTCCTGAGATCTTGTTGGATGTTCTGGAGGTCTCCGAGTTCCTCCCAAAGGGTGCTGAACCTGTAGGAGATGTCTCCTGCCCCCCAAATCCTTCTGAGGTGTTACCCTCTTCCGTAGGCATTGCTGCCTTGCTGGCTACCTTTTCAGCTCTGATGGAGCTTCACTCCTATGTAGTCAATGATGATATTATTGTCACAGAAATTTCTGAATTTGTATCCGAGTCTTCTTGTGAAAGTCCAGTGCCTGTGACCTCCACTCATGATGATTCTCTGTCCGGTACTGGTTTTGGTCTTGTCGTGCTGGACTCTGAGGTTGGCAGTTCCCCGACATGTACTGAGGTTTCTCCTGTGCTGGTGTACCCCAGTGTGCTCTGTGACCCAGAAAGCCCAAGTGTGCCTCAGTTACCAGCGTACTCAGATGCTTCCCTGGTGGAGACATGCTCTGATATGGCCTGCCTGCTTGCATGCCCAGAAGTGGTCCCTGAAAGTCTTGATCTTGGTGGGTGTCCTAGTAATTCTGAAGCCGGAATTGTCATTGGTTCCATGGGGGTTCTTGGTAATTCTCCATGTGAGCCTGGTGATTGTTCTGCCCTCTTGGAATCTTTGTGGAGCTTCAAAGGGTTCTGGGAGATTCCGGGAGAAATTTTGCTTGGTACACTGGATAAGATCAACTGTGGCTTTTGTGTTGTAAGGGACACTTCGAACAGGTATTGTGGCAGGTTTGGTATTTTCGGACGCTCCGTGGAAGGTGGTGGGTATTGTCTGGAGGGTGTCGTTGGCTTCTTCTCTGGTGTTCACAGTCCTGATGGGTGTTATACTGGGACTGGTAGTACTGATGGGCATGTTTCGGTGGCTTCTGTTTCCGATGAGGTCGGTTTCGGGTGGACTGACTCTGGAATTGGACCTTGTCGGGCTGCCCCGACCTTCATGAGTCTTCAGTTTGAGTCTGTTGCTAATAGCAGTTTTGAGGGTCGTCTGGAATTCGACCCTGGAGGGGGGGGTACTGTAACGATCCGCTCAGCTGCCTGCGCAGGCAGGCAGCCTTTTGATCATTATTCAGGTCTGCATGCTGCAGGACTCTGGAAAGAAGGCCTTCTGTCAGTTTTTGCAGCTTGTGCTTGCAGAGGAATTTGCATACGTTGTCATGCAAATTGCCTGGCCACATTCATTGGAGGCGTGTACTATAAGTACTATGTCTTTCCCACAATGCTTTGCTGGTCATTTCCCTTCCATGCTCAGTTCCTGATGGACACTGCTGGAGTGTCAGCCATTGCTATCTAGTATAGTTAATTCCTGGGGGTTGCTTTAGGCTCCCCTTCTAGCCCAGTCAGGTTGTATTATCTGTATTGCCTGTTCCGTCTTGTCTTGCCTGTTTGCCATTGTCCTGTCCCTATGGTGGTTGACAGGAAATGGTTCTGATCTATGTTCTTGGAGTATAGCTGGTGCAGCGGTTGCTACCAGCTATCTCTTCTGTTCTGTTTCCTGGGATCGCGCTAGCTACTTTGTGCTAGCGCTGGGGATCCTTCTGTTCTGTTTCTTGGGATCGCGCTAGCTACTTTGTGCTAGCGCTGGGGATCCTTCTGTTCTGTTTCTTGGGATCGCGCTAGCTACTTTGTGCGAGCGCTGGGGATCCTTCTGTTCTGTCTTGTCTGTCGCGATTGCGCTGTCACCAGCGGCGGTTGATAGCGAATCGTTCTGTCTTGTTGGGATCGCACTGGCCTCTAGCGGTAGCGGCTGGGGATCCTTCTGATCTTGTTCCTGGAGTGTAAGCTGGAGCAGCGGTTGCTACCAGCTACCTCATCTGATCTGTCTTGTTTAGATCGCACTAGCCGCTAGCGTTAGCGGCTGTGGATCTTTCTGATCTGTGTTCCTGCTTGGATCACACTTGCTCTGGCGGAAGAGCGGTGGATCCTTTCTGCCTAGTTTCTGTTTTCGTGTGTCTGTCTTGTCTGTTGCGACCGCTTGCTGAAGGCTCGGTGAGGTAACCGTTAAGCAAGCGTCGCGTCCTCTGTTTCATGTTTGTCTGTCAATGGTTAGTTAGGCGTGCTTGTCTCTGTTGTGCTTATCACGTGGAGACCGCGCATAACCGCGTGCACTGTTGCGAATGAGTGCGGTGTTCGCGGTTAGCTAGCGTTTATTATTTTCCGTATCTCCTCATTGTATTATTTGCTGTGCCTTTGCTAACCTCGTATTCTGTTCTGTTCTGCCTTGTGTCACGTCTGGCGATCGCACCTCTCGTGATCGCATTCCTATTTCGTATCTGCTGTTGTGTGTGCGCGGTCGCGGGGTGGCGACTGGATTGGCGCACACACATACAACCTGTCCCTTTGCTCAATCTCATTCGCAATCGCCTCTCTTGCGATTGCGTTCTGCGCTTCGTACAATTCCTGTCTGGCACTTGTGGAGGTACAGAGGATTGATTCCTCTGCACTCCCCAGCGCCATCTGCCGACAGGAATTTCCCTCTACAGGTGCGTAGCACCTGTTGCTGGGTGCCTGCAAATTATACGCTTGTGGAGGATTTCTGCCGTGTCAGCGCACGCGTTGTGCGCTGATCACGGGGAAAGTTCCACAATCGTTACATGAACCTTCCCAGGAGTGGCCGGCTGTTAAGCTTGGAGGTGTATTCTCCACAGTCAGCATGCAACACATAAGCTGACGTGAAGGAGGTACACACACTAGCACAAGGAATCAGGATATCCCCAGTTTAGTGGAGGAGAGGACTGACTCCAATAGGAGATTGTGGTGCACAGAGCCGGTGCAGATCCGAACAGCCACAAACAACACTTTCGTAATAACGTCTCAGCGCAAAGTAGCGCTGAGCGCATAAACCAGGACTGAGGAGATCAGGACAGGTAGACAGAATGAACGCTTGCTAAACTAGCCACTACTTAGTGACAGCAAGCGTCCACAACAAGACAGACTGGAATGAGGTAGCCAATGCGTTTGCAGCGATGGCGTGCCTCACAAAGACAGGACAGGATAGTCAGGAAATAGCAGGATCAAGATAGATAAACGTAACACAGATAAATATACAATAAGTATGATTTCCGAGCGTATTACAATTACAGCTATCAATGAAACTATTTGTAACGTCTGACTAACATATGTATATATCGGCAATGAACCGATATATGACATAAGCAGGAACTCTGACTAAGACTGGAGTAATACAGGGAACAGGACTCAGAAGGATTCGCTATCTCTTCGCAGAGATGAACGCAATCCACAAACAGGACCAGGAACAGGATAACTAGCTCAGCGTGCTGGAACGCTGACTAACGGAACATAGGATATAAACAGTTCGTGTACGTATATATCAGCGACACTGATGTATCAACGTAACACGAATACAAGGAAAATAATAAACGTGCGAGTATGCGTATATATTGGCGATGAACCAATATATGACACAAGACAAGCAAAGTAACAACTTCTAGAAACAAGAGCAGAACTAGGAGGACTCGCTGACCCCTTCGCAGGAGTCAGCGCAGTCCACACGGACTAGGAACGAGGTGGGGCACGGGCAGAGTAACAGACAGAATCTGAGACTATGGTAGCCCATCAAGCATTGCAGGAAGCAGTTCTTTATACTGAGGTCATCCAATGGGAGCAGACCTGCAGATTCCCACACAAGTGAATGGTAATTAATCACAGGCTGATAGCAGGAAAAGGCAGACAATGATATGCAGCCTGCAGGAAAGGGATTGCCCCTCCATTGCAGCAGACAATGTTTGTTTACACAAAAGCATATTAAACTGTCATTAACTTCAGAGCGACTGCAGATGGAATCAGCAACTAGTTTAAGTGCAAACCAAACTATGCAAGCAAATGCATGTAATGACATTAGAACTGCTTGTTTTGCAATACCACTGCAGTCAGCAGTAAACACTGCAGAAGCGATCATAACACCGGCCGACCAAAAGTACCCCAAGAGCGCAGAGAAAACTCATCCGAGAGGCCACAAAAGACCCCAGGACAACATCTAAAGAACTGCAGGCCTCACTTGCCTCAATTAAGGTCAGTGTTCATGACTCCACCATAAGAAAGAGACTGGGCAAAAACGGCCTGCATGGAGGATATCCAAG
This sequence comes from Hyperolius riggenbachi, assembly GCF_040937935.1. Taxonomy (NCBI): domain Eukaryota; kingdom Metazoa; phylum Chordata; class Amphibia; order Anura; family Hyperoliidae; genus Hyperolius; species Hyperolius riggenbachi. The sequence continues at coordinate 8,802,193 of NC_090656.1, forward strand.
GCGCAAACCACTTTTAAGCAAAAAGAACATTAAGGCTCGTCTCAATTTTGCTAAAAAAAACATCTCAATGATTGCCAAGACTTTTGGGAAAATACCTTGTGGACCGACGAGACAAAAGTTGAACTTTTTGGAAGGTGCGTGTCCCGTTACATCTGGCGTAGAAGTAACACAGCATTTCAGCAAAAGAACATCATACCAACAGTAAAATATGGTGGTGGTAGTGTGATGGTCTGGGGTTGTTTTGCTGCTTCAGGACCTGGAAGGCTTGCTGTGATAGATGGAACCATGAATTCTACTGTCTACCAAAAAATCCTGAAGGAGAATGTCCGGCCATCTGTTCCTCAACTCAAGCTGAAGCGATCTTGGGTGCTGCAGCAGGACAATGACCCAAAACACACCAGCAAATCCACCCCTGAATGGCTGAAGAAAAACAAAATGAAGACTTTGGAGTGGCCTAGTCAAAGTCCTGACCTGAATCCTATTGAGATGTTGTGGCATGACCTTAAAAAGGTGGTTCATGCTAGAAAACCCTCAAATAAAGCTGAATTACAACAATTCTGCAAAGATGAGTGGGCCAAAATTCCTCCAGAGCGCTGTAAAAGACACATTGCAAGTTATCGCAAACGCTTGATTGCAGTTATTGCTGCTAAGGGTGGCCCAACCAGTTATTAGGTTCAGGGGGCAATTTCTTTTTCACACAGGGCCATGTAGGTTTTGAGGTTTTTTCTCACTAAATAATAAAAAACATCATTTAAAACTGCATTTTGTGTTCAATTATGTTATCTTTGACTAATAGTTAACGGTTTTTGATGAGCAGAAACATTTGAGTGTGACAAACATGCAAAAGAATAAGAAATCAGGAAGGGGGCAAATAGTTTTTCACACCACTGTATATCTTTATACATATATATCTGCTACTTTGACCTTTTTCTTTATTGCTGTGTTAACCCAAAACTGGTATTAAACCCCATCTCATTCCCTTGCATTAGCTTAACACTCCACCTCAACCTCTGCCTTACAATAGTCCCCGCTGCCTCCCTTCTGCCTAATACTAGCCTCCCCTGACCCTTCTCTGCCTTACAATAGTCCTTGCTGCCTCCCTCCTGCTTAATACTAACCTCCCCTGACCCTTCTCTGCCTTACAATAGTCCTCGCTGCCTCCCTTCTGCCTAATACTAACCTTCCCTTACCCTTCTCTGCCTTACAATAGTCCTCACTGCCTCCCTTCCGCCTAATACTAACCTTCCCTGACCCTTCTCTGCCTTACAATAGTCCTCACTGCCTCCTCTCCGCCTAATACTAACCTTCCCTGACCCTTCTCTGCCTTACAATAGTCCTCACTGCCTCCCTTCTGCCTAATACTAACCTTCCCTGACCCTTCTCTGCCTTACAATAGTCCTTGCTGCCTCCCTTCTGCCTAATACTAACCTTCACTGACGCTTCTCTGCCTTACAATAGTCCTCACTGCCTCCCTTCTGCCTAATACTAACATTCACTGACGCTTCTCTGCCTTACAATAGTCCTTGCTGCCTCCCTTCTGCCTAATACTAACCTCCCCTGACCCTTCTCTGCCTTACAATAGTCCTCACTGCCTCCCTTCTGCCTAATACTAACCTTCCCTGACCCTTCTCTGCCTTACAATAGTCCTCACTGCCTCCCTTCTGCCTAATACTAACCTTCCCTGACCCTTCTCTGCCTTACAATAGTCCTCACTGCCTCCCTTCTGCCTAATACTAACTTTCCCTGACCCTTCTCTGCCTTACAATAGTCCTTGCTGCCTCCCTTCTGCCCAATACTAACCTCCCCTGACCCTTCTCTGCCTTACAATAGTCCTTGCTGCCTTTCTTCTGCCTAATACTAACCTCCCCTGACGCTTCTCTGCCTTACAATAGTCCTCGCTGCCTCCCTTCTGCCTAATACTAACCTCCCCTGACGCTTCTCTGCCTTACAATAGTCCTCACTGCCTCCCTTCTGCCTAATACTAACCTTCCCTTACCCTTCTCTGTCTTACAATAGTCCTTGCTGCCTCCCTTCTGCCTAATACTAACCTTCCCTGACCCTTCTCTGCCTTACAATAGTCCTCACTGCCTCCCTTCTGCCTAATACTAACCTTCCCTTACCCTTCTCTGCCTTACAATAGTCCTTGCTGCCTCCCTTCTGCCTAATACTAACCTTCCCTTACCCTTCTCTGCCTTACAATAGTCTCCCCTGCCTCCCTTCTGCCTAATACTAACCTCCCCTGACCCTTCTCTGCCTTACAATAGTCCTCACTGCCTACCTTCTGCCTTATACTAACCTTCCCTTACCCTTCTCTGCCTTACAATAGTCCTTGCTGCCTCCCTTCTGCCTAATACTAACCTTCCCTTACCCTTCTCTGCCTTACAATAGTCTCCCCTGCCTCCCTTCTGCCTAATACTAACCTCCCCTGACGCTTCTCTGCCTTACAATAGTCCTCACTGCCTCCCTTCTGCCTAATACTAACCTCCCCTGACGCTTCTCTGCCTTACAATAGTCCTTGCTGCCTCCCTTCTGCCTAATACTAACCTCCCCTGACCCTTCTCTGCCTTACAATAGTCTCCCCTGCCTCCCTTCTGCCTAATACTAACCTCCCCTGACGCTTCTCTGCCTTACAATAGTCCTTGCTGCCTCCCTTCTGCCTAATACTAACCTCCCCTGACCCTTCTCTGCCTTACAATAGTCCTCACTGCCTCCCTTCTGCCTAATACTAACCTTCCCTGACCCTTCTCTGCCTTACAATAGTCTCCCCTGCCTCCCTTCTGCCTAATACTAACCTCCCCTGACGCTTCTCTGCCTTACAATAGTCCTTGCTGCCTCCCTTCTGCCTAATACTAACCTTCCCTTACCCTTCTCTGCCTTACAATAGTCTCCCCTGCCTCCCTTCTGCCTAATACTAACCTCCCCTGACGCTTCTCTGCCTTACAATAGTCCTTGCTGCCTCCCTTCTGCCTAATACTAACCTCCCCTGACCCTTCTCTGCCTTACAATAGTCCTCACTGCCTCCCTTCTGCCTAATACTAACCTTCCCTGACCCTTCTCTGCCTTACAATAGTCTCTCCTGCCTCCCTTCTGCCTAATACTAACCTCCCCTGACCCTTCTCTGCCTTACAATAATCCTCACTGCCTCCCTTCTGCCTAATACTAACCTTCCCTTACCCTTCTCTGCCTTACAATAGTCTCCCCTGCCTCCCTTCTGCCTAATACTAACCTCCCCTGACCCTTCTCTGCCTTACAATAGTCCTCACTGCCTCCCTTCTGCCTTATACTAACCTTCCCTTACCCTTCTCTGCCTTACAATAGTCCTTGCTGCCTCCCTTCTGCCTAATACTAACCTTCACTGACCCTTCTCTGCCTTACAATAGTCCTCACTGCCTCCCTTCTGCCTAATACTAACCTTCCCTTACCCTTCTCTGCCTTACAATAGTCTCCCCTGCCTCCCTTCTGCCTAATACTAACCTCCCCTAACCCTTCTCTGCCTTACAATAGTCCTCACTGCCTCCTCTCCGCCTAATACTAACCTACCCTTATCCTTCTCTGCCTTACAATAGTCCCTGCTGCCTCCCTTCTTCCTAATACTAACCTTCCCTGAGCCATCTCTGCCTTACAATAGTCCCTGCTGCCTCCCTTCTGCCTAATACTAGGCAGCACGGTGGCGTAGTGGTTAGCTCTCTCGCCTTGCAGCGCTGGGTCCCTGGTTTGAATCCCAGCCAGGGCACTATCTGCAAAGAGTTTGCATGTTCTCTCCGTGTCTGCGTGGGTTTCCTCCGGGCACCCCGGTTCCCTCCCACATTCCAAAAAACATACGGATAAGTTAATTGGCTACCCCTAAAATCGGCCCTAGACTACAGTACTTACACTACATAATATAGACATATGGCAATGGTAGGGATTAGATTGTGAGCTCCTTTGAGGGACAGTTAGTGACAAGATATATATATACACTGTACAGCGCTGCGTAATATGTCGGCGCTATATAAATACTAAATAATAATAATAATAATAATAATAATAATAATACTAACCTTCCCTGACCCTTCTCTGCCTTACAATAGTCCTCACTGCCTCCCTTCTGCCTAATACTAACCTTCCCTGCCTTATACTAACCTTTTCTTACCCTTCTCTGCCTTACAATAGTCCTCCCTTCTGCCTAATACTAACCTTCACTGACCCTTCTCTGCCTTACAATAGTCCTCACTGCCTCCCTTCTGCCTTATACTAACCTTCCCTGACGCTTCTCTGCCTTACAATAGTCCTCACTGCCTCCCTTCTGCCTAATACTACTGTAAATAGTAGAGGGGATTGGGGTGCAGTAGAGGGGACAGGGGTACAATTGAGGGTATTGAGATACAGTAGAGGGTATTTTGGTGCAATACAGGAGCAGAGTGTTTTGGGGCATAATAGTGGGACAAGAGGATTGAAGTACAATAGTAGGATAGGGTCACTGGGGTGAAGTAGAGGGATTGGGGTACAATAGAGAGGACTGGGGTACAAAGGGACTGGTGTACAGTATAGTGGGAGAGGGGATTTGAATACAAGAGAATGACAAGAAAATCAGGGGGCAGTAGGAAAGCATAGGAGATTAGGATACATAATGGGACACAAAGATTGGGGTACTGTAACGAGTGACACTTGGCTACAGTAGAGAAATTAAGTGGATTGAGATACTATAGACTACTGGCTTATTCAGTATAGAACGTTCCAGTAGTAGAACCGCACACCAAAGCGTGTGGATGCTGGTGCTAGACTCCAAGGCTGCTCAACATAGTAATTCAAAAGAAGAGTCCGCACACAGACTTAAAAACACACCTCAAGCAGCCAGGATCAGAGGGCCCCCTAGTGGCTATGGGCCCCATAGCATCGCTATGGTTGCTATGGTGATCCCTACGCCCTTGTTGCAGGAACAATGTGCAACGATTTATTGTCCCATCACACACATGCAATTATGTCAGACCTGCAAGGCCGACGATCGTTTCGGGGCCACTCAGGGTCCCCTTTGTCAAGGCATGAACATGTCTTTCTGCTTCATGCCTTGACAAAGGGGACCCTGAGTGGCCCCGAAACATTGTTCCTGCAAGTCTGTGTGTGGACTCCTCTTTTGAATGACGTTATTCAGTATAGAGACTTAAAGTTGGTAAGTAGGACATTTATTTCTACAGACCTAAAATAGTTTTGTTTTTTGTTTGGGAGCAGCGCCTGTAATGAGATAAGTTTGTGATGAATGGTGCGCCGTGCACCTGTCCTGTCCGCAGCAATGATGTCCCCCTCTGTGTGACATTATTACCTGTCACTGAATCGCAGACCTCACACATTCCGGGATCACTTATTGTATTTTTCGGAAGTTTGACGGATTTAACGCTTTATTTGTGCAGACTTTTCGTGCGTTGGGTAATGGAAACGTGGACCGGAATCTGAGCTTTGCTTTGTGCTCCTTGTTTGATGGATTGCAGAACAAGACAAACAGGACACAGCGAGAGTACCGGGATCATCTGTCATCAGGAGAGGGGAGGGGGGACAGCAAAGTCATGCTGCCTCTTCCTGGACTGGCTGCTGGTGGGGGGGATAGTTCTGTCCTTTACTGCCAAGTAATAGAGCGAGAAGTGGCCTGGGGCATGAGTTATCTGCTGTACATATGGAATAAATGACACTTCTGCAACACCCAGCAAACAAAACTTATAAAGTTGAAGCACGCCTTGGGCTCAATTCTCTAACTGCTATCACAGCAGTAATCATGCGATCTGCCGCGTGCAAAGGTTTTTAGCGTTAGTTCACGTGATAAGGGAAGGTTTTCCCGCAGTAGATCGCATGATAACTGCTGCGATAGCAGTTATCAGGCTTTAGAGAAACGAGCCCAAGGTGTGAGAGAACTATGGAGGTTGACATATTCATTTCCGTTTAAACAATGCACATTTCCTGGCAGTCCTGCTGATCCTCTGTCTGTTAAAGGACAACTGTACTGAGAGGAACATGGAGGCTGCCATATTTATTTACTTTTAAACAATACCAGTTGCCTGGCCGCCCTGCTGATCTAGTGGGCTGCAGTAGTGTCTGAATAACACCAGAAACAAGCATGCAGCTAATCTTATCAGATCTGACATTAATGTCAAGAAACACCTGATCTGCTGCATGCTTGTTCAGGGGCTATGGCTAAAGGTATTAAAAGGCAGAGGATCAGTAGGACAGCCAGGAAACTGGTATTGCTGAAAATGGAATAAATATGGCAGCCTCCACATACCTCTCGTCTCGCTACAGTTATCCTTTAAGGCCCCTTTCACATTTCTTGCTTTCCGTTGCAACTTAACTGTTCTTCAATCGCACCGCACTGGTTCCAAAAAGTAGCACCACACCTTAAAGGAGTTCTTTTGCGAAAAAAGTAGGCAGTTAAAAAATGTGACGGATGACAGGTTTTGGGCCAGTCCATCTTTTTAGGGGGATTCTCAGGGCTTTCTTTGTTTTCAACAGCATTTCCTGAACAGCAGTTGCAAAATCTAACTGACATAATAGTGTGCAAGTGATTAGGGAGGCCGGCTGGTATCTTGCTATTTTGGCAGTTAAACTGCTGTTCAGGAAATGCTGTTGAAAACAAAGAAAGCCCTGAGAATCCCCCTTAAAAAGATGGACTGGCTCAAAACCTGTCATCTGTCACATTTTGTAACTGCCTACTTTTTTTGCGAAAGAACCCCTTTAAAGTGAACCTATATTGGGAAAAAAAATAGTTTAACTCACCTGGGGCTTCTACCAGCCCCCTGCAGCCACCCTGTGCCCGCGTCGTCACTGAATGATCCTCCAATCCCTGGCAGCGCCCCTCTTTCTTCAGGAGGCGAGGCCCCGGGCCACTTGTACTAGCCAGAAAAACTCCAGTGAAGTCCATAGCACGGTAGCGCCTTTGATTAAATAAAGATTTTGCTAATCTTTATTGGTCACTTCGGATTAACCTATTATTGTTTTATGCGATTAGTAAAGATTAAGAAGATTATTTCATGTTGATTTATTCCTGTAGTTTTCAGTATTTGCTTTGCGGCAGACCGAGTGTTGCCAGATAATATGCCGTAATGGATGGCTGGTTATCCTGTTCTGCTCTCTCTGGCAAACATTTGTCAGCCTAACCTGGGTCGCCTTGTACCGAACACTACTGTACATAGCGTCATTTTCCTGACAGATTAGTGATTGGTTGACGGCCTGTTACCTTTACGGATTCACACTCACTTCATGGCCAATGCTAGGCTGATACTTCTGAACCGATGCAGATTTGATGCTAATTGAATTGAGATTAATGAAGCTTGGAAATGGACTTTTCAAAAAACGGCAGTTGATGCATTTGAGGTGTTCATTTCCCAGCTACATAAACAGGGCGGGACAGCGGAGGGCGTCAGTACAGCACTTCACAGGCGCTGGCATTTTAGACCAGAGGGAGATAAGTCAATTTAAAGTGAACTTAAGAGGAACCTCCAGTCAAAAAACGGATACTTACTGTATTTTTTGGACTTTAAGACTCATTTTTGCTCCCCCAAGAGTGGGGGGAAATAGTCACCGCGTCTTATAGTCCAAATGCAGGGAGTTCCTGACTTGTGAACGCCTGCCAATACGAACGTACAACCCGCCGCAATGTCGGGGACTCCCTGTACTGTGCCCATGCTGAGGAGGACACCGGGGGACAAACGGAGGACACAAAGGGACATAGAGGAGGAGATGAGGGGGACACAAAGGGGCATAGAGAAGGACACAAGGAGGACAGAGGCAGACATATGGGGGACAGAGAAGGACACAAGGAGGACAGACACAAAGGGGTATAGAGGAGGACACAAGAGGGACACAAAGGGGCATGGAGGAGGACACAAGGAGGACAGAGGCAGACATATGGGGGACAGAGAAGGACACAGGGAGACTCAAGGAGACATAATCCACAAGATGCTCCTTAACCATGGATGCACCAGGTTTAGTATATATTTTTTCCCCTGTTTTTGTCCTCTAAACCCAGGTGCGTCTTATAGTCTGAAAAATACAGTATCTAAGTAGAAGGTTTCCCAGGCCATCCATCCGACGAGCCTACTGGCTTTTTGATTGTGACCACAATTCTCTTCATGCACGCGAGTACAGCCACACCTGCACCGTAAGCCAGAGCCGCTTGTGCACGAGTAGGTCCATGCTACCATGCAGGCGCGGGCTCACTCATTTCCGGAACTTTCTGCCAAGCAACGGCAGGGGGAGGAGGACAATCCTCTACAGGATCCATTATGATCGAATCGGCCGGATATCGATGCCACAAATTGAGTAAGGTATGGGCAGTGCAGGGCCGAGGCAGAGGCTAGAGAGGCTCCAGCCTCAGGGCGCAGTGTAGGAGGGGGCGCAAGGCGGGCCGAGGCAGAGGCTAGAGAGGCTCCAGCCTCAGGGCGCAGTGTAGGAGGGGGCGCACAACTCACTCGGCTATTATTCCCCTATTGGGTTTGAAGCAGAGAGAAATAAGAAAAGGGGATAAATAGCAGTGACTGCAAGCCAGATAACTAGAGATTAAGGTGTTAGGGCCCTGGGTTGCCTCTTAGTCTAACAGCAATCAGTGTGTGACGGCTGGGGTGGGAGGGATGAGGGAGGGGCCTGTTAGTCTAATAGCCATCAGTGTTTGACGGCTGGGGTGGGAGGGATGGGGAGGGGCCTCTTAGTGTAATAGCAATCAGTGTGTGACGGCTGGGGTGGGAGGGATGGGGGAGGGGCCTCTTAGTGTAATAGCAATCAGTGTGTGACGGCTGGGGTGGGAGGGATGGGGAGGGGCCTCTTAGTCTAATAGCAATCAGTGTGTGACGGCTGGGGTGGGAGGGATGGAGGAGGAGCCTCTTAGTGTAATAGCAATCAGTGTGTGACGGCTGGGGTGGGAGGGATGGAGGGGCCTCTTAGTGTAATAGCAATCAGTGTGTGACGGCTGGGGTGGGAGGGATGGAGGAGGGGCCTGTTAGTCTAATAGCAATCAGTGTGTGACAGCTGGGGTGGGAGGGATGGAGGGGAGCAATTTGGTGTCTCAGCCTTGGGTGCCAGAGGACCTTGTCCCGGCTCTGGGTATGGGGTGCAAGGACATCTGTTCATTTGCCACCTAATATAGTGACAGTTGGGATTGTGACGAGATAATCTATGTATTCCCCTTATCATTGTCAGTGTTGTTAATGTTGTGACTGATCGGTGTACATCACTTCCTAGAAGTTCTTATCACTGATTTTGGTGGTTGCTTTAGATTGCATCCTCCTCTCTATATAATGTGTGGTTGGACTGAAGATTGTGCTTGTATTTGGTAGGAATCCAACCCAGCTCCTGGACTACAGAAAGATGGAGGCCGGTAGTGACGTTGAGGACAGCTGGACGATCCTGTCATTGCTCTCCTCCTGTTTCATAGTGTTTGGAGGCGTGGTGCCGTACATCCCCCAGTATCAGGAGATAAAGAGGACCTCTAACACAGAGGGCTTCTCCACCTGGGTGTGCCTGGTGCTGCTAGTGGCCAATATCCTCCGCATCTTCTTCTGGTAAGTGGCCAATAAAAGAAGGATACACAGAATGGCACCTCTATATATTAACCACTTAAGCCCGAAGGGTTGAAATTTTTTTACATCCGAGCAACTTTCACCCCCCATTCATTTGCCAATAACTTTATCACTACTCATCACAATGAATTGATCTATATCTTGTTTTTTTCGCCACCAATTAGGCTTTCTGTGGGTGGTATATTTTGCTAAGAGCCACTTTACTGTAAATGCATTTTAACAGGAAGAATAAGAAAAAAATGGAAAAAATTCATTATTTCTCAGTTTTCAGCAATTATAGTTTTAAAATAATACATGCCTCCATAATTAAAACTCACGTATTGTATTTGCCCATATGCCCCGGGTATTTCACCGTTAAAATTATGTCCCTATCACAATGTATGGCGACAATATTTTATTTGGAAATAAAGGTGCATTTTTTCCGTTTTGCGTCCATCACTGTTTAGAAGCCCATAATTTATTAAATCATATTGATATACTCCTTTGACATGAATATTTAAAAAGTTCAGACCCTTAGGTAACTATTTATGTTTTTTTTTTTTTTTTTTATTATTGTAATTTTTTTTTTTTTTTTAATGTAAACTTGTATGTGGGTATTTTTTGGTGTGGGAGGTAAACAGGTTTTTTTTTAAATATATTTATATGTTTATTTGTAATTTTTTTTCTTTTTAGGTGCAATTTGCTATTTGGCCACAAGATGGCCAGAATCAAAAAGTCCTGGGAGCGATCGATCTCGCTCCCAGGCAGAAGAAAGGAGCCCAGAGCTCAGAAAAGCCGCAGCGTCTGAAGAGACGCTGTCGGCTTTTCTCCGGGGGGGTCCGATCAGCGAAAGGGATTTATAATCCCTTTCACTGATCGGTGGGCTAACGGGCAGCAGCGGGGGCGCGCACGGGGGGCCCCGTGGGAGCGCGCGCGACCCGCGGGAGTGCGCGCAGCCCAACTGGACGAGAAATCTCGTCCAGTTGGGCTTAAGTGGTTAAAGGAACACTATTGGTTAACATGGTTTTTTTTTAACCTGGGATTGAGAATGTTCCTGAAGTGCTGGTAAATAATGATGTATACATTTTACTTGCTTAGCTTTTTTGTTTTCTGTATCAAATTCCTTTCACTCTTCACTGACGCCAAATCCGATGGCAGAGTTAACCATAAGGGGAGGGGGGATTCCCTCACAATACATCTGTTAACCCTGTGTGTGAGAGAAAGCTCTTACTAGCTGCACTGCAGCTGCTGTGCCTGTGTCTCTGACTGAAATGTCTGAAGAGAGCAGAGGAAATGTAACTTGTTATAAACATTTGTAATTGTCTGTGACACCACAGCTTTTCATACTTTTTTTGCTTTCAGAGAAAAATACTCTATAGTCTGATATACAAAAAACAACACTGGCTGTACATTGAAGCAGACAGGGGCGTAACTAGACATCACTGGGCCCCCTTGCGAAACTTTGGATGCCCCCCCCCCCCCCCGCAAAACTTTGGATGGGCCCCCCACCCCCCTCGCTTTCTGCACAGGAAAACTGAGGACCAATGTGTTTTCCCCATGCAGATAAAAACACTCAGACTTAAAGGAAACGTCAGGCAATCTATGCTACCCCCAGATCTACTTACCCGGGGCTTCCTCCAGCCCCTTGCAGCCGACAAGTCCCTCGTTGCAGCTCTGTTCCCAATACATTAATTAAACACATTTTCAATAGATAAAATACATATATTTAAACACATCTGTACATCAGTCCTGAAAGAGGGACAAATGAGGAGGAAAGAGGGACCCATAAGGAGGAAAGAGGGACAGAGGGACTGGGTCTCCAAAGAGGGACTGTCCCTCCAGAAGAGGGACAGTTGGGAGCTATGTATGTAGAGTGGGGTATAGTACTGTATTAGCTGGGTCTGTTTTTAACATCTCAAGCAACCAGAAAGCCCACTTTCATCCGGCATCAGCCATTCCCCGACAGGCGTAGCTAGGATTTTCAGCACCCGGGAACAAAGACAGTTTTTGCGCCTCCTCTGGACAAAATGGGCGTGGCCACACATCAGAATGTGGCCGTGGTCATGGGTGGAGTCAAAAGTTATTTAGAAAGCTATATGTGCCCCCTCACCCCATTCAGATATCCAGACCAGATGTGTCCCCCTTTAAATAGCCAAATGTGTGCCCCTTTAGTTAGCCAGATGTGCCACCCTTCACCCTGTTTATATAGCTAAATGTGCCCCCTTTAGATAGCCTTATTCTGCTGCTAACGCTTTTGCAGAGGAAGGGAAAGAAGCAGAGGCACTTCGGGAAGCCAGCGAGCCGACTCTCATACACGTGGGGGTGCAATGGCCATGCTGAGCGCCCTCACAGTGCTGCGCCCAGGGACATACAGTGATATGAAAAACTATTTGCCCCCTTCCTGATTTCTTATTCTGTTGCATGTTTGTCACACTTAAATGTTTCTGCTCATCAAAAAACTATTAGTCAAAGATAACATAATTGAACAAAAAATGCAGTTTTAAATGATGGTTTTTATTATTTAGTGAGAAAAAAAAGTCCAAATCTACATGGCCCTGTGTGAAAAAGTGATTGCCCCCCTTGTTAAAAAAATAACTTAACCTCCTCAGCGGTATGGACGAATATATCCGTCCATCACCGCCGGAGGTCGCCGCTCAGGCCCTGCTGGGCCGATTTTTACAAAATAAAAAGCAGCACACACAGCCGGCACTTTGCTCTGCGGCGATCCGCCGCGAGCAGCGGCGAAAGAGGGTCCCCCCAGCCGCCCGAGCCCTGCGCAGCCGGAACAAAAGTTCCGGCCAGCGCTACGGGCTGGATCGGAGGCGGCTGACGTCAGGCGACGATGTAAGCAAAACAAGGAAGGCCGCTCATTGCGGCCTTCCTTGTTTATTCTGGGCGCCGGAGGCGATCGGAAGAACGCCTCCGGAGCGCCCTCTAGTGGGCTTTCATGCAGCCAACTTTCAGTTGGCTGCATGAAACAGTTTTTTTTTTATTTAAAAAAAACCCTCCCGCAGCCTCCCTGGCGATCTTAATAGAACGCCAGGAAGGTTAACTGTGGTTTATCACACCTGAGTTCAATTTCTGTAGTCACCCCCAGGCCTGATTACTGCCACACCTGTTTCAATCAAGAAATCACTTAAATTGGAGCTATCCGACACAGAGAAGTAGACCAAAACCATCTCAAAAGCTAGACATCATGCCAACATCTAAAGAAATTCTGGAACAAATGAGAACAAAAGTAATTGAGATCTATCAGTCTGGTAAAGGTTATTAAAGCCATTTCTAAAGCTTTGGGACTCCAGCGAACCACAGTGAGAGCCATTATCCACAAATGGCAAAAACATGGAACAGTGATGAACCTTCCCAGGAGTGGCCGGCCAACCAAAATTACCCCAAGAGCGCAGAGAAAACTCATCTGAGAGGCCACAAAAGGCCCCAGGACAACATCTAGAGAACTGCAGGCCTCACTTGCCTCAATTAAGGTCAGTGTTCACGACTCCACCATAAGAAAGAGACTGGGCAAAAACGGCCTGCATGGCAGATAGCCAAGGTGCAAACCACTTTTAAGCAAAAAGAACGTTAAGGCTCATCTCAATTTTGCTAAAAAAACATCTAAATGATTGCCAAGACTTTGGGGAAAATACCTTGTGGACCGACGAGACAAAAGTTGAACTTTTTGGAAGGTGCGTGTCCCGTTACATCTGGCGTAGAAGTAACACAGCATTTCAGCAAAAGAACATCATACCAACAGTAAAATATGGTGGTGGTAGTGTGATGGTCTGGGGTTGTTTTGCTGCTTTAGGACCTGGAAGGCTTGCTGTGATAGATGGAACCATGAATTCTACTGTCTACCAAAAAATCCTGAAGGAGAATGTCCGGCCATCTGTTCGTCAACTCAAGCTGAAGCGATCTTGGGTGCTGCAGCAGGACAATGACCCAAAACACACCAGCAAATCCACCTCTGAATGGCTGAAGAAAAACAAAATGAAGACTTTGGAGTGGCCTAGTCAAAGTCCTGACCTGAATCCTATTGAGATGTTGTTGCATGACCTTAAAAAGGCGGTTCATGCTAGAAAACCCTCAAATAAAGCTGAATTACAACAATTCTGCAAAGATGAGTGGGCCAAAATTCCTCCAGAGCGCTGTAAAAGACTTGTTGCAAGTTATCGCAAATGCTTGATTGTAGTTATTGCTGCTAAGGGTGGCCCAACCAGTTATTAGGTTCAGGGGGCAATTTCTTTCTCACACAGGGCCATGTAGGTTTTGAGTTTTTTTTCTCACTAAATAATAAAAACCATCATTTAAAACTGCATTTTGTGTTCAATTATGTTAGCTTTGACTAATAGTTAACGGTTTTTGATGAGCAGAAACATTTAAATGTGACAAACATGCAAAAGAATAAGAAATCAGGAAGGGGGCAAATAGTTTTTCACATCACTGTATGTCCCCTTCTGCCCACCCATAGCTACTCCTCGGTGCCGGATAACCGAGACTCTACTGTATAAAAGACAGCCTTTGTTAGCGGTGCAGAAGACAGGCAGTACGTTAGACAGACTGATGAGGGGCTTTCAGCCAGGCACAGGGTGTTTGCTGCCTGCAGATATACTTTAACCCCTCCGCTGCCTCCGATGTCCGCAGACCTGCAATGCTTATGGCCTGAAATCTGTCAGCGCCTCTCATAGCGGCCCACAGAAGTCACCTTTCCTAATGAGAAAGTTATTTTGCCCTCTGGAAACATTTTATTTCCTGTTGCCGTTCCAGCCAATTAGTAAAGCGATGCTGTGTGTAACCAGCGCTGCCCCATCAAGTATATTTTTAATGATCATCTGGAAATAATTTTCCTTGTTTCAGGGCAAATCATTACATCCAATTCTTGTAATTGTCATGTCTCTTTGAGCCTCTGTCCCATTATCGCAGGACGAGAATTGTGCGCAGAATTAATGTAAGTGCCTTAACCAGCGGACTCCGCTCTCTGTTCCGCTAATAAGGAGGGGCTAGGAGGAGGATGACAGAGATCTAATAACATCTCGCTTCATGATGGCACCACATGTGGCCCGGTATATCCAGCCGGAACCTGGCAAGGTCGCTGCAAGGACTTGGCCCAGCAACTCTGGATAAATGAACCAGGCTGTAGCTGGACATAGAAAGAGAGAGGAATTCTCACACGCACTGTTAGGCCAATGGCCATATGGTAGGGTTGCTGGGGAGAAAAGGTAGATGAGGCCACCTATCTTCCATAAACTAGAGAAAAATACCAGCTCCTCCTTAAACACTCAGGAACTTTGAAGTGAACCTCCGGACTAAAAATCTACTCAGCGGCACTGAAAAGGCTTGGCGTTTCTTTAACAGTTTCACAGCATCAGAACTTTGTTTTTCTTACCAAAGCATCATTTTTAGCTGCATTTTTAGCTAAGCTCCACCCATCAAAGAAAACTGCCAGGGCTTTCTATCCCTGATGCTGTGCAAAGCATGATGGGATTTCCTATGTTGTTATTCACGTTGCCTAACAACTGGGAGGGGTGATCAGCACACAAGACAGTTGGAACTGTGTCTCATGCTCCCTGTCACCTCCTTTCAACCAAAAAGATGGCTGCCCTCATAAGCAAACATTAAAACAGGGTGGGTAAGAGATTATATTACCTATCTATTTTAACTAACATAACTAATGTAACTTAATGACAGTATGTTTGTTTAGGCTGGAGTTCCTCTTTAAGGCCTAGTGCACACCAAAATCTGCTAGCAGATCCGCAAAACGCTATCGATTTTTGAAGCGTTTTTTTCTTATTATTATGAAGCGTTTTGCGGGACCCAGTGCTGCAGGCGAGAGCGCTAACCACAACAACCTTTCTTTCAGAGCTACGGAGGATGTAAGTGAGTTCTGTAGGGACAGTTGTCGGCACTTGGCAGATTATGACAGTAGCCAGTAATGGGTGGTTACTATGTGATTTGACTGTTTGCTCTATCTGTTTGTTGATCTATGTCCCCCATGTCTGTGTTGTGCGCAGGTTCGGGAAGTTCTTTGAGTTTCCACTGCTCTTGCAGAGCATCGTGATGGTCAGCACCATGTTAGCCATACTGAGCCTGTCCTGCTCCCTGCAGTCTGTGAACCAGGTCTCCACAAAGCAGCACTTCTTCACAGGTGAGTGAGTCACATGACCCAGTGATGTCAGCAGGAGCAGGGCCAACACAATACACGGCTGTTCCTGGCGATTGTTTTCAATGGGGATTCTTGATTTTTGTGAACACAGGCCATAACCTGGAAGGATGTTTCATAAGGCCGGTTTTACACATATTTTTTGCTTTGCGATGCGGTGCCTTGCACCACTATGCAAAAAATGTAAATTATATGCATAGCTCACAAATGTCGCCCTTTCGGAGGGACAGTCCCAATTGGGAGCCCTGTCCCTCTGTCCCTTTTTCCTCCTCAATTGTCCCTCTTTCAGGACTTTGTCCCTCTTTCTGTGTAAATATATATATTTCTCACTAAAAATGTGTTTGATTGACTCTAAACTTTATTCCCATCCTTTAAACTGATATATTACTAATTTTAAAATGTTACTATGAAGGAAAATGAACTAGGATAGAAAGGACCAGTGTGGTTTGAATTATAAAACAACATATTTTTCTCATGATATTTTTATGGTATGAGTGACTAGGCGTGTGGCCGGGGCGTGATCAGGGGTGTGGCCAGGGCGTGGCTTAAGTGTCCCTCTTTCTCATCTAAAAAAGTTGGGAGGTATGTATATGATCCTGCGGCGGAGTGTGCCGACATGATCATATGCATAGCGGTGACTCCTCCCCCTTTCAGCGACGTACTCCCTGGCAGGAAGTATGTCACTAGTATTTCCGTTGGTCCAAGGATGCCACTGCCATGACGCACTGCGCTCCACCATTTACACTACATGTTTCACCCACAGACGTCCATCACAGCAGGCTCTGTGTGTTAAGCGCAGTGTGCAGTAGTGCCCTACAAGCCCTCGCTGTGTACAAAGATGCTGCACACATGCAAAAGATCAGTATCTGCAAAATTTCAGTTCCTGCAAAAGATCCGTTCCTGTAAATTACATTCATAGTCTATGAGATCTGCAGATCCACATACACACCTTGTTTAACAGACATTCATCTGCAGATCAGATCCACCAGGATGGATCTTCAGACTGCAGAAAAATGTCCGTTAAACAAGGTGTGTATCTGCAGATATCATGCGAACAGATCTTTTGCAGGAACTGATCTTTTGCAGATACTGATCTGTTGCCTGTGTACAGCATCTTTGTGTGCAGCATCTTGCAAAGATTTCTGTCTGATGGGGAGTTCAGCTCCATAGAATAGACTGTGTAGGTGTGGCTCTCATACTACATGGAAGGGGGTAAGATTTCTGTCTGATGGGGAGTGCAGCTCCATAGAATAGACTGTGTAGGTGTGGCTCTCATACTACATGGAGGGGGTAAGATTTCTGTCTGATGGGGAGTGCAGCTCCATAGAATAGACTGTGTAGGTATGGCTCTCATACTACATGGAAGAGGGTAAGATTTCTGTCTGATGGGGAGCTCAGCTCCATAGAATAGACTGTGTAGGTGTGGCTCTCATACTACATGGAGGGGGTAAGATCTCTGTCTGATGGGGAGTGCAGCTCCATAGAATAGACTGTGTAGGTGTGGCTCTCATACTACATGGAAGGGGGTAAGATTTCTGTCTGATGGGGAGTGCAGCTCCATAGAATAGACTGTGTAGGTGTGGCTCTCATACTACATGGAAGGGGGTAAGATTTCTGTCTGATGGGGAGTGCAGCTCCATAGAATAGACTGTGTAGAGTATGGCTCTCATACTACATGGAAGGGGGTAAGATTTCTGTCTGATGGGGAGTGTAGCTCCATAGAATAGACTGTGTAGGTGTGACTCTCATACTACATGGAAGGGGGTAAGATTTCTGTCTGATGGGGAGTGCAGCTCCATAGAATAGACTGTGTAGGTGTGGCTCTCATACTACATGGAAGGGGGTAAGATTTCTGTCTGATGGGGAGATCAGCGCCATAGAATAGACTGTGTAGGTGTGGCTCTCATACTACACGGAAGGGGGTAAGATTTCTGTCTGATGGGGAGTGCAGCTCCATAGAATAGACTGTGTAGGTGTGGCTCTCATACTACACGGAAGGGGGTAAGATTTCTGTCTGATGTGGAGTGCAGCTCCATAGAATAGACTGTGTAGGTGTGGCTCTCATACTACATGGAAGGGGGTAAGATTTCTGTCTGATGGGGAGTGCAGCTCCATAGAATAGACTGTGTAGGTGTGGCTCTCATACTACATGGAAGGGGGTAAGATTTCTGTCTGATGGGGAGCTCAGCTCCATAGAATAGACTGTGTAGGTGTGGCTCTCATACTACATGGAAGGGGGTAAGATTTCTGTCTGATGGGGAGTGCAGCTCCATAGAATAGACTGTGTAGGTGTGGCTCTCATACTACATGGAAGGGGGTAAGATTTCTGTCTGATGGGGAGTTCAGCTCCATAGAATAGACTGTGTAGGTGTGGCTCTCATACTACATGGAAGGGGGTAAGATTTCTGTCTGATGGGGAGTGCAGCTCCATAGAATAGACTGTGTAGGTGTGGCTCTCATACTACATGGAAGGGGGTAAGATTTCTGTCTGATGGGGAGTGCAGCTCCATAGAATAGACTGTGTAGGTGTGGCTCTCATACTACATGGAAGGGGGTAAGATTTCTGTCTGATGGGGAGTGCAGCTCCATAGAATAGACTGTGTAGGTATGGCTCTCATACTACATGGAAGAGGGTAAGATTTCTGTCTGATGGGGAGTGCAGCTCCATAGAATAGACTGTGTAGGTGTGGCTCTCATACTACATGGAAGGTGGTAAGATTTCTGTCTGATGGGGAGTGCAGCTCCATAGAATAGACTGTGTAGGTGTGGCTCTCATACTACATGGGAGGGGGTAAGATTTCTGTCTGATGGAGAGTGCAGCTCCATAGAATAGACTGTGTAGGTGTGGCTCTCATACTACATGGGAGGGGGTAAGATTTCTGTCTGATGAGGAGTGCAGCTCCATAGAATAGACTGTGTAGGTGTGGCTCTCATACTACATGGAAAGGGGGGTAAGATTTCTGTCTGATGGGGAGTGCAGCTCCATAGAATAGACTGTGTAGGTGTGGCTCTCATACTACATGGAAGGGGGTAAGATTTCTGTCTGATGGGGAGATCAGCTCCATAGAATAGACTGTGTAGGTGTGGCTCTCATACTACATGGAAGGGGGTAAGATTGGTCTAAGATCTTTCATTTTCCAAAGACTTTTATCTCATGTGTGTACTTAGCATAACGGTGAGAAGAAGTTAAAAACAAAGAAGGCACACAGCCTAGTTCTAAGTAGGACTAGGACTATACATACCTGTTTATCTCATGTCATAAATCGTGGCCTGCCAGCTGCATCTATACTCGCCCTCTTCCCCTAACCCGCTGCTGGTGGTAAGCGCTGCTTTTATGACAGATGATGATCTCGCTTTGATTAGTTTGTCCTCCAAGCAATCGATAACAAGCGTTCCGCAGCCCGCTCCGATTAGCGTTCACTTCCTCGCCATCTCCGAGTTACTAGCACGGGCTGATATATGTGATAATAATATGGATTTACAGCCCTACACTCTGAGCGATGAGGGAATGATTTGCGCTGGGACGTCCTTATTAGCTGGCGTCAGCAGATGTATAATCTCTAATGTATGGGGGGTGCATCCTGGGGAGTGTTTTTTTTACCGCTTCCCGGCTGTGCCAATCGCCCATCCGTGCAGAGGCGGGACAAGGTCCTCCAGCACCCAAGGCTGAGACACCAAAGTGCGCCCCTCCATCCCTCCCACCCCAGCCGTCACACACTGATTGCTATTAGACTAAGAGGCGCCCCAGGGCCCACAACCTCCCCAACGCCTTAATATCTAGTTATCTGGCTTGCAGTCACTGCTATGTATCCCCTTTTCTTATTTCTGTCTGCTTCCAAGCAATTATGAATGACAGCTGAATGAATTGTGCGCCCCCTCCTACACTGCGCCCTGAGGCTGGAGCCTCTCCAGCCTATGCCTCGGCCCGGCCCTGCATCCGTGTGATGAGAACGATTCTCCCCCTAATTAATGTTCAGTTTACTTCCCAGTACCCCAGTGCATGCTGGGAGGATCCATCCATCTTTCTATATGTTCCCCTGTCTGTCTGTGAATTCTGCAGAGCATTGCCTGAAAGAACTGTAACAACACATTAAAATGCAGTCAATTATTCAGTCACTTTTACATTCCTGGTTTCAGCACCAGAGACACTTTCTGTAGCGATATAACTGAATATTGGGATTTAGCTCCGCCCTCCCAGTGGTGCTTAGCCTGGGCTGTTTATTATGCAGAACTCTCTCCCCCAGAGCATTCTGGGAGACCAAAGATCTTTTCTACTGGCGTTAGAACTCTCAGTATACAAACATTCTGTCAGTACTAAAGATGTTAACGCTAGGGCTGGTTCTAGAGTTTTTGCTGCTTGAGGTAAACATGTGAGGATGTGCCAACCCCCTCCCCCCTCCCAATTTGGAATGATCGCACCCGACAATTTACTCTGCTTCATTTTAAAGTTCTCACATGACATGCTGCAGCTGAACTCAATAACACAATAGCACTCTGGCTGGCTGTGAGTCTGTGACAAACACACTGCTCACCCTCAGCCACTTTATTCCTCCTCAGTCAGGACAGCAGTGCCTCCTCCTCCTCTCTGCTGTGCAAGTCAAATGAAACACTACTGCTCTCCTGTCTCCTCCCTCCTCACTCACTGTCAGACTCCTCACACAGCACAAGATGCTTTTCCCCAATGCTGCTCTCCTGTCTCCTCCCTCCTCACTCACTGTCAGACTCCTCACACAGCACAACAAGCTGCTTTTCCCCAATGATGACCTCCTGCCTCCCCCCTCACTCACTGCCAGACTCCTCACAGCAAAACCAGCTGCTTTTCCCCAGTGATGCTCTCCTGCCTCCCCCCTCCTCACTCACTGTCAGACTCCTCATACAGCACTACAAGCTGCTTTTCCCCAATGATGCTCTCCTGCCTCCCCCCTCCTCACTCACTGTCAGGCTCCTCACACAGCACAACCAGCTGATTTACCCCAATGCTGCTATCCTGCCTCCCCCTCCTCACTCACTGTCATACTCCTCACACAGCACAGCACAACAAGCTGCTTTTTCCCAATGATGACCTCCTGCCTCCCCCCTCCTCACTCACTGTCAGACTCCTCACAGCACAACCAGCTGCTTTTCCCCAGTGATGCTCTCCTGCCTCCCCCCTCCTCGCTCACTGTCAGACTCCTTACACAGCACAACCAGCTGCTTTTCCCCAATGATGACCTCTTCACCTTGCTCTCCTCTCGCTTCTCCTCCCCCTCTGACTGCATGCTGTTAGTGTAAACACACAGTGCAAACATGCCGCCCCTGTAATCTCTGCACCTGATGCAAAGGTTTCACCTTGCTTCATGAGAGAACCGGCCTTGACTGCTGCCTGAGATTAATTTCAGAATGTAAATCAGAGAGAGGGGGGGATCTCTGTAAGATCAAAAAGATTCCCTGGGGAGTACTCACCTCGGGTGGGGGAAGCCTCAGGATCCCAATAAGGCTTCCCACGCCGTCCTCTGTCCCACGGGGGTCTCGCTGCAGCCCTCCGAACAGCCGGCGACAGACCCGACTGTAGCTTCACTATTTACCTTTGCTGGCTCCAGCGGGGGCGCTGTGGCTGCTTTCCTCTCCAAACTACACGGAAATACCCGATCTCAGTCGTGTCCGCTCTACTGTGCAGGCGCCGGAGACTTGCACCTGTGCAGTAGAACGGACCCGACGGCGATCGGGTATTTCCGCCTACTTCGGAGCCGCCAGCCGCCAGTGCGCCTGCGCAGGAGCCGGGAAGGTAAATATTTACATCGCCGCTGTTCGGAGGGCTGCAGTGAGACCCCCGAGGGATGGAGGACGGTGTGGGAAGCCTCATTAGGATCCTGAGGCTTCCCCCACCCGAGGTGAGTACCCCCCAGGGGACGTTTTGACGTTACAGGTTTTCTTTAATGTATACCAATGACGTTGCGATGTTTCATACGATCATATTTAATTTGCTATTTTCTGTGTGCGGTGTTGCGACTTGTGTTTCAAGTCATTGGGAACACAGAAAAATCATGTTGCGCGTGAAAAATCCCATGCGATTTTTTGGGGGTTAATGATGTGTACATGAACTTTTTCCGACTTTAGAAAAGGAAAAGGTGAAATCTTTAGTCCTGTCAGGTGCAGCTCTGCGGAATGTTTGTTGACTGAGAGTTCCTGAAGCCAGTACAAAATATAATGCTGTGGGAGGAGAATTCCGCCTAGCTAAACAGCCTAGGCTAAGCATCCCTGGGAGGGCAGAGCTACATACCAGTATACAGCAATATTCGGGTAAGCCGGAGCCAGCGGTTGACTTTTAGGGCTCTCGGAAATGATGTGTTTATGTTTCACCAGCAGCTTTTAGTTTGATGGATGGAGATTTTCATTGGCGAGCCGTGAAGTTTATCGCCCTGAAGCGCTCGTGACTCATCAGACGGTGAGATGAATATATCCGCTATCCGTGGAGGTTTTATGTACCCATCGAGTGCGACATTTATCATGTTATCATTGTCGGACTGGAGCTTCCCTCTCCGCTTCAGATTAAGAGGGGGTTCCGCCGGCGGGGAATGAAGAATGAAAAGATAAACAGAGAACAGAAGTAGCCATACATGAGCATGCAACCTCCCATTACCTCCCACACAAATTATGGACCGCTTATGGTCACCAAAACCTGAAAAACACCTCTGCTTTTGTGTGGCAGCTGTTCTCTGCATACTCATGTATGTTTACCTGTCACAGGGTTGTCACAATCTCTGCCTGTTAGCAATCACAGTCTCTTCCTGTCTACAGTCACAGGGCTGTCACAGTCTGTGCCTTTTAGCAGTCACAATCTCTTCCTGCATGCAGTCACAGCACAATCCCTGCCTTTTAGCAGTCACAATCTCTTCCTGCATGCAGTCACAGGTTTGTCACAATCTCTGCCTGTTAGCAGTCACAGTCTCTTCCTGCCTGCAGTCACAGGGTTGTCATAGTCAATGCGTGTTAGCATTCACTGTCTCTTCCAGTCTGCAGTCACAGGGTTGTCACAATCTCTGCCTGTTAGCAGTCACAGTCTCTTACTCCTTGCTGTTACAGGGTTGTCACAATCTCTGCCTATTAGTAGTCACAGTCTCTTCCTGCCTGCAGTCACAGGTTTGCCACAATCTCTGCATGTCAGCAGTCACAGGCTCTGCCTATTAGCAATCACAGTCTCTTCCGGCCTGCAGTCACAGGGTTGTCACAGTCTCTGCCTGTTAGCAGTCACAGTCTCTTCCTGCCTGCAGTCACAGGATTGTCACAGTCTCAGCCTGTTAGCAGTCACAGTCTCTCCGTGCCTGCAGTCACAGGGTTGTCACAGACTCAGCCTGTTAGCAGTCACAGTCTCTTCCTGCCTGCAGTCACAGGGCTGTCACAATCTCTGCCTGTTAGCAGTCACAGTCTCTTCCTGTCTGCAGTCACAAGGCTGTCACAATCTCTGCCTGTTAGCAGTCACAGTCTCTTCCTGCCTGTTAGCAGCTAGTCACAGTGTTGTTACAGTCTCTGCCTATTAGCAATCACAATCTCTTCCGGCCTGCAGTCACAAGGCTGTCACAATCTCTGGCTGTTAGCAGCCACAGTCTCTTCCTGCCTGCAGTCACAGGGCTGCCACAATCTCTGCCTGTTAGCAGTCACAATCTCTTCCTGCCTGCATTCACAGGGTTGTCACAGTCTCTGCCTGTTGGCAATCACAGTCTCTTCCTGCCTGCAGTCACAGGGTTGTCACAGTATCTGCCTGTTAGCAGTCAAAGTCTCTTCCTGCTTGCAGTCACAGGGCTGTCACAATCTCTGCCTGTTAGCAGTCACACTCTCTTCCTGCTTGCAGTCACAGGGCTGTCACAATCTCTGCCGGTTAGTAGTCACAGTCTCTTCCTGCCTGCAGTCACAGGGCTGTCACAATCTCTGCCTGTTAGCTGTCACAGTCTGTTCCTGCTTGCAGTCACAGGGCAGTCACAGTCTCTGCCGGTTAGTAGTCACAGTCTCTTCCTGCCTGCAGTCACAGGGTTGTCACAGTCTCTGCCTGCTAGCAGTCACACACAGTCTCTTCCTTGATTGCCTGCATTAAGGCCTGACCTGAACCCACGGTTCAGATGCATGTAAAGGAAGGGTTGCCAAAACGTTTAACAATATGTGTATGTGACATTTTTCCGCTTTAAGCCTAACTGAACTCGCTGCACGCTCCCCCTCGGTTGTTTGCAATATTCAGAAGCCAGAACAGATTCATGCTGCATTAAGATGATATCCATAATTCTGATGCTACGGCATCACTCGCTAAACGATCGCAGCCGAGAAGAATGTACTTAGGTGTTGATGAGGAAACGACAAATCCAGCGAGCGTGACGTGACGATTCATCTGTCCTGCGTGGTGCCACAAATGAGGGATAGATATAGAAGTCCTCCTCGCCATCCATAAATCTCCTCCTGTAATTGTGTTCAGCGGAGGAGGGAGATTCCTTACAGCGTGTCAGCGATCAGTCGCGCTCGGCCCCCTCCCCGCTGCGGACGCGCCATTCATCATTCAGACGATAACTTATCAACAGTAAACCAGCGAGCTTTTTTATACTGGTTATGTATAGCCGCTACTGTATTGACGTTTTTTCAATAAACAAAATATGAGCTATTGCATATAAGTGTTCAGTATATGAATTGCCTGTGAGCAGCGGAGGGCAAGGCCCAGACCATAAAGATTCTTAATGGACACCTGAAGTGAGAGGGAGGCTGCCATATTTATTTCCTTTTAAACAATGCACGTTGCCTGGCAGTCCTGCTGATCTTACTGGCATCATAGCTCCCAACTGTCCCTCTTTCTAAGGGACAGTCCCTTTTTGGGAGCCCTGTCCCTCTTTCCCTCTTATCTCCTCATTTGTCCCTCTTTCAGGACTTTGTCCCTCTTTGTATATAAATATATGTATTCCTATACTAAAAAATGTGTTTGATTGACTGTAAACCTTATACCCATCCTTTAAATTGATATATTACTAATTTTAAAATGTTACTATGAAGGAAAATGAACGAGGATAGAAAGGACCAGCGTGGCCTGAATTATAAAAGAACATATTTTTCTTATGAAATCTTTAGGGCATGCACGATTAGGGGCGTGATGGGGGCGTGATCTGGGGTGTTAAAAAGGCGTGGTTTAGGTGTCCCTTTTTCTCCTCTCAAAAAGTTGGCAGGTATGCTGGCATCCATAGCCGGCCTTTGACCTGAGCAACTGGAGCGGTCGCTCAAGGCGCCGGCTTCCAAAGGGGCACCTATAGCTGGTTACCTATACTGAGGGCACTTACACTTGACTTCCTATACTGGGGGCACCTATAGCTGGCTACCTATACTCAGGTAGGGCACCAACACCTGGCCACCTATACTGGAGGCGCCTATGTCTGGCTATTTATGGGGAGATCTACACCTGACTTCCTATACTGGGGGCACCTATGCTTGGCTATCTATATTGAGGGCACCTACACATGAGATCCTATACAGGGGGCATCTATACCTTGCTACCAACCTATACTGAGTCTGAGGGCAATTTTTTTTCCCCACATGGTGCAAATTATTGGTGCCGCGCTATCATTCCAGCAGGGCCGGTTTAAGCAACAATGGGGCCCCAGGGCAAAATAAACCAGGGGGGCCCCCCCAACATATACCCCGGAACAAAAATCGGCATTAGGGGACCTATTTTGCAGCTGGTATAGTCAGGGTGTGAAGTCCCAATCGGTCAGAGCTCCACATTCTGGCTATCCCAGCCTGCATGGGGGACAAGGGGTTAAAAAGTTTCAGGAGGGGGGACCCCACATAATTTTTTTTTAAAAAACTCCCACACTCTAAACAAAAAAAAAATTGGGAAAATAGGAAACAATGCCAGGGATCTTCATACAGCCATATTGCGGCTGTATAGCGATCCCTGGCCAAAGCGCTGCGGCTGCGTATGAACCCCCTGGAAACCCCGTCAGGAAATTTATTGCGTTTTCGTTTGATGCATGTAAAATTACACTACCGTTAGGTTTGCTACTGAGTAGCTACTACTAAGTTACATTTACCACATTTAAAACTATACTTTTTTCCTTCTAAACTTTAAAATCGATTTTCTCAAAAACTATAAGGTCTTTTTGAAAAATTGTTTTTTCCTCTTATTCCTAATGATCTCCTTAACATATCCTGCAAATTTAGGGTTTCTAGCATTTAAGGTGGATTTGCTATTAACCATTAAAGTCGGCAGGTTTTTAAATGTGTTTTTTTTTCCTTTGAAACTTTAAAATCGATTTTCTCAAAAACTATAAGGCCGATTTGAAAACATTTTTTTTCCTTTTGTAGCCACTGGGGGCCCCTACAAGCTCTGGGGCCCTGGGGCAGCTGCCTCCTTTGCCTTAATGGTAGCGCCGGCCCTGCATTCCAGATTGGGGGGGGGCGCTAACTGCCCCACTGATTGTTTTTAATAATATTCCTGAAAGTCTTCATATTTAAGTGTATTCAGGATAATGCACTCTTTCCATCTATTTTGTGGTTATTAATAGTATTTTTCTATTATACATATGTGATGTGTCAAGGAGATCTGAGCATTTGGCGTGATGTGTCACGACTTCAAAAAAGGTCCTAGGCGGTAACTCAGGAGAGAAGGTGTATTGCATATGGGCCTACGTGTGCATGCGTGTGCATGTGTGCACAACGCGCGAAGAGCATGAAGGGGGGCACAATAATCAGCTTGAAACCTAAGGCCGGCCCTGCTGGCATCAGTAGTGTCTGAATCGCACACATGAGTCAAGCTTGGAGCTGAGGACCCTTTTCCCTTTCCCAGCATTTTGCGATCTGATTCTGATCGCTAACGGATCGCAAAACGCAGGTTACAGCAAAACTGATGGAAACGGAAGCGGCTGTTTACATTAGTGCAATCCGATAGCGTTGCGATTTTGTCCCAAGCGCAATCGTCATCCTGCCGTGTTCTGGATGGAGTTGAGCTCTCTATACTGAGCATAGTAGCTCAATTGCAATCACATTTTTTTTTCAAACTCAGCGCACCCACGGTACTGTACCCAAGAGAAAAATTAGCTTCATTGAAGCAATCCCATCATTGGGGATGGTTTGCATCATCGTTCGATTTTCCTTATTTTTTTTCTATCCTTTTATTATTATTAATTCTTGTAGTTAAAGCATCAATAAGGGAAATAAAGCCAAACCAAATATCTACAAATAGGTAATTTATATACTCTACATACAGATTATAAATTATGCATTCTGCCCCCAACCCAAATTTTTCTCCCCTTGGCCCCTACGCAGTACCCTTCCTCGCCCGAGTTCTCCCCGAACTTCTCAACGAATCCGCTTGTACCTCAACCCAAGTCTAGATTTCAATCTTCGCCCCACCTAACAACTCCATCCCCACCTAACAACCTTTCTACAATAGAATACCCAAGTAATGTCCCAAATTGGAGGTGAGGGTTCTTCTCATAAAGAGGGGCTCGGGCGAAAAAGTGAATCTGCGCACGAACCCTTATGTTCTTCTAAAATCATGCAATTAAATGCGCAGATACCCATGTATCTCTCTCATGCGATACCGTCTCATGGGACGCAGCCACTTTATCCAATCAAACTTCCACTTCAAGCAATTGCAATCACATTAGTGGAAATTAGCTTGAAAAACGATTGCAGCGCGATTGCGTTTCAGAGTGGAAAAAAGCCCTAATCAAGTCAGACTTCAGTTAGAAACACCTGATCTGCTGCATGCTTGTTCAGGATCTATGGCTAAAATGTATTAGAGGCAGAGGGCCAACAGGATAGCCAGGCAACTAGGAAATAAATATGGTAGCCTCCATATCACTCTCACTTCAAGTATCCTTTTAAAGTGACCCCCGTATTGTTGTGTGGTTCTAATGTTATAACGCACCGCATAATGGGGATGCACCCTTAATGGGAGTGTGTCTCTAGCATTTCAATGAGAAATTGCTTTTAAAGTATACCTGTAGGGAAAAAAGTGCCCCAGAGGCTTCCGTTGTCCCCTCATCGTTCCAGCGCTGGGATGCCCCAAACCTCTTTGACAAGGGCGTGGCCATGCTCTAGTCCGCAAGCATAGGATGCTTTACGCCTGCACAGTAGCATGGATCTGCTCGGGCTCTGTGAAAAAAACAGTCTAAGCTGCGCCATCCTGCTGCGCAGGCGCAACGCACCTACACAGTGCTGCCATGGCTGTTAATGGACGGGAGTCTAACCACGAACTTCCACAGGGTCCCAGATCCAGGGAGCCCTCCCCCCTTTAGGTAGTAAGAGACCCCCCCCCCCCGTTTTGTAGCCAGAACCCCCCTATAGGTAGCCAGAGAGCACCCCCTTTAGGTAGCCAGAGAGCCCCCCTTAGGTAGCCAGAGATTCCCCCCATTAGATAGCCAGAGCCCCCCTTTAGGTAACCACAGAGTCCCCCCTTTTTGTGGCCAGGGAGACCCCCCATTTAGGTAGCCAGAGAGCCCCGCTGTTGGATAGGCAGAGAGGAGGAGGTGGGTGAGCGCATGCAGAATGCACAGTGAAAGTTGTCACTCACCTACCTTGATCCACGCGCCACAAGTCCTTCTTCCCACTTCTGGGCGCCCTGTATCATGGTAACAGCGTCCCCTGTGATGTCATCATTCCTGCTACTACACCCCCTCCCTCAACCCCCGCTGCTGCGTCCCGGACAAAGCTTTACCCGCCCCTAGAAACGGGCATGGGCCCATATTACCTGTCACCTGGAGGAGGACCTCTACCAAGGTAAGAATTTGTCCCATCATACCAATCTCACTGATCTCTCCTAAAAGAGCAACCGTATCCATGCATTGAACTTCATCCCAATCAGTAGCTGATTCCCCCTTTTACATGAGAAATCTTTTCCTTTTCTCAAACGGATCATCAGGGGGCGCTGTATGGCTGATATTGTGTTGAAACTCCTCCCACAGTGTGATGTTAGGACCATGGTGCTGACATCACACTGTGGGAGCCTTGTTGCATTGTGGTAAATAACAGCTGTTTCCAACTGCCAAAAAAGCAAGCAGCATCTCCTTCCAGTGACATCACCTGACAGCAGTAAAAATGTCACCAGGTGATAAATGTCAGAATGTAAATCAGGGAGAGGAAAGATTTTACAATGGGCAAACACTGACTAAATCATTTATACATAATTATTGTAAAAAATGAAGCACTTTTATTATGCCATTATTTTCACTGGAGTTCTTCTTTAAGTGTAATATTTCTTCTAGATATTGTAACCAGAGTTCTGTAATGACGCTGGGCCGTGTTCAGATTATCTGTGTTCTCTTACAGATTTCCAGCTAGCTCACTTCTGGAAATGGAGTCGCTTTGAGGACTACCTGCAGTTCTGCCTGTCGCTCACTATTGGTGGAGCACTCATCACCTACGTTCTCCTAGATGTCCCCATCTATGTGGAGGGAATCGGGCTGCTGGCTCTGATGACGGAGGCAGCCCTGGGACTCCCGCAGTTCCTGCAGAATGTGAGGAACCGATCCACACGAGGAATGAGGTAATGTGACAACGCCTGACTCCTCCTCTCTGGGTACAGATGATGGAGAACAGTATATGCAAAAAAAGAAAAGAAATCCCGCTGCACTCTACGGTCGAATAAAAGTCCAATTTTTATTGTGATATACACTCACCTGAAGGATTATTAGGAACTCCATACTAATACGGTGTTAGAACCCTTTCTCCTTCACAAATGCCTTAATTCTACGTGGCACTGATTGAACAAGGTGCTGAAAGCATTCTTTAGAAATGTTGGCCCATAGTGATAGGATAGCATCTTGCAGTTGATGGAGATTTGTGGGATGCACATCCAGGGCAAGAAGCTCCCGTTCCATCACATCCCAAAGATGCTCTATTGGGTTGAGAGCTGGTGACTGTGGCGGCCATTTTAGTACAGTGAACTTTGTCATGTTCAAGAAAGCAATTTGAAATGATTCCAGCTTTTATTATTATTAGTATTTATTGTATTGCCATTGTAAGTGCCAACATATTACGCAGCGCTGCACAATAGATAAATGGGGTAACATACAGGTAGAACATACGGAAACTCACAACAAAACAAGATCATGCAAATGATTTGATAACAATACAGTGTCATAGGTCAAGATAGAGACTGTTCGAGTCTACAAGAGGGGTGGTTGTCAGTAAGATTGCATAATCAAGTTGGAATCACTAGGGAGGAGAGCCCTGCCAGAGGCTTACAATCTAAAGGGTGGGGGTGGAGACAATAGGTGCATCTTTTGAGAGGGTGTCTAACAGAACATATTATGGTGCTGGTGTAGGGGAGTATGCGAGCATGAAGAGGTGAGTCTTGAGAGCTTGTTTGAAGGTATTAAAGGTGGGGGCGAGTCTATCGGCTGGTGGGAGCGAGTTCCAGAGAGTAGGGGCAGCTCTGGTGAAGTCCTGCAATCGTGCATGTGACTGAGTTTTGTGGCATGGTGTATTATCCTGCTGGAAGTAGCCATCAGAGGATGGGTACATGGTGGTCATGAAGGGATGGACATGGTCAGGAACAATGCTCAGGTAGCCCGTGGCATTTAAACGATGCCCAATTGGTACTAAGGGGCCTAAAGTGTGCCAAGAAAACATCCCCCACACCATTACACCACCACCAGCAGTCTGCACAGTAGTAACAAGGCATGATGGATCCATGTTCTCATTCTGTTTACGTTAAATTCTGACTATCGAGACTCATCAGACCAGGCAACATTTTTCCAGTCTTCAACTGTCCAATTTTGGTGAGCTCGTGCAAATTGTAGCCTCTTTTTCCTATTTGTAGTGGAGATGAGTGGTTCCCGGTGGTGTCTTCTGCTGTTGTAGCCCATCCGCCTTAAGGTTGTGCATGTTGTGGCTTCACAAATGCTTTTGCTGCATACCTCGGTTGTAACGAGTGGTTATTTCAGTCTACGTTGCTCTTCTATCAGCTTGAATCAGTCAGCCCATTTTCCTCTGACCTCTAGCATCCACAAGGCATTTTCGCCCACAGGACTGCCGCATACTGGATGTTTTTCCCCTTTCACACCATTCTTTGTAAACCCTAGAAATGGTTGTGTGTGAAAATGCCAGTAACTGAGCAGATTGTAAAATACTCAGACCGGCCCATCTGGCACCAACAACCATGCCACGCTCAAAATTGCTTAAATCACATTTCTTTCCCATTCTGACATTCAGTTTGGAGTTGATCAGGACCACACCCCTAAATGCATTGCAGCAACTGCCATGTGATTGGTTGATTAGATAATTGCATTAATAAGAAAGTGAACAGGTGTTCCTAATAATCCTTTATGTGGGTGTATATGGACACATGGAAAAGCTCCTCTTTATGATGTGACCAGGTTGATAATGGATCAGTATAGGACTATTGCATTCGTTGTTACTTACTTTTCCAGAACACCTAACAACTTTTTCGTAATGATCCCCGCAGTAGCTTGGCGTCTGAATGCCCCTCTGCGCCGCCGCTGGTTACCCTTGCAGTCCTGTAGGTGTCTGTGTTCTGGCAGATTTGTTGTTTTTTGGGCTGTGGAGGTTTCCCAGTAGATACGGGATGTTAATTCTCCCCTCCAGACACGATTAGGAAGAGCTATAGACAGAAATAATAAACATTACCGCCCCCGTGAACTGATTCACACCCGCCTGAGCCCATCCATTGTGTCAAAGGAAAACAGCCGCTGGGAAGACCGATGACATCGTTAGTTACCCTCTCGCTCCAGGCGGATCTCAGGCGTCGCATTTACCAGCACATCCGCCGCCCGCAGATCGGGGAGAGGCGCGGATCGCAGCCCATAAATATGAATATACAATCCATCCACAGCACACAATCTACTGGAAATCCCCGAATTGCCATACAGCCCACACATACATTACTTTCCTTTCTTTTATGAATTTAGTTTGTTTTCTTTTTTTTTTTTCACCACTTTCTCTGGAAACTCACATTAAAGAGACACTGAAGTGGAAAAAAAATTATGACATAATGATTTGTATGTGTAGTACAGCTAAGAAATAAAACATTAGGAGCAGAGACATAAGTCTAATTGTTTCCAGTACAGGAAGCGTTAAAGAGGAACTCCAGTGAAAATAATGTAGTAAAAAAAGTGCTTCATTTTTTACCATAATTATGTATAAATGATTTAGTCAGTGTTTGCTCATTGTAAAATCTTTCCTCTCCCCGATTTACATTCTGACATTTATTACATGGTGACATTTTTACTGTGGGCAGGTTATGTAGCTGCTCCTAGCTGTTTTGGCTGTTAGAGACAGCTGTAAACAGCTAATTCCTGTCTGTGAACATTGTTACATTGTGGCAGTTTGCCCAGAGTACCGCGGTACTCAGAGCTTCTTGTGGGAGGGGTTTCAGCACAAAATCAGTCATACAGCGCTCCCTGATGGTCTGTTTGTGAAAATCATTATATTTCTCATGTAAAAGGGGTTATCAGCTACTGATTGGGATAAAGTTCAATTCTAGGTTGGAGTTTCTCTTTAAAGTGGTCCCAAATTAAAAATATTTTCAGATATAAAATCTATTTTCTAAATTATAATAATAAATAGCAGCATTTTTTCAGCTGCATGATGACAAATATAAAATATTTTACATTTATTGGAGGAACCCCTCCCTTCCTTTCATATTGCCAGGACAGAATCCGGCGGACTGGTGGAGGAGATAAAAAACAAAACAAAGACAAAACACAGGCTGCTACTGATGATGTCACAGGGGAGGTGATCTCAGCTTGTGTGAGATTTCACATAGACGACGCCCCTGTGAGGGAGGGTAGCTGATGACAAACACACCCATGATCTAAAACCTCCTACTAAGCTCAGAAGTAATGGCTGCCACCTGTATAACCCTAGTTATGAAAAGAGAAGGGTGAAAAGCAGGCACTGAAATGCTCATAGGCTTGAAAGAGTGTTTATTTATTTTTGTATGTGTCATAGTGGTGCAATTAATATTTTGAATTAAAAAAATGTTTGGTTTGGGTCCGCTTTAAAAAACTCCGGTTATTATCTATGCCAAAGGGCCATTGAGCTCCACCACTTTAACCACTTCAGCCTTCAGTCGTTTTTCACCTTATGCATCCGATCAATTTTCACCTCCCATTCATTCGCCAATAACTTTATCACTAATTATCACAATGAATTGATCTATATCTAGTTTTTTTCCTGCCACCAATTAGGCTTTCTTTGAGTGGTACATTTTGCTAAGAATTATTTTTTCTAAATGCATTTTAACAGGAAAATTAAGAAAAAAGTCGAAAGAAATCATTATAGCTTTAAAATAATACATGCTACCATAATTAAAACCCACATGTTTTTTTTGCCCATTTGTCCCGGTTATTACACCATTTAAATTATGTCCTTATCACAATGTATGGCGCCAATATTTTATTTTATTTGAAAATAAAGGTGCATTTTCCAGTAACAGCATCCATCACTATTATTTACAAGCTTAAAATTGAAAAAATATTAGTAATATACCCTCTTGACATGCATATTAAAAAACTTCAGACCCTTAGGTAACTATTGATGTTTTATTTTTTTAAATTGTACTTTTTTTAGTTAAAAATTTTATTTGGGTATTTTTTGGGTTTGTGGAAGGTAAACAGTCAATTTCAAATGTAATTTATTGTGTTTGTGTGAAAGTAGTAGTTTTACTATTTGGCCTCAAGATGGCCACAGTCTTTTTTCTTTAAATTCCATCCTGTAAGCAAACACTCTCGCTTACAGGAAGTATAGGGAGAACATGATTTTTTTTTTTTTTTTTTGTTCAGAAAGACCGCAGGTTCTCATAGAAGCTGTCGGTCTGTCTAACAGGACTGAGATCAATTGATTTCCGTGCTAACGGACGGCAGCATGGGAGCGCGCGCACGCGGCAGCACGGCAGCAGCCTGTTGGATTTAATAGCAACGTCCAAAAGGCTAAAAGCTCTGTCTTCTGAAGTTTGTTATCTCAACTGTCATTCACTGTATTTTCTTTTTCTCTCCAGAGAACAGGTCAATAGTTCACTGGCCTGCTCTGTAAAAACATTTAAAATGCTGAGTAGTGTGTAAACTGCAAATATTACAGAATGATGCAATGTTATAAAAAAAAAAAAAAAACAACACTATATAACGGAAAATAAAAATATGAGAATATTTTCTTTGCTACTAATCTTCTAGTAATTAACCGTACTATACAACCAATTCATTATATCATAATTCTTTTTTTCACTTCAGTGTCTCTTTAACCTCCTTGGCGGTAACCCCGTGCGCCCCCCCCCCCCCCAGACCCCGTGCGCTGCCTGGCCAATCAGTGCCAGGCAGCGCTGAGGGGTGGTTCGGGACTCCCAATGACGTCCCGACGTCGGTGACGTCATCCCGCCCCATCGCCATGGCGACGGGGGAAGCCCTCCAGGAAATCCCGTTCTTTGAACGAGATTTCCTGATCGGAGATCGCCGAAGGCGATCGAAGCGGGCGGGGGGGGATGCCGCTGAGCAGTGGCTATCATGAAGCGAGCCCTGGGCTCGCTACATGATATAATAAAAAAAATAAAAAAACTGCTGCGCTCCCTCCTGGTGGATTTTTTTATACCGCCAAGAGGGTTAAAGAGTACCTAGATTGTAATTTTACAAAGCTTTAATGCAAAACTCTGTGTTTGAGCTGAAAGTATCGGCAGGTGCCAGAGGCAAGAACTCACCCGCTCACCCGTTTATCATTACAGGTCTGAAGTTCCCTGCCCCTCCATCGGCAAAACCGCCTGTGGCTGACCTCACCTGTGTCACCTTGGCCCACCCCCAGCTTTCCAGCTACTGCCTAATGGGTGACTGCGAGCGGGGGTGTTAGGGTTAGGCACTGGTAGAGGGAGGGTTCTGTGTGAGAGTAGGGTTAGGTTTAGTTGTAGTAAAATACTGGTAATATTTATCAGTGTTTTACTATGCTTACTACGTTACAGACCATATGTTGTGATTTTATTACTGTTATTTGAACACATGTATTATTCTATCTCAGATAAAGATGAAGAAACAATAAAAATATTGTTATACAGGACCGGATTTACCATAAGGCACTATAGGCATGTGCCTACAGGCGCCTGATGGTGGAAAGGCGGCTCTCCTCCCCTAGTGCCTCCCTCCTTCCTTATGCAGAGTCCTGATGAGAGTGTAAATGAGAGGTTACTCACCCTGCTCTCTGCATTCCACTGATGAGATCTCCCTTCAGTCAGAGGCACCTCTAGCTACTTAATACTGAGGGTACCTAATACTAAGGGGCACCTGTAGCTACCTATGATGGGCAAGGGAAGTAAGGGAGAAGTGACAGCTGGGACAGCCAGCACACCTGCGGGGCGGTTCGGTGGGGGGTTTGTAGATTCATGGAGGGCGGAGTCTAGGGTGCCAGGACATCTGTGCCTATAGGCTCCTGTGAGGTAAATCCGGGCCAGTTGTTATAGACAATATTTTAAAATTGTGTCTATACCCCGCCCCCTTTTTTCCTTATTTGATGTGCGCGGTGCACTTGGCTAGATCTGGTGGTGATACTGAGGGTGGTGCTGTACCTAACCTAGGCCTTTACTGAAAATACCGTTTTTGGGAGATTCCACTGACTATTAAAGGGAGGGTTCACAGAGAAATAAAAATACTAATCCACTTACCTGGGGCTTCCTCCAGCCCGTGGCAGGCGGGACGTGTCCTCGCCGCCGCTCCGGAGGCTCCCCGGTCTTCTCCAGTGGCTCACCCGACCTGGCCAGGCCGGCTTCCAGGTCGGGCTCTTGTGCGCACCAACGTGCGTCTCACGCCATCGTGCTGATGTCATCGGACGTCCTCAGTGATTCTGCGCCTGTGCAGTACAGTCCGTAGGACGTCCGATGACGTCAGCGCGACCGCGGGCTGGAGGAAGCACCAGGTAAGTGGATTAGTATTTTTTTTTTTTTTAATTTTCCTTTAAAGCAGTAAATACTATCAGCCATACTATGCCAGGGAAAAAACACTTATATAAGTAGCTAAATACTTGATCTACTTACATAACACATGTATTGTACTATCCACGTTTTGATTTCAGTGAATGTTATATAGTAAATAAAGAGAATTCTATTGCTGGTGGAAACCATGCCTTTTGCCCACAGTTTGAGGCTAAATCCTGGTGTCATTTCTGTCCTTAACTTTTTTTTTTCATTTTCTCCTCCAATCGCTGAGTCACCTCAGCCTTGCTTGTAAACACAAGTGAGCAGAGGATCATGTTTCAGACAGGCAGCTAGGCAGGGAAATAAATGGAAGAGGAGGAATATATTATAGCTAAAAAGAACCCCCAGCATGCTACTGTTTGGCACTGACTACTAAAGGGTCAGTGCTCCTAAAGTATGTGATAACTCCAAACCATAACAACAGAAAAAGTTTGGAAAGTTTTGAATGCAGGATTAGCATCTTTATCACTTAATACACTCAGACCAGTTGCTGTTGAAATTTGATTTTTATGGTGACAATCCCGCTTTAACAACTCGAAGATTGTACGTTCACCTCCTGACATTAGCGTATCAAAGCCGATGTATCGCTCTGGCCATTTTTATTCATTGTTGTGAAATCTGTGCGCAGCTCCAACAGCTACAGAAACTCCGCCGCGCTGCTAACAGACTCTGCAACCAAATCATTATTTTCAGATGACTTGGAAAGTCATTAATGATTTCTGGAGGGGAAAAGTACGCTGAATAAACACAATCCCATTAAAATCGCTTTGATTTAAGGCTGGCTGTGAAGGAGCTGGTCTGCGGAGAGGCACAGCACGCTTCTCGTAGGCTGGGAGATGCCCTGACGTTAATGTTTTATGCATGATAAAGGGGGATTCGAGGTAATGGGTTCATCACTGATAATGTGGAGGGTTCGCAGGAAGGTGAATATTCTGCCTGGTTACTGCGGCCAGTGAAAAGGTAACTGTATTCTTACACCTGAAAGCCTGAAATGTGCTCTCTGATCAGTAGTGGAAACTTATTATCATTCTTCCACCTATAAGTAGACACAAAATAGCATAGTCCATGGTTGGAAAAGGCCCCGGCCACTTAAAGCACACTTGAAGTGAAAGGGTTAGGAAGGCTGCCATATTGATTTCCTTTTAAACAATGCCAGTTACTCTGTAAAGTGCAGCAGAAGATGTCAGTGCTATATAAATACATAATAATAATATGGTAGGACATTAGACTATGACTATGGTAGGATTAGAGTGTGAGCTCCTCTGAGGACAGTCAGTGACATGACTATGCATTCTGTAATGTGCTGCAGGAGATGTCAGTGCTATATAAATACATAATAATAATATGGTAGGACATTACACTATGACTATGGTAGGATTAGATTGTGAGCTCCCCTGAGGACAGTCAGTGACATGACTATGTACTCTGTACAGTGCTGCAGAAGAGGTCAGTGCTATATAAATACATAATAATAATATGGTAGGACATTAGACTATGACTATGGTAGGATTAGATTGTGAGCTCCTCTGAGGATAGTCAGTGACATGACTATGTACTCTGTAATGTGCTGCAGGAGATGTCAGTGCTATATATACATAATAATAATATGGTAGGACATTAGACTATGACTATGGTAGGATTAGATTGTGAGCTTCTCTGAGGACAGTCAGTGACATGACTATGTACTCTGTAATGTGCTGCAGAAGATGTCAGTGCTATATAAATACATAATAATAATATGGTAGGACATGAGACTATAACTATGGTAAGATTAGATTGTGAGCTCCTCTGAGGACAGTCAGTGACATGACTATGTACTCTGTAAAGTGCTGCAGGAGATATCAGTGCTATATAAATACATAATAATAATATGGTAGGACATTAGGCTATGACTATGGTAGGATTAGATAGTGAGATCCTCTGAGGACAGTCAGTGACATGACTATGTACTCTGTAATGTGCTGCAGAAGATGTCAGTGCTATATAAATACATAATAATAATATGGTAGGACATGAGACTATGACTATGGTAGGATTAGATTGTGAGCTCCTCTGAGGACAGTCAGTGACATGACTATGTACTCTGTAATGTGCTGCAGGAGATGTCAGTGCTATATAAATACATAATAATAATGGTAGGATTAGAGTGTAAGCTCCTCTGAGGGCAGTCAGTGACATGACTATGTACTCTGTACAGTGCTGCAGAAGAGGTCAGTGCTATATAAATACATAATAATAATATGGTAGGACATGAGACTATGACTATGGTAGGATTAGAGTGTGAGCTCCTCTGAGGACAGTCAGTGACATGACTATGTACTTTGTAAAGTGCTGCAGGAGATGTCAGTGCTATATAAATACATACTAATAATATGGAAGGACATTAGACTATGACTATGGTAGGATTAGAGTGTGAGCTCCTCTGAGGACAGTCAGTGATATGGCTATGTACTCTGTAATGTGCTGCAGGAGATGTCAGTGCTATATAAATACATAATAATATGGTAGGACATTAGACTATGACTATGGTAGGATTAGATTGTGAGCTCCTCTGAGGACAGTCAGTGACATGACTTTGTACTCTGTACAGTGCTGCAGAGGATGTCAGTGCTATATAAATACATAATAATAATAATAATAATTATAATATAATATTATGGTAGGACATTAGTCTATGACTAAAGTAGTATTAGATTGTGAGCTCCTCTGCAGGGCCGGGCCGAGGCAGAGGCGAGAGAGGCTCCAGCCTCAGGGCGCAGTGTAGGAGGGGGCGCACAACTCACTCAGCTATCATTCCCCTATTGTATTTGAAGTAAACAGAAATAATAAAAGGGCATACAGGGCAGTGACTGCAAGCCAGATAACTAGAGATTAAGTTGTTGGAGGGGTTGCGGTCCCTGGGGCACCTCTTACTCTAATAGCAATCAGTGTGTGACGGCTGGGGTGGGAGGGATGGAGGGGCGCACTTTGGTGTCTCAGCCTTGGGTGCTGGAGGACCTTGTCCCGGCTCTGCTCCTCTGAGGAAAGTCAGTAACATGACTATGTACTCTGTAAAGTGCTGCAGCAGATGTCAGCACTATATAAATACATAATAATAATATGGTAGGATATTAGATTATACAGTGGGTTGCAAAAGTATTCGGCCCCCTTGAAGTTTTCCACATTTTGTCACATTACTGCCACAAACATGCATCAATGTTATTGGAATTCCACGTGAAAGACCAATACAACATGGGCGTCCGCAGAAAATTTTCCAGGGGGGGGCAAAAAGTGGGGAGTTAAAAATTTGGGCTGGTGTTGTGTGAAATGGAGCTACGTAGCGCCGCGCCGAAAAATGGGTGTGGTCATGAACCAGAATGTGGGTGTGGTCGTGGGTGGAGACAAGTTTACATGAACTAAGCAATGGTGGGACATTAGATTAGGACAGTGGTGGCGAACCTTTTGGAGGTCGAGTGTCCAAACTGCAAAGTCACTTTACTATCACAAAGTGCCAACAGCAATTTAAACTAAATACAAACGTTTTAACTCATACATGAACATTATGGAAAATTAAGTTGAAAATAAACTGTGAAGATAAACAATTTCATCCATCGTACTCCTGAAAAAAATTATTCATTTTTTTTAGAACCTCCCAGTTTCATTTTCTGTTTTAAAAAGCAGAAAAAGTAGGTTTAATGCTATTGTCTCATATGATGATGATTCAGCTTTTTCCATAGTCTCGCAGTTAGCAATCATGTGACCCCCAACAAGACAAATTCAGCAATCATGAGGCCCCCCCCATCAAGACAAATTCAGCAATCATGAGGCCCCCAACATGACCAACTCAGCAATCATGAGGCCCAGAACAAGACAAATTCAGCAATCATGAGGCCCACAACAAGACAAATTCAGCAATCATGAGGCCCCCAACAAGACAAATTCAGCAATCTTGAGGCCCCCAACAAATCATGAGGCCCCCAACAAGACAAAGTCAGTAACCATGAGGCCCGCAACAAGACAAATTCAGCAGTCATGAGGCACATAAATAGACAGCTTTTCACATAAATAGGCAGAATGCCCCCTTAATATGTAGACACCTCTCACCTGGCAGCAGTTCCCCAAAATACACTCAATCTGACAGCAGTGGTTCCCCAAAAATAGGTAGCCCCAGGTCTATAGGTGTCCCCAGAATAGGTGGCCAGCAGTATAGATGTCCCCAGAACTGGTAGCCAGGGGTAGAGATGTCCCCAGAACAGGTAGCCAGGGGTATATGTGCCCAGTATATGTAGGCAAGGGTATATGTCCCAGTATATGTAGGCAGGGGGTATATGTCCCAGTATATGTAGCCAGGGGGATATGTCCCAGTATATGTAGGCAGGGGTATATGTCCCAGTATATGTAGCCAGGGGTATATGTCCCAGTATATGTAGGCGGGGGTATATGTCCCAGTATATGTAGGCAAGGGGTATATGTCCCAGTATATGTAGGCAGGTGTATATGTCCCAGTATATGTAGGCAGGGGTATATGTCCCAGTATATGTAGGCAGGGGTATATGTCCCAGTATATGTAGGCAGGGGTATATGTCCCAGACAGTATATGTAGGCAGGGGTATATGTAGGCAGGGGTATATGTCCCAGTATATGTAGGCAGGGGTATATGTCCCAGACAGTATATGTAGGCAGGGGTATATGTCCCAGACAGTATACGTAGGCAGGGGTATATGTCCCAGACAGTATATGTAGGCAGGGGTATATGTCCCAGTATATGTAGGCAGGGGTATATGTCCCAGTATATGTAGGCAGGGGTATATGTCCCAGTACATGTAGGCAGGGGTATATGTCCCAGACAGTATATGTAGGCAGGGGTATATGTAGGCAGGGGTATATGTCCCAGTATATGTAGGCAGGGGTATATGTCCCAGACAGTATATGTAGGCAGGGGTATATGTCCCAGACAGTATATGTAGGCAGGGGTATATGTCCCAGACAGTATATGTAGGCAGGGGTATATGTCCCAGACAGTATATGTAGGCAGGGGTATATGTCCCAGTATATGTAGGCAGGGGTATATGTCCCAGTATATGTAGGCAGGGGTATATGTCCCGGTATATGTAGCCAGGGGGATATGTCCCCAGAAAAAGTGGCCATGTGTGCAGGAGGAGGGGAGCAGCGGAGAGAAGAGGGAGAGCTATGGGCACTCACCTTAGGGGGCTCTCCCTCCCTCTCTCGCTCTCCCCTCCGGAGTCCGGAATGAAGTGTGCAGCGGCTGGCAGCGGTGGGCGGAACTTACCTCCTCTCGTCGCACGCGCCGGATGGATTAGCCGCTACTCTGGCCTGATCCAGACCAGAGTGCGGCACCAGAACTTCCGGCGCAGGAGCGAGAGGAGGTAAGTTCCGCCCACCGCTGCCAGCCGCTGCACACTTCAATCCGGAGGGGACAGCGAGGGAGAGAGAGACCCCTAAGGTGAGGGAAGGGGGGGGAGACGTCCGCCCTTCCCCACTGTGCCCATAGCGCTCTCTCTCTTCTCTGCGTGTTCCCCTCCTGCTGGCTGCACGGGCACGCGGCCAGGGGGGGGCAGCGGGCGGCCAGGCTCGGGCAGATGCCCGGTTTTGCCATATGTGCGGACGCCCATGCAATACAAAGTGGTGTACATGTGAGAAGTGGAACAAAAATCATACATGATTCCAAACATTTTTTACAAATAAATAGCTGCAAAGTGGGGTGTGCGTAATTATTTGGCCCCCTGAGTCAATACTTTGTAGAACCACCTTTTGTTGCAATTACAGCTGCCAGTCTTTTAGGGTATGTCTCTACCAGCTTTGCACATCTAGAGACTGAAATCCTTGCCCATTCTTCTTTGCAAAACAGCTCCAGCTCAGTCAGATTAGATGGACAGCGTTTGTGAACAGCAGTTTTCAGATCTTGCCACAGATTCTCAATTGGATTTTGTAACGATCGGTGTAACACAGAGAGAATCTGATTATTGGTGATCTGCAGTATCACCGATAATCAGATATATCACTAACGTCTGGATACCTGAGTAATATGAGTGTTTGGTGCAACAGTAATACTTTTAGGAGAATACCTGGGGAACAGGTATCAGGGCAGTAGGCAATACTGTCCTGCAGAACAAGTACCTTCCAGTAACCTGGGACTCTCCCGCAGGGAGGAGCCAGGCTAGGGGTAGGAAGGACCAGAGAGTGAGTGACACCAATAGAAGGATGTCACTGACTGATCTGTGAACTATCTCGTAACTGAGAAGATAGTTCTCGAGGTCGGGCAAGCCAGGTCGGCAACACACGGACAGATAAAGTACAAAGACAGGAGGCTGATTCGGTAATCCTAAGGCACGCAGGGTTTGGCAACAGAGTATCAGATATAGCGAGGTACCGAATCAGTGATCAGAAGAGTGGTCAGGAAAGCAGAAAGTCATAACAGATAATAAACAATGCCTAGTCTTGGGTGTGAGCTCCGTGATCATCAACACCCTGGAACTAGTCTGATATATAACAGAATGGTAACACAAGTCCCTAGTCTTGGGTGTTAGGTCCTTGATCATCAACACCCTGGAACTAGTCTGAAGTATAACAGAATGGTAATACAGATTCCTAGACTTGGGTGTGAGGTCCTTGATCATCAACACCCTGGAACTAGTCTGAAGTATAACAGAATGGTAATACAAGTCCCTAGGCTTAGGTGTGAGGTCCGTGATCATCAACACCCTGGAACTAGTCTAAAGTATAACAGAATAACAACACAGATTCTGACAAAAGGTCTGAGTGCCTCCACGTAGTGATCGCAACGGCAGACAACCAGTGAATGACCAGCACCCAGTATATATAGTATAGCGCTATCCAGCGCCTCCCCTAAGTGCTGGACCAATGGGAACTGGTTGCAACGTCAGCTGACCGGCTTGGTCAGCTGACTCCCTTCTGGCTGTCATAAAAGTTCTGCCTCTCAGCGTGCGCGCGCGCGTCCTTCTGAACCTGTGTGAACTATCAGTCCCAGCCACACCAGACATGTGTTGTGTACCACCCGCCGCACTGGACGCGGAACCAGTCACACCGCTATCAGAGCATGCGGCAGTTTCTCCGCGTTTAGCCATACTATCAGATGTAGGCCCATGCTTGCAAACCGCCGCGTTGGACGCGGAATCAGCCGCCTTGTTCTGAGCACACGCGGCGGCTTTTCCGCGTTTTCTCACAAATTTAGATTTGGACTTTGACTGGGCCATTCTAACACATAGATATATTTTGTTTTAAACCGTTCCATTGTTGCCCTGGCTTTATATTTAGGGTCATTGTCCTGCTGGAAGGTGAACCTCCGCCCCAGTCTCAAGTCTTTTGCAGTCTCCAAGAGGTTTTCTTCCAAGTTTGCCCTGTATTTGGCTCCATCCATCTTCCCATCAACTCTGACCAGCTTCCCTGTCCCTGCTGAAGAGAAGCACCCCCAGAGCATGATACTGCCACCACCATATTTGACAGTGGGGATGGTGTGTTCAGAGTGATGTGCAGTGTTAGTTTTCCGCCACACATAGCGTTTTGGCCAAAAAGTTCCATTTTGGTCTCATCTGACCAGAGCACCTTCTTCCACATGGTTGCTGTGTCCCCCACATGGCTTGTGGCAAACTGCAAAAGGGACTTCTTATGCTTTCTGTTAACAATGCCTTTCTTCTTGCCACTCTTTCATAAAGGCCAACTTTGTGCAGTGCATGACTAATAGTTGTCCTATGGACAGAGTCTCCCACCTGAGCTGTAGATCTCTGCAGCTCGTCCAGAGTCACCATGGGCCTCTTGACTGCATTTATGATCAGCGCTCTCCTTGTTTGGCTTGTGAGTTTAGGTGGATGGCCTTGTCTTGGTAGGTTTACAGTTGTGCCATACTATTTCCATTTCTGAATGATCACTTGAACAGTGCTCCGTGGGATGTTCAAGGCTTTGGAAATCTTTTTGTAGCCTAAGCCTGCTTTAACCTCCCTGGCGTTCTATTAAAGTTCGCCAGGGGGCAGCCCAGTGCTATTGTTTAATTTTTTTTTTCAATCATGTAGCTAGCCTAGCGCTAGCTACATGATGCCCCCCTCCCTTCCGCATCCCTCCCACCCCTCCGATCGCCGCCGGCACTGTAAGCCATAAGGAAATCCCGTTCTGAGACGGGATTTCCTTTAGGGCTTCCCCCGTCGCCATGGCGACGCACGTCGTGACGTCATTGACGTCGTGACGTCACAGGGAGACCCGATCCACCCCTCAGCGCTGCCTGGCACTGATTGGCCAGGCAGCGCACGGGGTCTCGCCTGGGGGGGCCCTGCATCGCGGCGGGCGGCGGCGGAGGCGGCGATCAGGTGAGACACGCAGCAAGCAAATTGCTTGCTGCGTCTTTAAAAAAAAATTATTCAAATCGGCCCAGCGGGGCCTGAGCGGCGACCTCCGGCGGTAATGGACGTATTAAGTCGTCCATACCGCTAAGGAGGTTAAATTTCTCAATAACTTGATCCCTGACCTGTCTTGTGTGTTCTTTGGACTTCGCGGTGTTGTTGCTCCCAATATTCTCTTAGACAACCTCTGAGGCCCTCACAGAGCAGCTGTATTTGTACTGACATTAGATTACACACAGGTGCACTCTCTTTAGTCATTAGCACTCATCAGGCAATGTCTATAGGCAACTGACTGCACTCAGACCAAAGGGGGCCGAATAATTATGTACACACCTCTTTGCAGTTATTTATTTGTAAAAAATGTTTGGAATGATGTATGATTTTCGTTCCACTTCTCACGTGTACACCACTTTGTATTGGTCTTTCATGTGGAATTCCAATAAAATTGATTCATGTTTGCGGCAGTAATATGACAAAATGTGGAAAACTTCAAGGGGGCCGAATACTTTTGCAACCCACTGTAACTATGATAAATATTACAGTGTGAGCTTCTCTAAGGACAGTCAGTGACATGCTGCGGGGCATATCGGTGCT
Source organism: Hyperolius riggenbachi (assembly GCF_040937935.1). Classification (NCBI taxonomy): domain Eukaryota; kingdom Metazoa; phylum Chordata; class Amphibia; order Anura; family Hyperoliidae; genus Hyperolius; species Hyperolius riggenbachi. Next base: position 8,846,731 of record NC_090656.1, read on the forward strand.
ATATAAATACATATTAATAGTGGCGTCTTTAAGCAGAAGGTTTTGTGGCTCATGCCCTGAATCTCTGTCACTGTGCCCCCATCCTCAGCACCTTGGCCCTGGCTGATGCTGCTGTGCACCAGGCTATGCTGCCTCTTGGTGTACGGCTGCGTATGAATATTGTGGCTTGGCCCAGGGTCGGCCTGACGCTTTGGTAAAACAGGGGTGTGTGCTAAGAACTGGGGGCTGCCTGACACTTGGGATGAATGCATTTCGAGGGGCAGGGGGCTCTCTGACACTGAAAAAACTGGGATACATTTTCAAGGGGAAAATCTGCTTATTTATGTTAATCAAGGGAAATATGCTGCAGATGTATGTTGTTTTTTTTAAAGGGCGCACTCATTTCTGGTTACTTCCGTGCTTACTTCACAATTATTATTATTATTTTATAACTACTACTGTACAGAGTAGGAAACAAACATAGGCTACATAATAGTACAGACATTACCATACACAATTTGTAGGCGTCGGTACATTATACACAATAGGCAGACATAGTAATTACAGTGACAAATGTATCACGATGAATAAAATGTATAGCAAATTCCAAGATACAAATGGGATAGAGCCCTGCCCTTGTGAGCTTACAATCTAAAGAAATAGGAAGGAAACAAGAAGTGGGGTAGTAAACAGTAGGCATACCTAGAGGCTGTCTGTTTTTAGGTTATATTTAATAAGGAGTACAACTTGGCCAGAGGCTGAAGGGGAATGGCCTGAGTGTATGCTTGTCAGATAAAGTGAGTGTTGCTTATCAATTTCAAAGGTTGGAGAGTGACAGATACATTTTGGGAGGGGATTCCAGAGGAGGGGTGAAGCATGTGAGAAATCTTGTATACATGAATACGAGGAGGTGATTTTAGAGGAGGACGGAGGAAGGTTGTGTGCAGGGCAGTGATTGCGGTTGGGGTGGTATCGTATGTGGAAACTAGTAGTGAGGAGATGTACCGCACCCACTTTTTCAGCAGTGTCAAATAACGTCAAATCATCTGGGATACTAGTTACACCCCATCATATTCTTAATAATAATACTAATAATAATAATACACTTTGCCACCTCTGTAATCTGGCCATCTCTCTCTCTCTCCACACAGTGTGAAGATGGTTCTGCTGTGGATGCTGGGTGACTGCTACAAGACCGCCTACTTCATCATAAAGGGGACCCCCGCCCAGTTCTGGCTGTGTGGCTCCCTCCAGATTGGACTCGATGTGGCCATTCTTCTCCAGGTCTATTACTACAACCAGAAGACTCACTCCAAATTTGGCTGAGCACTCAGCCAATCACAAGAGGTCAATAAAAAGATGTCTTATCCTGCAACGTGGGACTATTAATTCAGAATCGGTGAGGGAACGGCAGACTTGGCTTCTGGGGTTGTTGGGGAACTACAAGTCTCAGCAGAAGCCTCAGGCAGCTAAAGGCGCCCAGGCTGCCCATACTTGAACTTTATGTGACTCTGAATCGCTGATAGAAAGAAAGAAATGTATGCATTATATTTATACAGCCAGTACTGACCAGGGCCGCATCAGCCATGTGGCAACCTAGGTGGGTGCCTAGGGTCTGGCCAACACTCCTGAGACACATGACCCAAGATCATAGCATTAATGTACGGATGGGAAGAACTGGATCTTATTCCATTCATTCTGCTTATTACAGAGGAACCTATAGTGAAAAATCAGCAGTATTACTACATACCACTTACATCAAACCTGGGCAACAAAGATTTACAATTTCTGTAACTGGTTTATAATTTTTGCTACGGTTTCTTTGCTATGACTGCATAAGTGTAGAACACTATTGATTGGAATATGTTACAATGCAATGTTTGCAAAGTTTTGTATGTTTACAAATTTCAATAATACTTTTTGTCGGGGAAAAAAAAACCCTTGGGCCACAGAAATGAAACTTTATTTATTATTTATTTATTTTTTGTATTTATAAAGCGACAACATATTACGCAGCGCTGATTAACTTTAACTTGAAACTTTAAAGCATTCTGTGAGGGGGAATAGAAACACTTTGAGTACAGGTAGTTCCCACCTTACGAACGCCCGTGTTCAGGCAAACAGACAAAGCAATAGTGTGGCGGCCTGACAGCCGTTTGGCGAGTGACGGTAGCGAAACAGCTGTCAGGCCGCCACACTAATGGTTTGTCTGTTTGCCTGTGGAATGAAATAAAGTGGATTTAGCTTTGCAACTTATCTGGTGCCCGGATTTTCTCCTTCTCTTTACAAGTATTGGACTGTTTGTTCTATCCGGAGGCACAGTAAGTTATCCAAACCCCTTGAGGTAGCCTGGATGCATCTAGTGCCAATCTCTTTTACCTCTACACATACGATGAAACCGGGACCAAGGATTAAACATCATCCCAATCAGTAGCTGATACCCCCTTTCCCCTGAGAAATCTTTTCCTTTTCACAAACGGATCATCAGGGGGCTCGGTATGGCTGATATTGTGGTGAAACCCCGCCCCCATAGTGTGATGTCATGACCATGGTCCTGACATCACACTGTGGGAGCCTTGTTGCATTGTGGGAAATAACAGCTGTTTATAGCTGTTTCCAACTGTCAAAAAAGAAAACAACATCTCCTTCCAGTGATATCACCTGCCAGCAGTAAAAATGTCACCATGTGACAAATGTCAGAATGTAAATCAGGGAGAGGAAAGATTTTACAATGGGCAAACACTGACTAAATCATTATATATAATAATTGTAAAAATTAAGCACTTTTGTTCATAACGTTATTTTCACTGGAGTTCCTCTTTCAGACGGCTACAGAAGCATTCGTGTCCCTGCTTGTTCCTGAAGATGGGTGCATTTGTGCTGTGCATGCGGGAGCATGGACTCGAGCATGTGCAGTACGGATCAGCTCGTCTATGGAAGTCCTGGGGTCACGAGTGCTTCTGAAGCTCTCTGTGGAGGCCAAAGCCGTATTCGACCTGCAGGTTGAATAATTTTAAAGGGGTTCTGTGGTTCTTTTAAAAAACAAAAACCAACACTTACCTGTGGCTTCTACTGGCCCCCTGCAGCTGTCCTGTCCCGCACCGTCCTCTACGATCCTCCGTTCCCCGCCGCCAGTGACCTTCCAATTATAATTATAACTAGACGAATGCAACTGTGCCTGCGCAGCCGCGCGTTCTCCATCCCGCTCATGTCTCCGAGCCTCCTGCGCAGACGCAGTATGAAGTTTTCTCATACTGCGTCTGCGCAATAAGCAACAGAGACGTGAGCGGGAGCGAGGACGCCTGCGGCCGCACAGGCACAGTTGCATTATTCTAGTTCGTTTTTACAGACCATATCCTGTTCAGTGTACACTGCTGGAGCTTGGAAACAGTTAATTGTTAGAGATGTCATGAGTGACGTCACACTCATGCGCAGAGAGTGCCCGGCAACAGGCGCACGATCAAAGACGCGCACAGCCGGGCCAGCGCAGGCGTACTACTCCGGGTCATAGCGACCCGGAGTAGTACAGTGCCCATAGAGATTCGCCCCCGAACGGTTCGGGCCATCTCCAATAATTGTGTATTACTGAGCAGAAGGGGGGAGGCACTCAGGGGGGCAAATGATTCCCAGTGCCCCAGCGTAGGCCGCCAGCGCCATTTCTTGGGCAGTGCAGGCAAGGCGACCGCCCTGGTCGCAGACCGGCAAGTAAAAGAAGGGGGCGCAAACAGAAGGACATAACCGCTAGGGAGCTGGTGACGCGCGGTGCAGCCAAATAGAAGAAGAAAGAAGATTCCCAGCGCAATCACCTTCCTTGACTCCTCCTGGGCTGCCTGCGTCAGACATCAAGTCATGATCACGTCACCACCGCGTGATGACGCCTGATGTCCTGTAGCGGTACTGCAGGCAGTCACCACCGTGTGATGACACCTGATGTCCTGTAGCGGTACTGCAGGCAGTCACCACCGTGTGATGACACCTGATGTCCTGTAGCAGTACTGCAGGCTGTCAGTGGGTGGCGCCCATGGAGGAGTCGGCTTTATGGGCTCTCTTCACCTGTGTGTTTTCCTGGTCCCTGCTTCCTCCTGGAGGAGCGGCTGGTCACTAGTAAGTAGGCAGATCTACTTGTGACTGTCCCTAAAGAGTAAGGGTTCGCTAGTCCACAGGGGTGGCGGGGAAGGGGGCACAACTTTTAAAACCTCGCCCTGGGTGCAATTTAGCCTAGAAACTGCCCTGTAGGCCACTACTGATGGTTGGAGGAAATTGATTATCAGCAGCGGACCTGCAGGAGCCCCACTGAGATCAGACGCCAGGCGTAGGACACCACAGAAGTGTGACAACCATTTTCTGGTCAGAGCTGAGGATCTGGTGAGCGCGGTTTTTATTAGAGGGTGTGGTGAAGGTGGATTTGGAATGAGAAGAGGATACAACAGGAGAGTTTTTAAGCGTCGATTTGTTTGGACTTTTTTTTATCAAAGAGTTGGCCAGAAAGTTAACATTCATATATTGTACTGCAAAAAGCGAAATGCAAGTTTGAGATGCATTTTTTATGATTGAATTTCTAGGAAATGCGGTTATGAAAAAAACAAAACCAAAAAAAAACAAACTGGTTTTATTATCAGTACAGAACCGTGTTGTGTTTAGTGCACAGTGCCAAGACCGGAGAAACTGCTGCACTACAATATGTCCTTCCGTCATTTATTATGCATGACTGAGGAATGAGATCTGCTGCTCTGTGATTATTTTTAAAGAAGATATTTTCTATTCTCGTTAACTAATGCATTAAATGAAACAGAATTATTCAGCAGGGTGTGAAGCTGCCTGTCCCGGCTTTGTACATTCTCATTGTTACGCAGTGTGTGCAGATAAAACGGACCACAACTCAGAACGTCCTCTCTGCTCTGAAAGATAAGCAATAGCATAATAACCTTTAAAAAAAGAACATTTCCTTGTTACAGCTGATACAAATCCTGCAATAAATCTGCAGTGTGTCTACTTCCTGCTTTCAGTAGCAGACATAGGGGTAACATCATGTGTTTACAAATTAGCTGCTCTGCCGAGGCAGCCAGCTGACACAGCTGAGAGATCAAATTACAGCGGTGATTAGTCACAGATGAGGGGGGAATTAGACAGGCTAAACTCTCTAAATACATACGAGGTGCATTTCTCTCTTTTTCTTCTGTCCTGTGCAAGAGTTCAGGTTTAAGGGGGAGCGCTGCTGATACTGCAGTAATATTAAAGCCCTAATTCCAGGACTAGCTTTCAGTAATGCAAGTTATAGGAATTTATTATTATTATTATTATTATTTCTTATTGATATAAATTAAAAAAGAACAATTTCTATTGCATTTTAAATTGTAAAACTGTAAAGCCTGGTACACACATCCAATTTTAATTGTCTATAGGCTAGCCAATTTGACCACCTCCATATACTCGAGTATAAGCCGATATACTGAGTTTTACCTCAGAAGCCCCCTTCCCAGTATAGGTAGCCAGATGTACACCCAGAATTAGGCAGCCCTCCCCAGTATAGCAAAATGTGCACCCAGTAAGTATCAGGGGCGTAACTAGGAGCCACCGGGCCCCCCCTGCAGAGATTCTGACTGTGAGCAGATTTGCCCAGAAAATACGTTCAATCATGTCGGCAAATTTGACCAGAAAACATGTTCAAACATGTTGGCAGATTTGACCAGAAAATACGTGGAATCATGTCGGCAGATTTGCCCAGAAAATACATACAATCATGTCGGCAGATTTGCCCAGAAAATACATACAATCATGTCGGCAGATTTGAACAGAAAATACGTGCAATCATGTCGGCAGATTTGACCAGAAAATACATGCAATCATGTAGCAGATTTGACCAGAAAATACGTGGAATCATGTGGCAGATTTGACGAGAAAATACGTGCAATCATGTGGCAGATTTTACTAGAAAATATGTGCAATCATGTGGCAGATTTGACCAGAAAATAGTTCAATCATGTCAGCAGATTTGCCCAGAAAATACATGCAATCAAGTGGAAGATTTGACCAGAAAATACATGCAATCATGTCGGCAGATTTGACCAGAAAATACGTGGAATCATGTCGGCAGATTTGCCCAGAAAATGCATACAATCATGTCGGCAGATTTGAACAGAAAATACGTGCAATCATGTCGGCAGATTTGACCAGAAAATACGTGGAATCATGTCGGCAGATTTGCCCAGAAAATACATACAATCATGTCGGCAGATTTGAACAGAAAATACGTGCAATCATGTCGGCAGATTTGACCAGAAAATACATGCAATCATGTAGCAGATTTGACCAGAAAATACGTGGAATCATGTGGCAGATTTGACGAGAAAATACGTGCAATCATGTGGCAGATTTTACTAGAAAATATGTGCAATCATGTGGCAGATTTGACCAGAAAATAGTTCAATCATGTCAGCAGATTTGCCCAGAAAATACATGCAATCAAGTGGAAGATTTGACCAGAAAATACATGCAATCATGTCGGCAGATTTGACCAGAAAATACGTGGAATCATGTCGGCAGATTTGCCCAGAAAATACATACAATCATGTCGGCAGATTTGAACAGAAAATACGTGCAATCATGTCGGCAGATTTGACCAGAAAATACGTGGAATCATGTCGGCAGATTTGCCCAGAAAATACATACAATCATGTCGGCAGATTTGAACAGAAAATACGTGCAATCATGTCGGCAGATTTGACCAGAAAATACATGCAATCATGTAGCAGATTTGACCAGAAAATACGTGGAATCATGTGGCAGATTTGACGAAAAAATACGTGCAATCATGTGGCAGATTTGACCAGAAAATAGTTCAATCATGTCAGCAGATTTGCCCAGAAAATACATGCAATCAAGTGGAAGATTTGACCAGAAAATACATGCAATCATGTCGGCAGATTTGACCAGAAAATACGTGGAATCATGTGGCAGATTTGACCAGAAAATACGTGCAATCATGTAGCAGATTTGACCAGAAAATACGTGGAATCATGTGGCAGATTTGACCAGAAAATACATGCAATCATGTAGCAGACCTGGCCAGAAAATACGTGCAATCATGTAGCATACCTGGCCAGAATATACACCACTGACACCTGCTAATATAAATAAATAAAAAACAAACATTTACTCACCTGAAGCAGACCTCCTGTCCCGGCCTCCGTCCGGCGCGCAGCTCCCACGATCCTCTGCAAGCAGCCAGCAACTGAAACTCCCGCGCTGAGAGCAGGGCTACGGGAAAATGGCATCCGAAGCCCTGCACTGCAGACTCAAAGTCTCCAGAGCAGGGCTTTGGACGCCATTTTACCGTAGCCCTGCTGTGACGCTGACGGAGCTGCGGGCTGCTGCTGCGGTGAACGTCAGTTCACGCTGGGGGGTGCTTTGGGGGTGCTTGGAGAATTTTAGTGGGTGCTTCAGCACCCAAAGCACCCCCCTGGCGCCGCCACTGGGTAGAGGCCAATTTATTGATGTATATGTTGAAAAGAGTTGGACTCAGGCTGCAACCCCCTAACTTCATGGAATTTATAAAATTGGCCAATCATTGTCCAATCAAAATTGGATGTGTGTACTTGGCTTAAGGATGCATACAAACGTCTAATTTTGGAAGTAAAAATGTAATAGGAGCTCAATGTCTCTGGTGTTTTACGCTAAGGCACTGTGACCTTGACCTGAAGAAGTTGGTAATACCCGCAAAATGCGTTGTCTTTGTAAATAAAAGCGTGTTTTGATACCCTACCCCCTCACATCGAGGTAAGATTGATTATTTCCAAAATAATGGCCTCCTCCCAGCCATCCTAATCACAGGAGAGTTGGGAATGTGTAATGTGGAAATTTTAGGAGCGGAGTTCCTCCATAATCCTCCTGTTAAATGGGGTTATATATCCTGCTCATCTTTCGCTCCCCCGATTATTAATTAAAGCTGATATAATCAGCGTCCTGTGACTCACGTCTTTCTTTTAAATCCCAGATGGCATCGTGGGATCGCGGGATGTGCTGCCAAAAAATCAGAACAAAACAGCCCTGCGAGTCTGATGCTCATCACTTGAAATCTGTTAATAACACATTTTCTGCTCTGAACTTTGTACATTGGAAGCAGGTATCTGGGAGACGATACAGGCTGAGGGCTGCTTGCCTACAGCTCGCTGTCTGTTCCACATCCATTACCAGTATTAAAGCCAAACTCCGACTATGATAGGCTAACAGGCCTTTTATGTGCTGTCCCACTGCCTTTCATTAGGTTGTTGTAAGAACAGAGCTGCTTTTACCCAATGCTTCTCCTAACGTGCCTGTGCCCGCTTCTGGACGCTTTTCAGCATCTGTAATGGACAGAAGCGCCTTAGTGTGTCCAGATCTTAAAGAGGAACTTAACCAAAACACAGTGGTGGTGGTGGGGAAAAAATCAATACATTGCAAAGTAGGAAGTTAAAAAATACAAAATAGATCTAGAAGTGATTGATATTCGCCATGTAATTAGTTTGTTTTGTTTGATCCACAATGAGCCTGCTAGTCATCATCTTTACTACTGCCAGACAAGAAAAAAAAAACTAGACCGCACTAAGGCCTTGTTCATATTACACGTGTCATACACGTTCATATTGTTCATATTGTTCACGTGTCCATCCGCGTTGGTTTTTTTTTTTTTTTTTTTGAGGTGTCTTTTTTTTCCGATTCCCGGCGCTTGGGTGGGCGATTTATTTTTGTGCTTTGCGGTTTTCTAAGCGTTTTTTTCCGAGCGGTTTTGTAATTCACTCCCTGATGTCAGTCAGGAAGTGAACTCTTTCACCCGGAAAATAATAAATACCATGTATTTATTCTTAACAATGCGAGCGCAATCGCCTTGTTGCGCGTCTTTGTATGCGTTCGCCGATTTTCCTATACCTTCCATTGACGCGGAATCGGCCCGAAAATGGAACACGCACCGCTTTCGTACGACCCGCGCTGATACAAACCTTCTCATAGACATTCATTGGCCATGCTGTCAGGGGGTATTTTGAAAAACAGCAGGCGGCTGACAAAAAACCCCAAAATGCCTGCGGTGTGAGCAAGCCCTAACTGACATTACCTATAACCTCCCCCCCTAACAAAGTGCACAGAGGGGGTTGCTTGGCAGTTGAAAACAGCCGCTATTTCCAACAATGCAACAAGGTTCACAGACAGGAAACGGTCATGACCATGGTCATAAACCAGCAAAACTATGGTCAAGCACCATCTACTATATAAGTAAATGTACAGGTAGGGTCACTAGAGCAAATGGTAACAAAAACACAGGATTGTGCAGAACAGCACCTAATGATAAACTAGCACAAACTCTCCCCCCCTTCCTCTCCGAAAAAACAAACAAACAAACAAACAAACAAAACACCAGACAATGCCTCAAAGACTCCACCAATCCAGTATTACCGTAATTCAAATATAAAAAACATCTTTATTGAACACCAATAAAACCATTAAAAGCAATGATTAAAAATCAATGAGCCATGCAGGCAGGATAAATACTGTAATAGTACATCATATCATTAGCAAGATGATCCGGTAGGTAATCATATAAAGTGCCAGTGCAATAAATGCAAAAAAAATGCAGCCGGTAATCACATGAAGTGCAATGTTATAAATGCAAGATTGTACAATAGTTAAAAATCGTCCAGAAGGGCCCAAAACGTGTGTAGTAAGTACAGGGTGTGACTGGACTGCCCCACGGAGATGAGTGAGAGAAATAAATAAAAAAAAAATAGGAAAATAAAATTTAAAAAAAGAAGAAGAAAATTAATAATAATAAAAAATAAACAATTGCAGCAGCAATCAGATGACACCAACAGAAAGCTCTGTTGGTGGTGGCAAGAAAAGGAGAAAAAAAATTCATTTGTGTGCTGCGTGGTATGGCCCTGCAGCGAACTGTTAAAGCTCTAGAGCCCTGAATTGTAAAAAATAGCCTGGTCACTAGGGGGGTGTAAGCCTGTGGTCCTCAGAAGGTTATACCACACCATACAGTCTATCTCCTTGCAGTGCCTGTTGCACCACAAATGACCTGCAGGGACGGGAACCGAAAGCAGACAGACTGTACGGCGCAGCTGAAGAGAGGAGAGAAGAGGGCGTGTCACTGCGCTGGAAGCCGGTAATGTATGAAGTTCTGCTTGCGCACTCTGTTATATTGGTAACGGGGGCATTCTCAATGGGCCCGGACAGAATTTCGATGTTTGAGGAGGGCAAAGATATGGAAGGAGGCCTGACTGGCTCAGTTTTTTCTGGGGAGCATGAAGAGTTCAAGGTTTCACCCCTGGCTTCTATCTTTATTTTTTTAACCCACTTCAGGTATGCTTTGAGCCAGCAAGAGCTATGTATCTGTACACGACTTGACTGAATCTTCACACCAACCTTCCCCGATGCTAAACTGGCCCTACTTGCCAATATCCTTGCAATACTTAACTATCCTCTGGCCAGTATTAGAAATACTTAATTATCCAGTGTTCAGAGAGCTAGCAATACTTACCTATCCTCCGTCCAGTGCTAGCAATACTTACCTATCCTCCGACCAGTGCTAGCAATACTTACCTATCCTCCAGGCTAGTGCTAGCAATACTTACCTATCCTCTGGCCAGTGCTAGCAATACTTACCTACCCTCGGGTCAGAGCTAGTAATACTTACCTATCCTCCACCCAGTGCTAGCAATACTTACCTATCCTCTGTCCAGTGTTAGCAATACTTAATTATCCGGTGTTCAGAGCTAGCAATACTTACCTATCACCCGGCCAGTGCTAGCAATACTTACCTATCCTCTGGCCAGTGCTAGCAATACTTACCTATTCTCCGGCCAGTGCTAGCAACACCTAATTATCCTCTGTTCAGTGCTAGCAATACTTACCTATCCTCTGGCCAGTGCTAGCAATACTTACCTATTCTCCGGCCAGTGCTAGCAATACCTAATTATCCTCTGTTCAGTGCTAGCAATACTTACCTATCCTCCGGCCAGTGCTAGCAATACTTACCTATCCTTCGCCCAGTGCTAGCAATACTTAATTATCCTCTGTTCAGTGCTAGCAATACTTACCTATCCTCTGCCCAGTGCTAGAAATACTTACCTATCCTCTGTTCAGTGCTAGCAATACTTACCTATCCTCCGACCAGTGCTAGCAATACTTACCTATCCTCTGCCCAGTGCTAGCAATACTTACCTATCCTGCGCCCACTGCTAGCAATACTTAATTATCCTCTGTTCAGTGCTAGCAATACTTACCTATCCTCTGCCCAGTGCTAGAAATACTTACCTATCCTCTGTTCAGTGCTAGCAATACTTACCTATCCTCCGACCAGTGCTAGCAATACTTACCTATCCTCTGCCCAGTGCTAGCAATACTTACCTATCCTGCGCCCAGTGCTAGCAATACTTAATTATCCTCTGTTCAGTGCTAGCAATACTTACCTATCCTCTGGCCAGTGCTAGCAATACTTACCTATCCTCTGGCCAGTGCTAGCAATACTTACCTATCCTCCGCCCAGTGCTAGCAATACTTAATTATTCTCTGTTCAGTGCTAGCAATACTTTCCTATCCTCTGGCCAGTGCTAGCAATACTTACCTATCCTCCGCCCAGAGCTAGCAATACTTACCTATCCTCTGTTCAGTGCTAGCAATACTTACCTATCCTCCGACCAGTGCTAGCAAGACTTACCTATCCTCCGCCCAGTGCTAGCAATACTTACCTATCCTCCGCCCAGTGCTAGCAATACTTAATTATCCTCTGTTCAGTGCTAGCAATACTTACCTATCCTCCGACCAGTGCTAGCAATACTTACCTATCCTCTGGCCAGTGCTAGCAATACTTACCTATCCTCTGGCCAGTGCTAGCAATACTTACCTATCCTCCGACCAGTGCTAGCAATACTTACCTATCCTATCCTCTGGCCAGTGCTAGCAATACTTACCTATCCTCCGACCAGTGCTAGCAATACTTACCTATCCTATCCTCTGGCCAGTGCTAGCAATACTTACCTATCCTCCGACCAGTGCTAGCAATACTTACTTATCCACATCTGTATCCAACAAAAATTACTGCTTTGTATGGACAGAATCTGTTAAGGGATGATTCACACTGCAAGAGCTTTTTAAGTGCTAGTGATTTGAAAAGCTCTTGCAAATGTAATTCTATGGGTGATGTTTATAAAATCACTTTGCACAAGTGTGAACAAACACATAGGATAACATTACCAAGAGCTTTTAAAATCACGAATGCTTAGAAAAAGCTCTTGCAGTGTGAACCAGCCCATATTATTTCCTTCAGCAGAAGCTCACTGTCCATTAATGTAGTTTAGGGAGCATTAGGAATTATTGATATCTTTGTTCTTATCTTACTTTAAATCCTTAATATGTACAATGCAGGAAATCCTACAGGCTGAGCGATTATACATCAAGGAGTCTGCAGTATAAAGAAGCTTATCTCGCTAGTAAGTCTCTCCTCAGATCTCTTCCCAGGTATTGGCACTCATCATTCCCGGGTTCCCACCGCTCTCTCCTCTACTGTAAGTGCAACGAGCGTTATTGTCCTAATAAAGGAGCCGGCGGAGATCTTTATCTAAAGGATCGTTTCATTGTGCTCAGCAGTAGGAAGACTCTGTAAATCTTCAGCACACGACAACTCATTTGTCTGTTCTGTAATATTCCTCCGGCGAGGGATTAGATCAGCGACATTTCCCAGGCATCGCCGGGCGGCTGAAGATTATATTAACAATAAAACAAAAAGATAGAGAAGCTGTATCCGCCGGTCCCTGCGAGCCAGACAATACCGCCGCACCGTGCGAGTGTTATCTGCTGAGACGTTTAGAAGAAGAAAATGGAGGATGTGATATGAAACAAAAAAAGGGAAACTTTAAATATAGGAGAGGGGCGGCTATAAATATACTCACTCCTTCCCTAACTGTCCATGATCAATAGTTTATTCATTATATTGCCCTTTGAAATATATCTGAAAAACCATCATCAACAGAGAAGATTACTGCCTCACCATTTGGCTCTTCGGCAGAGAAGATTACTGCCTCACCATTTGGCTCTTCAGATGAGAAGATTTCTGCCTCACCATTTGGCTCTTCAGCAGAGAAGATTACTGCCTCACCATTTGGCTCTTCAGATGAGAAGATTACTGCCGCACCATTTGGCTCTTCAGATGAGAAGATTACTGCCTCACCATTTGGCTCTTCAGCCATACCATAGAAGATTACTGCCTCACCATTTGGCTCTTCGGCAGAGAAGATTTCTGACTCACCATTTGGCTCTTCGGCAGAGAAGATTACTGCCTCACCATTTGGCTCTTCAGCAGAGAAGATTACTGCCTCACCATTTGGCTCTTCAGCAGAGAAGATTACTGCCTCACCATTTGGCTCTTCGGCAGAGAAGATTACTGCCTCACCATTTGGCTCTTCACCATAAAAGATTACTGCTTCACCATTTGGCTCTTCACCGTAGAAGATTACTGCCTCACCATTTGGCTCTTCACCATAGAAGATTACTGCCTCACCATTTGGCTCTTCACCATAGAAGATTACTGCCTCACCATTTGGCTCTTCACCGTAGAAGATTACTGCCTCACCATTTGGCTCTTCACCATAGAAGATTACTGCCTCACCATTTGGCTCTTTCCCATAGAAGATTACTGCCTCACCATTTGGCTCTTCAGCAGAGAAGATTACTGCTTCACCATTTGGCTCTTCAGTAGTGAAGATTACTGCCTCACCATTTGGCTCTTCGGCAGAGAAGATTACTGCGTCACCATTTGGCTCTTCACCATAGAAGATTACTGCCTCACCATTTGGCTCTTTCCCATAGAAGATTACTGCCTCACCATTTGGCTCTTCAGCAGAGAAGATTACTGCTTCACCATTTGGCTCTTCAGTAGTGAAGATTACTGCCTCACCATTTGGCTCTTCGGCAGAGAAGATTACTGCGTCACCATTTGGCTCTTCACCATAGAAGATTACTGCCTCACCATTTGGCTCTTCAGCAGAGAAGATTACTGCCTCACCATTTGACTCTTCAGCAGAGATTACTGCCTCACCATTTGGCTCTTCAGTAGAGAAGATTACTGCCTCACCATTTGGCTCTTCACCATAGAAGATTACTGCCTCACCATTTGGCTCTTCATCAGAGAAGATTACTGCCTCACCATTTGGCTCTTCACCATAGAAGATTACTGCCTCACCATTTGGCTCTTCACCGTAGAAGATTACTGCCTCGCCATTTGGCTCTTCACCATAGAAGATTACTGCCTCACCATTTGGCTCTTTCCCATAGAAGATTACTGCCTCACCATTTGGCTCTTCAGCAGAGAAGATTACTGCTTCACCATTTGGCTCTTCAGTAGTAAAGATTACTGCCTCACCATTTGGCTCTTCGGCAGAGAAGATTACTGCGTCACCATTTGGCTCTTCACCATAGAAGATTACTGCCTCACCATTTGGCTCTTTCCCATAGAAGATTACTGCCTCACCATTTGGCTCTTCAGCAGAGAAGATTACTGCTTCACCATTTGGCTCTTCAGTAGTGAAGATTACTGCCTCACCATTTGGCTCTTCGGCAGAGAAGATTACTGCGTCACCATTTGGCTCTTCACCATAGAAGATTACTGCCTCACCATTTGGCTCTTCAGCAGAGAAGATTACTGCCTCACCATTTGACTCTTCAGCAGAGATTACTGCCTCACCATTTGGCTCTTCAGTAGAGAAGATTACTGCCTCACCATTTGGCTCTTCACCATAGAAGATTACTGCCTCACCATTTGGCTCTTCATCAGAGAAGATTACTGCCTCACCATTTGGCTCTTCAACGGAGAAGATTACTGCCTCACCATTTGGCTCTTCAGCAGAGAAGATTACTGCCTCACCATTTGGCTCTTCAACGGAGAAGATTACTGCCGCACCATTTGGCTCTTCAGTAGAGAAGATTACTGCCTCAACATTTGGCTCTTCACCATAGAAGATTACTGCCTCACCATTTGGCTCTTCAGCAGAGATTACTGCCTCACCATTTGGCTCTTCAGTAGAGAAGATTACTGCCTCACCATTTGGCTCTTCACCATAGAAGATTACTGCCTCACCATTTGGCTCTTCAGCAGAGAAGATTACTGCCTCACCATTTGGCTCTTCAGCAGAGATTACTGCCTCACCATTTGGCTCTTCAGTAGAGAAGATTACTGCCTCACCATTTGGCTCTTCACCATAGAAGATTACTGCCTCACCATTTGGCTCTTCAGCAGAGATTACTGCCTCACCATTTGGCTCTTCACTGTAGAAGATTACTGCCTCACCATTTGGCTCTTCAGCATAGAAGATTATTGCCTCACCATTTGGCTCTTCACCATAGAAGATTACTGCCTCACCAGTTAAAGGATGGAAGATTGCTAGTGGATGGACACATGCTAAACAGCGTAGCCCTTACCTAATTTAGCATATGCTGGAAAACACAATCAGGAGAACATTCCCCAGTGTCTAGAGGTCATGACTTTGACCTTTAAAACCTCTTGTTTAAATGGAATTAGAAGTGCATTGTTTACCCAGCATGTATAGGTCTCATTGCCACATACCTAGAAGGGCCTGTCTGTTGTTGTATCTCTGCACCCCCCCCCCCCCCATTGTCCACTCCTCCTCCTCAATGACAGAATGAGACCCACCCCCAAACCTCATGTGATCTGTGCTCCCCCATTCTTTTTTTGTTTGCTTGTTTGTTTCAAAGTTTTTATTGAAATGCTTAACTACAAAGTAACATAAAACAAAATACACCAGCTCAACAAAATTCGAGTAGCCGGTACATAGATATTACTAATAACAACACTGGTATGGCAGTCTCATCAAAGATTGGTGAGTCATATATAACAGACACGCTACACAGAATGAAGCCCAGTGCACACCAAAAAGGCGGTAGCGTAATCGCAAACGCTCAGCGCTTTTTGAAGTGGTATTTTAGAGCGATTCTAGGCATGTGCAGAGCGATTTTCTAATCATGGCTAGCGATTTCTGGAGCGTTTTGGTGTAGTGATTTTTATTTTTTGTTACAGTACAGCTGGAACTGAAAAGCTTCTGTAACAAATAGTCTTGGAAAATCGCTCTGATCTAGCGCTTTTCAGAGCGACTTTCCACTTTCCTATACTTAACATTGAGGCTTAATTGCCTCAGAAATGTTGCAGGACTCGCGTTTGGGAGAAAATGACATCGCTCTGGTGGGATCCATCCCATTCAAATACATTAGCCAAGTGCTTTTCAAAGCGTAGGGGTGTAGCAATAGAGGTTGCGACCGCATCAGGGCCCTTGGGCCAGAGGGGCCCTGAAGGGCCCTCCCTCAACTATTGTATTAACTTTCTATTGGTCCTCTGCTCATAGTAATCACTTCTATAGATACTTTGAATAGCGGTAATCATTAACAAGCTGTTCCCCATCCCCCTCTTGCACCTCTGACTCTGTAGTTGCCATTGGCAGGGATTGCTATGTATAGAGTGCTTGGGGGTAATCAGTAACAAGCTGCTCCCCATCCCCTTCTTGCACCTCTGACACTGTAGTTGCCATTGGCAGGGATTGCTATGTATAGAGTGCTTGGGGGTAATCAGTAACAAGCTGTTCCCCATCCCCCTCTTGCACCTCTGACTCTGTAGTTGCCATTGGCAGGGATTGCTATGTATACAGTGCTTGGGGGTAATCAGTAACAAGCTGCTCCCCAACCCCTTCTTGCACCTCTGACACTGTAGTTGCCATTGGCAGGGATTGCTATGTATAGAGTGCTTGGGGGTAATCAGTAACATGCTGTTCCCCATCCCCTTCTTGCACCTCTGACACTGTAGTTGCCATTGGCAGGGATTGCTATGTATAGAGTGCTTGGGGGTAATCAGTAACATGCTGTTCCCCATCCCCTTCTTGCACCTCTGACACTGTAGTTGCCATTGGCAGGGATTGCTATGTATAGAGTGCTTGGGGGTAATCAGTAACATGCTGTTCCCCATCCCCTTCTTGCACCTCTGACACTGTAGTTGCCATTGGCAGGGATTGCTATGTATAGAGTGCTTGGGGGTAATCAGTAACAAGCTGCTCCCCATCCCCTTCTTGCACCTCTGACACTGTAGTTGCCATTGGCAGGGATTGCTATGTATAGAGTGCTTGGGGGTAATCAGTAACAAGCTGTTCCCCATCCCCTTCTTGTACCTCTGACACTGTAGTTGCCATTGGCAGGGATTGCTATGTATAGAGTGCTTGGGGGTAATCAGTAACAAGCTGCTCCCCATCCCCTTCTTGCACCTCTGACACTGTAGTTGCCATTGGCAGGGATTGCTATGTATAGAGTGCTTGGGGGTAATCAGTAACATGCTGTTCCCCATCCCCTTCTTGCACCTCTGACACTGTAGTTGCCATTGGCAGGGATTGCTATGTATAGAGTGCTTGGGGGTAATCAGTAACAAGCTGTTCCCCATCCCCCTCTTGCACCTCTGACTCTGTAGTTGCCATTGGCAGGGATTGCTATGTATAGAGTGCTTGGGGGTAATCAGTAACAAGCTGTTCCCCATCCCCTTCTTGCACCTCTGACACTGTAGTTGCCATTGGCAGGGATTGCTATGTATAGAGTGCTTGGGGGTAATCAGTAACATGCTGTTCCCCATCCCCTTCTTGCACCTCTGACACTGTAGTTGCCATTGGCAGGTTTTGGTGTGCCGTATCAATTGTTATGTATAGAGTGCTTGGGGGGCCCCATTATAAAACTTGCTTTGGGGCCCACAGCTCCTTAACTACGCCACTGTCAGAAGCGCTCTTGGTGTGCACCAGCCCTTACTTATAATTGTGGAGCAGAGGACTATTGTGACTATCTGGGCTATGATACAAAGTGAGAACACATACTGGTATCTCCAATCAGGCCCAGGGGTTCAACTGCTTTTATTGAACTGCCTCTCAGCGATTGGCAAAACTTGTGGATTTACACTGGCCCATTACTGGACAGGGAAGACATTAGAGTAAAAAAAAGTTTAGAAACAGAAAATAGGATAGAAAAAAGAGAGAAAGAGGTGTACCTATAGCCTGGTCAGTAGGGGCTCGTCAATGGAAGGATGCTTTAGCTTAGTCCAGGGATCCTAAATCTCCAGAAATTTGCATAGGAAAGCTTTCAAAATATTGGTCAACTTTTTATTAATCATGAATGAGTTGAGCCTATAATTAATTTCCGAAAAGTCTGTAGAGGGTTTTTCCAGTTTTTAGTGATTGTTAAGGCAAGAGGCACCAAGACGGCAATTTTGAGTTTCGATTAAAATATCATTTTTCTCATGAAGCGAGGCCTGCCAGGGGGATTACTACCCCAAACATAGATGCAAGGAGCTTGTAGACCTGACTCCTAAATCTAATTAGTGGGGAACGGGTCCACCAGATATGGAGCATATCTCCCTTTGCCCTACAACCTCTGAAGCAATGACATAGCTTCCAAATGTCCCTCTTTTGGAGGGACAGTCCCTTTTTGGGAACCAAAAAAAAGACCTTTTAGTTTTGGAGAAAATCGATTTTAAAGTTATGATAGAAAAAAAATATACATTTAAATGCAATAAATGAAAGGTAACGTAGTAACCTAATGGTAGTGTAAATTCAAAGAATATTGGCATTTTTGCATTTTCATCATTGGCAGTGGGTTCAGAGATTGGAACAGGCAGTGCCGGGCCGAGGCATAGGCTGGAGAGGCTCCAGCCTCAGGGCGCAGTGTAGGAGGGGGCGCACAATTCATTCAGTTGTCATTCTTAATTGTGTATGAAGCAGAAAGAAATAAGAAAAGGGGATACATAGCAGTGACTACAAGCCAGATAACTAGCGATTAAGGTGTTGGGGAGGTTGTGGACCCTGTGGCCCTCTTAGTCTAATAACAATCAGTGTGTGATGGCTGGGGTGGGAGGGATGGGGGGGGCGCACTTTGGTGTCTCAGCCTTGGGTGCTGGAGGACCTTGTCCCTGCTCTGGGAACAGATAAATGGAATACGGTTTTCTCACTGATCAGCTGGTAAGGGGCCTTTGCTACTAACTGCAACAGTTGGTAAACATTAGGGAAAACGCGAAAAGCGTAACGAATTTACATAAAAAAACTTGAAAGCGAAAATGTGAAAATGTAAGCATATTTTGCAAAAAAAAGCTCGAAAACGAAAATGGCATTTTAGATACAAAAATTTGCAACAAGCAACACTGTCCATTGCAAATGTAGCCATGTGATTTTCTCTGATTATTTACGTTATCATCATTTGCTCATTTAAATGCCCGTGTTTACTGCTGTGTCTCTTTATGGCAATTTGCGGAACATTTATGCAATAATATTGTGTCTGCGGGGTTAATAAAGGCTCTAATAAAGGGAATTGCTGAACCCATGTCTTGTATGGAAAAATTAAACTTTTTTTGACAGTTTCTAAACGTGAGATCCTTCCTATGACAAGCGGCGGGTATGGAAATGCCAGCGGTGACGCACTCTCGATGGACCCGACGCCCTTCATCACCGCGACCGCCCCAGGGCGACATGTTTATTAAACTTCCTCAAATGCTTCCCGTTCTTCTTGGGAAAAACCTACACAGAGAGGATCAAAGAACATTACACACATTAGCATCAGATATTAGCTGCGCTGCGTCAAGTGCCCGCTCTAATTAAAATTATATCCGTAGTGCGTTCAAAACAATTTAGCCCGACGCGCCTTTACATCCAGATAAAATGCAAATCTTTATGGTCATACATATTGATAGCAGCTTCATTTCGACAAGTGGTGCTGGAGGAGGGGCCCTGCTCTAAAGAAAGTCTGCCGGGCCGCGTGTGATACATGGCGCTATGCCCGTTCCATCGCCAGTGCTGATTTAAAGTGGAAGTAAGAGGAAATCTCAGGGTTTCCATCTTTTAGATGTAAAAAAAAATTAAATCTGCTACTTCCTCAAAATTAAAGTAAATCTGAGATGGGGAAACAAGAGGATTTTTATGTACGTCGGGCTTCCTCCAGCCCAGGGAGGAAACACATACAAGTGTCCGCTAGCCAACTGAATAACATTGGTTCTCAGTTTACCTGTGCAGAAAGCAAGGGGGGGGGGGGGGGGCATCCAAAGTATCGGAGGGAGGCCCAATGATTTCTAGTTACTCCCCTACCAGACGTCCTCCCAACGAGGACATGTCCTCTTTTTTAACACTGCTTCCTTTTCTTCAGGCATCCCAAACATTTTGGCAAAATGTCCGCCTTTCACAAATTCATGAACAGCGTGGACCAATTTTGATTAATTACATTAGATATATACTGAGATTGAGCAGCCTTCTGCCATTCTCATTATATCTGAGTGAGATTACATTATCAATAATTATAACATCAAATAATGGGTGTCAGAGGCGCCTCTATGCACCAGCTGATAAGCCAACTGCCTGGAGTGACAGATTTATTTGGGGGCGCTTCCAGGGGGAAAAAAGTTTATTTTTCCTGTCCGTAGAGACTGAAAACTGAGGGTGCTAAAAAGTTCTAATGAAAGCATCTGCTGCTCAGCCTCTCATAATGAGTCTACAAAACTTTTGTCTACAATACTTTGTATGACGTTCCCTAATTAGTTGTTATCTTGGGATCTAGGAGTGTGTCTGTTCACTCCTGTCCCGCCCCTCCTTATGACTGTGAAAACACATCAGCAGAGGAGGATGGTGTCTTTCTGGGAAGCAGGTACAAGGCATTCCAGAACGGACTGGCCTGGGGCAAAGGGGGGAGCTTTTCCTCCAGGCTGCTGGTACAGTGCCTGGTGCTTTGAGGTTTTTCTTGTATAAGGCAATGTGAAGCATTAGGCTGGCTGAGAAAGCTTGCCTTATGCAAAGTCCAAAGAAAAAAACTCTGTCTGCTCTCTCACCATTGTAAAGACTGCATGTGGACAGCTTGATAAGGTATTACACAGGGTGAAAAGTTTTCGACTGTCCTTAGACTCCAAGAGGGCTGCTGCAGCCTTGTGTGAGAGACTGGCAGGGCAGGAGTCACATTACAGACAAGTAGCCTCTGTGTGATGTGGGACTGCAATACTATCTAAGCTCTCTGCTCCCTCTCAGTATCTCTCTACTTCTCTTCTCCCCCTTATTAACCCTCGTTTCCCCCTTACCCTAGTGCTGACTGTCTTCTTGTCATACAGGAAAGCTAAATAAGAGTTATTTTCTCCCCTCTCTCTGGATAGTGTAATGGTTAAGGCCTTTGCCTCTGGCACTGGCGACCTGGGTTCAAACCTCAGCAAATCTCAGCTATTCCTGCTCAGTAAGCCAGCACCTATTCAGTAAGAGACCTTGGGCAAGACTCCCTAATGCTGGGCATACATGGTTAGATTCTTCCTCATCAATCCAGCCGTGGGGAATCGAGCAGAAGATAAGGAACGCCCGCGGGGCCGAGCGGGGATCGATCCAGGCACCGGCGGGGATGAGCGGGGAGGCACCGGGATAGAGTCGGCGGCTCGATCCGGCGCAACTATCTTACCGTCCATGCCCAGCATAACACTGCTACTGCCTATAGAGTACGTCCTAGTGGCTGCAGCTCCTGATTCCGCCAGGAGAAAAATGCAATATAAATGTTCCTTGTCATTGTCTACTTTGCCCCCCACCACCTCTTACCCTCACAATTTAATCACCCTGATCTTGTTATTAGTAACCCTAGCCTATAGCTTTCACTAGGATTGAATCTGGTGATTACCAACCACCCAGATCGATTATACTTTCGATCAATGAATCCGTTGCAAAAATGAATCAAAATTACAATCAAATAGTACATTTTACAATTGGACACAGTGGTATAGAGGCGGTAGATCAGCAGCCCGTAGTATTGCACTGAACCACTACTGTCATACGATATTTTCGGCTGAAATGCTG
Source organism: Hyperolius riggenbachi (assembly GCF_040937935.1). Lineage (NCBI taxonomy): Eukaryota > Metazoa > Chordata > Amphibia > Anura > Hyperoliidae > Hyperolius > Hyperolius riggenbachi. Next base: position 8,868,579 of record NC_090656.1, read on the forward strand.
CAGCATTGTGATTATTTTAATGGCGGGGGGCGGCACAGATTTCCTCGCCTGGAGTGACAAAATGGCCCCTGATGGGCGTGGCAGCACTGTTTTATATTCTAGCGCTGCCATGGACAGTGGTTGGTGGAAACCAATAACTATTATGTTTTTTGTAGAATGTCAAGTCCAAAATAAGCTAAGGCCAAAAAGAGAAACGTTTTCCAATCGGCGCAAGAAGAAATATTCGTGTTTTGACCGGATCAGTGAAAAATGGCGCCCAGCACCGATAGATAAAAACGGCGCACCATTCACTCGCCGGCTTTAACGTTTAATAGCACAGCCCCCTTAAAAGCTAAAAACGCCAAATTTGCAGGGAATGTTAAGAAGAAAATTGTGAACAAGAGAATTTTTTTTTTTTTAAAAAAGACCTTATAGTTTTTGAGAAAATCGATTTTGAATATTTTCCTTCTGACCGTGGGAAAATTAAACGCCCGCCGACTTTAGCGGTTAATAGCAAAGCCCTTTTAAATTGCCATAAACACCAAATGTGTAGAGAATGAGGAATGGGAACAAGAAGGCATTTTTTTTTTCAAAAAGACCTTATACTTTTTGAGAAAATCGATTTGTAAAAGTTCAAAGGAAAAAAGGATGCATTTAAATGCGTACTGACATTTCTGCGGGAAACAATTCCCGCCGACTTTAGCAGTTAATAGCAAAGTCCCCTTAAATCCTAGCAACACCTATGGGTACTTTGCACCCCTCGTTTTTTTCAAAACACTTCCCACATTCAGAACATAAAACAGAAATCTAAATTTAAAAAAAAATAAAAATGTTTTATATATTTTTTTAAATATTGTTTCCCAGTATCTTTTTAACATATCCTGCAAATTTGGTGTTGCTAGGATTTAAGGGGACTTTGCTATTAACTGCTAAAGTCGGCGGGAATTGTTTCCGTAGAAATGTCATTACGCGATTTAAATAGATAGTTTTTCTCTTTGAACATTTAAAATCAATTTTCTCAAAAACTATAAGGTCTTTTTGAAAAAAAAAATTTCTTCTTGTTCACAATTTTCTTCTTAACATTCCCTACACATTTGGTGTTTCTGGCATTTAAAGGGGCTTTGCTATTAACCGCTAAAGTCGGCGGGCGTTTAATTCTCCCACGGTCAGAAGGAGAATATACAAAATCGATTTTCTCAAAAACTATAAGGTTTTTTTGAAAAAAAAAAAAAATTCCTCTTGTTCATAATTTTCTTTTTAACATTCCCTACAAATTTGGTGTTTTTAGCTTTTAAAGAGAATCTGTATTGTTAAAATCGCACAAAAGTAAACATACCAGTGCGTTAGGGGACATCTCCTATTACCCTCTGACACAATTTCGCCGCTCCTCGCCGCATTAAAAGTGGTTAAAAACAGTTTTAAAAAGTTTGTTTATAAACAAACAAAATGGCCACCAAAACAGGAAGTAGGTTGATGTACAGTATGTCCACACATACAAAATACATCCTTACACAAGCAGGCTGTATACACCCTTCCTTGTGAATCTCAAGAGATCATTTGTGTGTTTCTTTCCCCCTGCAGTTCTCATGCACTGAAGTTTCAGGCTGCTCTTTTCTTCCTGCAAACAGCTTTGCCCTTGTCTGTAATTCCCCAGTATGTGAAAGCCCAGCCAGCTCAGAGGAGGATTTATCCAGCTTGTAAAAGATAAGAGAGCAGAGAGAAGCTGCACTAATCTAAATAACACACAGGCAGTGTGCAGAGAGGGGCCTGAAAGGGGGAGTTCATAGCAGAACCACAACACTGAAGAACTTGGCAGCATTCCAGACACTGGCTGACAAGTCTGACAGGGGAAAGATACATTGATTTATTACAGAGACAGTGATAGTATAAAGTGCTGCAGTTAGCCAGAACACATTAGAATAGCTTTTGGAACTTGTAGGATGATAAAAAACAGGATGCAATTTTTGTTTTAAGGGGGCTGTGCTATTAAACGTTAAAGTCGGCGGGCAGACATTTTCCAAACGGACGCAAAGCAGGGGTTAAAACGATAAATATCATTCAGGCAGGACAAAAAAAAAATTTTTAAATGATAAATTTCGTTCAAAAGGTCTGCACTTTTTTAACCTTTAAAACGATAAATATCATTTTAAACAAATATCGGGCAGAAGGGGGCGCTGTTATTTAACCGGCACCATTTTTCACTGTACCCGTTTTGACACAGGATAAAAAGAAACTCTCACGTACAGTAACCGAGAAGGTGGGAAACATACTTGGTCATTTTTGTCCTTCTTTTTGATTGTCTGCAGCCTTTTCAGCTTATCCCATGCGACTGATGACCTGGAAGCAATGCAGGGCTAAGTGTGGCGTGGACGCTAGAGTGTAAGCTCCTCTGGGGTGCAGCATAGCCCACAAGTGTCCCATTTTGGGGAGAACATTCACGGATCCCACCCCCTTGTCCCGTCCCCTTCTTTTTAAATCCTTTTTTTAAAAGCTTGATGTGAACCTGCTTTTTACTTCGAAGGGGAACTAAAGAGAGGTATATGGAGGCTGCCATGTTTATTTCCTTTTAAACAATACCAGTTGCCTGGCAGCTCGACTGGTCTGTTTGGCTGCAGCAGTGTCTGAATAACACCAAAAACAAGCATGCAGCTAATCTTGTCAGTACTGACAATAATGTCAGAAACACCTGATGGGTCTATGGCTGAAAGTATTAGCCATACCTCCCAACTTTTTGAGATGAGAAAGAGGGATGCTTAAGCCACGCCCCTGCCACACCCCTGATCACTCCCCCATCACACCCCTAGTCACGCATACGATAAGGATTTCAAAAGAAAAATATGTTGTTTTTTAATTCAAACCACACTGGTCCTTTCTATCCTGGTTCATTTTCCTTTATATTAACATTTTAAAATTAGTAATATATCAATTTAAAGGATGTGAATAAAGTTTAGAGACGAGTCAAACAAACAGTAGATTTAGTAGTAGTACATTTTAGTAGAGAAATATATATATTTACCTAGAAAGAGGGACAAAGTTCTGAAAGAGGGACAAATGAGGAGGAAAGAGGGACAGTTGGCAGCTATGGTATTAGCGGCAGAGGGTCAGCAGGACTGCCAGGCAACTGGTATTGCTTAAAAGGAAATAAACATGGCAGCCTCCATATACCTCTCTCTGAGAGCTACTCAGCAGTATCTCTGTGAGCTGCAGGAGAGAGGCAGAGCTGACAGAAGCCTTTCTCAGACCTCATTCACATTGCATTACGATCGTGTTAGCGTTCACATTGGACGTTTTTTGAAGCGCTTTTTTTCCCCTTCCCGGCAATTTCTGTTTGTTGGACGTTTTTGGTGTTTTTGTAGGCGTTGTTGCAGAGCGATTCCGTTTTTTCAATTCCTGACGTTATTCCGGAAAAGAATAAATACAATGAATGCGCCTGCAATTTTGTGAGCGTTTTGTGTTTTTCCTATACCTTCCATTGTAGCAAAATTGCCCCGAAAATGGTCCAGGCAGCGCTTCTCTGAGCGGAAAGCGGACGGATCGCCCTAATCTGAACTAGCGCATAGGGATAGCATGGTGTAATCGCATTCAGGGTGATTTTGAAAAATCGCAGGCGCTTAAAAAAAATCCAAAAACACCTCCAGTGTGAACGAACCCATACGGCTGCTTCCTGAGTCCATGGAGCTCCCAGCTGTAGAGTTCCCATTCAGCCAATCAGATGCTGTCTGCTTTACACTGTATGGCCAGCAGGTGGCAGCAGTGAGGATGGCTGTGTGAAGCTGCACCTCTCCTGCCAGCGACAGAAGTCGCTGTCCTGCATTGCTGAGCCCAGGAGGAAGGAGGAAGGCTCTACACTGTATGGACAGCAGGTGGCAGCTGTTAGGATGGCTGTAGGAAAGCTGCACATCTCCTGCCAGCGATAGAAGTCGCTGTCCTGCATTGCTGAGCCCAGGAGGAAGGCTCTACACTGTATGGACAGCAGGTGGCAGCAGTGAGGATGGCTGTAGGAAGCTGCACCTCTCCTGCCAGCGATAGAAGTCGCTGTCCTGCATTGCTGAGCCCAGGAGGAAGGCTCTACACTGTATGGACAGCAGGTGGCAGCAGTGAGGATGGCTGTAGGAAGCTGCACCTCTCCTGCCAGCCATAGAAGTCGCTGTCCTGCATTGCTGAGCCCAGGAGGAAGGCTCTACACTGTATGGACAGCAGGTGGCAGCAGTGAGGATGGCTGTAGGAAGCTGCACCTCTCCTGCCAGCCATAGAAGTCGCTGTCCTGCATTGCTGAGCCCAGGAGGAAGGCTCTACACTGTATGGACAGCAGGTGGCAGCAGTGAGGATGGCTGTAGGAAGCTGCAAGCTGTCCTGCATTGCTGAGCCCAGGAGGAAGGAGGAAGATAGAAAGCTGAAGAGGGCAGCCTGGAAGAGATGAGAGAGAGGAGAGCCAGCAGAGAGGGGTAGGTGAAACCAGCACTCCCCACATTGAATATCACTACCTGCCCGCCAGCCAGCCCGCCACTAGAGGGTCTACCAACCTGCTACTAAAACCTACATACCTGACCACATTCAGCTTACTGCAGACAAGCAGATATTTGTATTTCTCTACCTAACCCTCCTGGCAGTCTATTAAAAACCGTCAGGGGGCAGCGCAGCAGTTTAAAAATTTTTTTTTTAAAATCTGATAGCCGCTATGCAGCAGCATCCCCCCACCCGCTTCGATCGCCTCCGTCGATCTGCGATCAGGAAATCTCGTTCAAAGAAAGGGATTTCCTGGAGGGCTTACCCCGTTGCCAGGGAGACGGACGGGATGACGTCATCGACGTCGTGACGTCATTGGGAGTCCCGATCCACCCCTCAGCGCTGCCTGTCGCTGATAGGCCAGGCTGCACAGGGGGTCTGAGGGGGGGGGGCACGGTGAATTGGCGCGGAGCAGCGGCAATCGGTATGCAAAGTGCTAGCCGCGTGTAGCAAAATAAAAATTATGCAAATCGGCCCAGCAGGGCCTTAGAAATCTTCCTGCGCGGCTTACCCCGAATGTACCGCCAGGAAGGTTAAAGAGACTCTGTAACGAAAAAAAAGTTCCCCTGGGGTGTACTCACCTCAGGAGGTGGAAGCTCCTGTGTCCCATGGCGGTCTGGCTGCAGCCCACGGAACGCACAGCTGACAATTTGTCTGTGCAATATTTACCTTTTCTGGCTCCAGCGGGGGCGCTGTTGCGGCTCTCCTCTATAAGAAATAGGTGAAAATAGCCGATCTCTGTCGGGTCCGCAGAACGCAGGCGCAGGAGACTTGCGATCGGCTATTTCCGCCTATCTCCAAGCAAAGAGCCGATACCGTGCTGGAGCTGGGAAGGTAAATATTTACATCCCCGCTGTTCCGGGAACTTTATCGACACTACCGTGGGATGGAGGAGGACGGGGGAAGCCTCGATAGGATCCGGAGGCTTCCCCCACCCGAGGTGAGTACCCCCCAGGGGAACTTTTTCGGATGCATATTATTTCGGTGCCGCTCAGTTTGGCGCAGGGAGAGCCGAATGACTGCTCTGCCCGCTGCCGCTAAACTCCGAGGCGGCGTTAAATACTATTCTATTTCGACAACTCGGAGGGAGATGTAATTCGGAGTCTGGCAGCCGCCGTAGCCCCGAATTTCCACTATGCGGGGCGCGCATCATAGCATCGCTGCTATGACAGCGCCCAGAGTCAGCGCTCGGCTCTCAGAACTCAGAGTAACTTTTTCTAGTTACAGTTTTTTTTTTAAATGTGCCAGTGTGACTCTAAACTTTAGTCTGATCTTTTTTATGACTTTTATTCATTTCAATTAATCATGGTATGCATAATTAGGGGTGGGGCTGAAGGTGCATAGGGGGTGTGTCTAAAGGTCTCCCTCTTTTGTATCTCAGAAAGATCACTCTGTAAAGTGCTATGAAAATGTGTCAGCACCACATAAAGCAGGGGTCTCAAACTCGCGGCCCGCGGGCCATTTGCGGCCCTCGATACAATATTTTGTGGCCCTCGCCGGCAAAAGCTTCCTTATAGTTCGCTTCAGTGCTCCCAAGTAATCCGCCGCATCCCCGCCGCTAAACGAGGGCTGCAGAGCCCCCAAATCGCCTGAGGGGCAATCCGCCGGCATTTCCTGGAAGGGGCAGAGCGATGCGCCGCGATTGTGAAATTCCTTATGCGGCCCAGCCTTATCCTGACTTTGCCTCCTCGGCCCCCAGGTAAATTGAGTTTGAGACCCCTGACATAAAGAAACAATTGTCATAGTATTTCTTTGTCTCACACTTACCTTTTCTCACACTAATTTCCAGTCCGGTCCTGTCCTGTTGTGTGGTATCAGCCTTCTATCAGTTTTTCCTGACTGGACTGGAAATGTACACCTTCTATGTGTAAACACACTCATAGAAAACTGATTCAAAACTAATACAAAACTGGACAGGACATGAAATGTACAGATTTATGTGTGAACACACCCAAAGAAACACATGCAAGACTGATACAAAACTGGCAGGACAGGACTGGACACCTCTTTATGTATGTACAAACCAAGACTGACAGGCCTGGTTCACATTGTACCTGATCCGGGACGGATCCGACAAAACGGATCCATTCTCCGTTCCGTGCAATAAGTTTTCATACGTTTTGTTCATGTTTTCCACCATTTCGCATACGTTCTGTTCTGGGACAGTATGAACGAAAACATATGGAAAATGGATAATGGGGAAGGGAAAGGGGTTGGAGAGGGGGATGGTTTCAGTAGTTGTTTTTATATACTGAGTTGTAGTTCTGGATGGGTGTTGTGGCTTGCAATGGGCCTATGTTGCTGGGCCTATGTTGCAGTGTGCCTATGCAGCAGACAGACAGCCTGGAACCTGCTGTGTCTGGCGTGGTGTGCATTGATCTGTGCCCCGGAAGTAGAGAAAATCAAAACAGGAAGTGATCTGTTGGCACGATGCAGGTACGTTTTCTAGCCAATGGGATCAGTATTGTCCGTTTTCCATTGAGATACATTGCATACGTTCAGCGTTCAGGTCCGTGTCAGTTCCGTGAAAATGGTACAGGTCGGGAACGTCCGATCAGTTTAGCGGAACGTAGGAAGCGGATCCGTTTTAAAATACCAATGTGAACTTTCCCATTAAAATGTATTGCATCCGTCCACAGATACGCTTCTACGCTCCGCTTAACGCTACGGTTTTTGTGCAATGTGAACCAGGCCAGAGAGTGCCGGCAGTTATGAAGAAGAATGAAGCCCGAAGTCCTTGTAGAAGCTGAAAATACTCCATTTTCCAGAACTATAACCTTCACTATGGAATCCGTCTCACCTTAGGGTGATAAATCGCTGCAAGCTCCAGGAAAATGTTGCTGCGCTTTGCCAGAGATTTCCTGCTGGAAGGGCTGGTGCACACCAAAACCCGCTAGCAGATCCGCAAAACGCTAGCAGATTTTTAAACGCTTTTTTTTATTTTTATGAGGCGTTTTGCTAGCGTTTTGCGGATTGCTGCTGCGGTTTTCAGTATAGTAGATTTCATATATTGTTACAGTAAAGCTGTTACTGAACAGCTTCTGTAACAAAAACGCCTGCAAAACCGCTCTGAAGTGCCGTTTTTCAGAGCGGTTTGCGTTTTTCCTATACTTAACATTGAGGCAGAAACGCATCCGCAATCCAAAAAATGCCTCACCCAGGCATTTTTCGTTTCTGCAAAACGCCTGCCGCTCTGGTGTGCACCACCCCATTGAGATACATTGACCAAGCAGATCCGCAGCCGCAAGCGGATCTGAAAACGCCCAAAAAGCCGCTCGGTGTGCACCAGCCCGAAGAACGGATATCTAAGCAAGGCCCTTCATCCGCCTGGCCTGCACCCCTCTCCCGGTAATATGGAGGCTGGCAGTAGGTGACCCCACTCATTTATCGGAGGGGAAAATTCACTGTAATCATATGCAGGTGGTATGGCATCTATTTAAAACACAATTACTGCAAAGAACCAGCAATGTGACCCACGCTGTTCTGTATTATGCAATTATACATCACTGCCATCTGCACTGTACTGCAGCACTTTCCAGAGTACATAGTCATGTCACTTACTGTCCTCAGAGATCACAATCTAATCCTACCATAGTCATAGTCTAATGTCCTACCATATTATTATTATTATTATTATAATTATTATTATTATGTATTTATAGCACTGACATCATCTGCAGCACATTACAGAGTACATAGTCATGTCACTGACTGTCCTCAGAGGAGCTCACACTCTAATCCTACCATAGTCATAGTCTAATGTCCTCCCATATTATTATTATTATTATTATTATTATGTATTTATATTGAACTGACATCTTCTGCAGCACATTACAGAGTACATAGTCATGTCACTGACTGTCCTCAGAGGAGCTCACGATCAAATCCTACCATAGTCATAGCCTAATGTCCTACCATATTATTATTATGTATTTATATTGCACTGACAGATCTTCTGCAGCACTTTACAGAGTACATACTCATGTCACTGACTGTCCTCAGAGGAGATCACGGTCTAACCTCTACCATATTCATCCTCTAATGTCCTACCATATTATTATTATTATGCATTTACTATAGATCACTGACAACATGGTATTTTCACAGTATGGCAAGTGAAAACAAATTTTTGTTTCCTATGTGAAAATAGGGTGAAGATGTTACTTAGAAGGAAGGCTTTTTGGATTTAGACTCTTGGGACCTTGTCACCCGGGGGTCTTAATCATGAGTATGAGTTGGGACCCTATATCTAAAGCGAGTGATGCTTCTTATTTGGACAGTGGCGCTGGGTCGCCCTTTCTTATGCATGACTGGCTGGGCTGAGCTCCCCTTTTTGAATTTTTTTTTTGCCAATCTGGAACGCAAAGTTTTTTTTTATTGGTTCAGCTCCCTTTATCTTTTTTTGCGTCTGTTCTTATGCTTTAGCGCCTATGCGTACTTTTGTCGCTCGTATTCTGATTGGTCGCTGTTTTACTCGAATATTTTTAAGTGTTTAACACTTACGAGTATTTTTGTTGCTTGCATTTTCATTGGTCGCTGGTTTTTAGTGACACCTGTTTTATGCATACATCTTTACGTGTTCGAGCCTTGATACGTATGTTTCACTGACGCAATGCTATTTGCTGTTGTGGTTTGCTGACTTTTTACATCACTTCCTGTTGACAGTCTGTTCGTTTTTGTTCTGGATTGGTTGCTCTTTTGGTCTGGATATTCCTGATTGGTGGAAACTGAGGGTTATCAGTTCCCCATCAGGTCCTCCTATATTTGTATCCGCTTTTGTGCCGGTCTTGCCTTTGATTGGCCGGCCCAGAGCTACTGTCCCTCCCTATTCTGATTGGCTCATTGATTATGAGCCCAGTATATAAAGATGGATGTTTGATGACTGTGTCAGAGGCGTTGTAGGCTTAACAAAGGGAGGGCTTCCTCCCGAAATGTTGCTTTTGGATGCACTAGCCTCTTGTTATGCTGTATCCTGCCGTTATCTGACGATGCTTCAATAAAGAGATTATAATACATTATCAAGATGGTGCGGGGTCATCTTCTGACTTTCCAGTTGGTCACAATCTCCAAATGCTGAGGGATTTGGACCTACAAGCACGTCGACCTGTTTGGTGAGTGCAACCTGCATCTTGGCTGTTCCATGCCTGTATCAAGTGGCACAGATACATGTAGCGACATTGCTAAATGCCACGGGGACACATGGTACGGGCACTTGCAGTCACCCCGGACATCGGAGGATTTGCCTCAGCTTGACAGTTGAGCCTTCAACACCCGCTGAGATGTATTGGAAATCTTTGTGCCGTGTGAGGGCAGGCAATAGGTTCCTCTGATCAGATCCAATCAGAGGAGGATCTATCTAATGTTCTATCTGGCGGCAGATCAGGTGATGTAAGGTAAACGATTCCTTATATCAGACATGCAAGAGAAAACTCCTTTTTCCTAAAAAAAAAAATGTATTCTAAGAGAAAGGTGATTATACAGGCAGCTTGCTGGCACAGATGGCTGAAGGCATGGATGAGTCTACTCTGGCATTGGGGGTGGAGAACATGCGGGTAAGATGGTTTATGGAACCCTGGAGATATTATCAGCATTGGTGGAACATAACACGAGTTTATGAGCCTCAGAAATCTAAACAAAACTGTAAATAAAGATTGAAAGCCACCAAATGGAGTGTAATGTTCCTGAGTTACAGCCAGTGGCATAGCAATCAGGGCTGTGGAGTCGGAGTTGGACCAATTTTTAGGTACCTGGAGTCGGGAAAAAATGCACCGACTCCTAATGAATTTAAACTGTAATTAAAATAGAAAATATGATAAAATGTTCTATTTCTCAGATAATAGTCATCATAAATAATGTATATATACAGTAATAGCTGTGCTTAGTCCACAAAAATGAAATAAACCAATCAAAATTAGTTACATGTGCTGCTTCAATAAAGCAGTCCCCGTATTTTTAAAGTCAGATATACACATCTGATTGTGACTGTATATATGATGTGTACACAGGAATCTCTTATATATACTAAATAACATCTATACTGTAAGTATAAAGCCTGATGTGTAGCTGTGTCACTAATAGAGATGGTCAATGAGATGGAAATAATTCTGCACTGATGCTGATTTATGCAAATGTATGCACTCCCTTTGCTGATGAAATCAAATAATTTGATATGTTGTTAAAATTTGGTTTGGTGACTACGAATTAAAGGGTACCTGAGACAGATGAAATTAAAGTTTTATACATACCTGGGGCTTCTTCCAGCCCCGTTCAGGCGAATCATAATCAGTCCCTCGCTGTCCTCTGTGTCAGTCGTGATCAGCCCTGGAGTGGCTGGATGGTGTAATGGTTAAGGGCTCTGCCTCTGACACAGGAGACCAGGGTTCGAATCTCGGCTCTGCCTGTTCAGTAAGCTAGCACCTATTCAGTAAGGGACCTTAGGCAAGTCTCCCTAACACTGCTGCTGCCTATAGAGCGCGCCCTAGTGGCTGCTGCTCTGGCGCTTTGAGTCCGCCAGGAGAAAAGCGCGATATAAATGTTATTTGTCTTGTCTTGTCTGGTAACTGGCTCAGTCGGGTCCAGTGTGGGTCTTCTGCACATGCACGGACCTCCCGCACATGCGCAGTAGACCCAGACTGCCGCAACTGAGCCAGTTACCGGGGCTGAACAGCAGACCACCTGAGGACAATGTGGGACTCATATGTGCTTATGGTCTGGAGGAAGCCACGGGTAAGTATCGATTCTTTAGAGGTTTTGATCTCTGGTTTACTTTAACTAACTGTCTCTTTACTCTAAATACAGCTTTTTGACACTGCATCTGTCTTTGGTAGGTATTGAGACTCCATATCAATAGATTGCTCGGGTCCCTGTGTAAAACTCGCACAGGGGCCCCAAACTCCCTACAGTTACGCCACTGGTTACAGCAAGAAAGGGAAGTAACCTTAGAAGGATTTTTCATAGAGGAAGAAATAGAAGGGGTCTTACCCTTTCTACAGCCCTGCCTGCAAAGCCGCTTAGAGGATGCAATCCTGCTACAGAAAAGATACCGGACCAGACTTCTTCAGCCTAGGCTAGCAGGCCCCAGTCTGATCCCTGCCTCCAGTATTTCAGTACTGTATGGTCAAGTCTGGGGCAGTCTCATTTATATGAATCTAGGAAACCAAGTTCCCCCTAGTTCATCTGTTCTTTATAAAGTGGGGGGCCACACCATGACTGCTTTGGGGAAATCTGCAGTTGCTCCGCGGGCCACCAAAGCTAATGCAAAAATAAAAGTTGTTTTGGCCTCACTTTTGGTAAAAGCACTGTTCTATCAGGGGTCAGTCTTTGGATACAGTGGGTTTCAAAAGTATTCGGCCCCCTTGAAGTTTTCCACATTTTGTCACATTACTGCCACAAACATGCATCAATTTTATTGGAATTCCACGTCAAAGACCAATACAAAGTGGTGTACACGTGAGAAGTGGATCGAAAATCATACATCATTCCAAACATTTTTTACAAATAAATAACTGCAAAGTGGGGTGTGCGTAATTATTCAGCCCCCCTGAGTCAATACTTTGTAGAACCACCTTTTGCTGCAATTACAGCTGCCAGTCTTTTAGGGTATGTCTCTACCAGCTTTGCACATCTAGAGACTGAAATCCTTGCCCATTTTTCTTTGCAAAACAGCTCCAGCTCAGTCAGATTAGATAGACAGCGTTTGTGAACAGCAGTTTTCAGATCTTGCCACAGATTCTCGATTGGATTTAGATCTAGACTTTGACTGGGCCATTCTAACACATAGATATGTTTTGTTTTAAACCATTCCATTGTTGCCCTGGCTTTATGTTTAGGGTCGTTGTCCTGCTGGAAGGTGAACCTCCGCCCCAGTCTCAAGTCTTTTGCAGTCTCCAAGAGGTTTTCTTCCAAGATTGCCCTGTATTTGGCTCCATCCATCTTCCCATCAACTCTGACCAGCTTCCCTGCCCCTGCTGAAGAGATGGACCCCCGAGCATGATGCTGCCACCACCATATTTGACAGTCGCGATGGTGTGTTCAGAGTGATGTGCAGTGTTAGTTTTCCGCCACACATAGCGTTTTGCATTTTGACCAAAAAGTTCCATTTTGGTCTCATCAGACCAGAGTACCTTCTTCCACATGGTTGCTGTGTCCCCCACATGGCTTGTGGCAAACTGCAAACGGGACTTCTTATGCTTTCTGTTAACAATGGCTTTCTTCTTGCCACTCTTCCATAAAGGCCAACTTTGTACAGTGCATGACTAATAGTTGTCCTATGGACAGAGTCTCCCACCTGGGCTGTAGATCTCTGCAGCTCGTCCAGAGTCACCATGGGTCTCTTGACTGCATTTCTGATCAGCACCTAGGTGGAGGGCCTTGTCTTGGTAGGTTTACAGTTGTGCCATACTCCTTCCATTTCTGAATGATCGCTTGAACAGTGCTCCGTGGGATGTTCAAGGCTTTGGAAATCTTTTTGTAGCCTAAGCCTGCTTTAAATTTCTCAATAACTTGATCCCTGACCTGTCTTGTGTGTTCTTTGGACTTCACAGTGTTGTTGCTCTCAATATTCTCTTAGACAACCTCTGAGGCCCTTACAGAGCAGCTGTATTTGTACTGACATTAGATTACACATAGGTGCACTCTATTTAGTCATTAGCACTCATCAGGCAATGTCTATAGGCAACTGACTGCACTCAGATCAAAGGGGGCCGAATAATTATGCACACACCACTTTGCAATTACTGTACATTCCTGCATATAAGACTACTTTTTAACCCTTGAAAATCTTCTGAAAAGTTGGGGGTCGTCCTATACGCCGGGTGATACGTCCTATCCTGTTACCGACTCTCAGATCTCGCTGCTGAGGATTGTAGTGATGCGGCACAGGCGCACGTGTGAGATCTGAGAGGCAGGGAAGGAGATAAATAGGATACGAGGGTGGGCCAGACAGGTGAAAGAGGCGTGTTTTATGGGCACAGCGTGATGTATTTTTGCATATCGCTCTGATAAACAGGTAGACAAGGAGAGCTGACCAATCCTTAGGGAGAGTTGACCAATCCAACCAGTCAATTGTCTATATATTGTTATATTCTGGGTACCACAGACAGTACAACACCAGTATCTGTTCGTACATAGCACCAGTATACGATTTTTTTTAAAATTTTATTTGGTGTGTGTTGGAAGAGGGGTAGTCTTATATGGCGAGTATTTCCCAAACTCTATATTTTAACTGGAAAAGTTGAGGGGTCGTCTTATACGCCAGAATATACGGTATTTATTTGTAAAAAATGTTTGGAATCATGTATGATTTTTGTTCCACTTCTCACATGTACACCACTTTGTGTTGGTCTTTCATGTGGAATTCCAATAAAATCGATTCATGTTTGTGGCAGTAATGTGACAAAATGTGGAAAACTTCAAGGGGGCTGAATAGTTTTGCAAGCCACTTGGACCCTGTCTCTTGTCCATCTATGTATATATACCTATGGCCTTATTCTGCTTATTAGCTTGCTCAGACTTCAATATTACCCATGTGCTGATGGCATCAAAATCTACCACTCTGCTCCTAACCCAAGTACAGTAACATCTTGTGTCCCTGACTGTCTTTACACTATCGGCTCCTTCATGTCCTCTCACAAGTCTGGAGCAGTCGTGTTTATATGATGCGTGTAAACCAAGTTTCTCCCAGCTCCCCTGTTCTTTATAAAGTTGGGTGGGGAGCTGAACCATGAATGCTTTGGGTATAACCTGCAGCTGCTTGGGGGGCCACCTAATCAAACGCACACACACAAAAAAATTACTTTAAATTAGGCAAAAGCACTGGTCTATCCGGGCTCAGTCTTTAGACCCTGTCTCTTCTCCATATATGTGTACTAATGGCCTCAGACTGCTTATTAGCCTGCTCAGCTTCCGATATCACCCATGTGCTGATGGTACCCAAATCCACCTCCCTGCTCCTCATCTGTGTACAATAACCTCTTTTCTCCCTAATAATAGGCACCAGAGGCACCATAAAATACACTAAAAACAATAATAATAAAAAAGGTTTAAAGAAAATCTGCCCTGTAAAATTCTTGCAATAAAAAGCATACCATTCTATTCCTTATGTTCCCCTGTGCCCCTCTGTGCTGTTTCTGCCACTCCCTGCTGCGATCCTGGCTTGTAATTGCCATTTTTATGCAGTGTTTACAAACAAATGACATAGCAAGTGATAGGCTGAGAGTAGCTCAGTGTGTGAGTCATACAGCGTGTGCAGGGGGCCTGGAGAGGGTGTGTATAGCTTCTATCCAATCACAAGCAGAGCAGCACATTCCAGCCTAACTGCCTGAGCCCGACAGACCCAACAGAGGAGAGAAGATTAGATCATATAACAGAGATAATACAGCCACTGTGCAACTAGAAAATGCTGCAGTAAGGCAGAGCACATTAGAACAGCTATAGGAACTTATAGGATAGAAGAAATAAGGCCAAAATTTTGTTACAGAGTCTCTTTAAACCCACTGTGTTCCTGCAACAAATACTCCTTTAAATGTTTGCCTGAGGAAGCAGGTGTGACCTGCGAAACGCGTTACATGTAGAGTTTTTTTGTCTTAAAGCTGTTTTTTGGAATAGGCTTGTATCTTATGTGGGAGGTAAGTCTACCACTACATCCTTTTTTGAAACAGTTTTTATTGTATTTTTTTCTCATTGGTGCCTCTGTTTCACCTACTATTACATTGCGTATCATCCAACCCTTGGTGGAGGGGTGCTACCCCTTGTTTCCACTCACTAAGGTGAGCAGCTTCTTAATCTGAGTGGGCCGGGGTCGGGTTTGTTCTCTCCACCCGCATTTGCAGTGCTTACCGTGCCATGTTTGTATTACTATAACCGGTGTCACCTGCGGGTTGTTTTCACCTTAAGAATTGAAGCAATTTTCACATTTCAGCGCTCCTCCTATTCATTCCCCAACAGTGGTGCTCAAATACCCCTTTTTAAAATTCGAGTTTGGTGGAATTCGAATTCGAATACTAAATTATTCGAGGTCAGTCGAATATTCGAGTCGAATAATTTTTACTATTCGATTCGACCTCGGACTTCGAGGTCACTATTCGAGTCGGTATTCGAGCTCATTATTCGAGCTGACTATTCGAATTGGCCTTAAATAGCTTCCAACACTTGTTTTGAGGGTGAATGATGCAAGAAACATCTTTTTTTCCAAGTAACAACAGTAAGTGATTGGGGATGTTCCTTTAAAAAAAAAAAAGGTGAAAAGAGAAGTTGTGTCCAGAATTTTGTTCAGTACTGTATATACTTCTTCTTCTTCTTCTTCTTCTTTATCTTCTATCTTCTTCTTCTTCTATATCTTCTTCTTCTATATCTTCTTCTTCTATATCTTCTTCTATATCTTCTTCTTCTTCTTCATCT
The DNA here is from genome assembly GCF_040937935.1 of Hyperolius riggenbachi. Classification (NCBI taxonomy): domain Eukaryota; kingdom Metazoa; phylum Chordata; class Amphibia; order Anura; family Hyperoliidae; genus Hyperolius; species Hyperolius riggenbachi. The sequence continues at coordinate 8,884,461 of NC_090656.1, forward strand.
TCTTCTTCTTCATCTTCTTCTTCTTCTTCATCTTCTTCATCTTCTTCATCATCATCTTCTTCATCATCTTCTTCTTCTTCATCTTCTTCATCTTCATCTTCTTCATCTTCTTCTTCTTCATCTTCTTCTTCTTCATCTTCTTCATCTTCTTCTTCTTCATCTTCTTCATCTTCTTCTTCTTCATCTTCTTCTTCTTCTTCTCCTTCTTCTTCATCTTCTTCTTCTTCATCTTCTTCATCTTCTTCTTCATTTTCTTCATCTTCTTCATCTTTTTCATCTTCTTCTTCTTCTTCATCTTCTTCATCATCATCTTCTTCATCTTCTTCTTCTTCATCTTCTTCATCTTCTTCATCTTCTTCATCTTCTTCTTCTTCATCTTCTTCATCTTCTTCTTCTTCATCTTCTTCTTCTTCTTCTTCTTCATCTTCTTCTTCTTCATCTTCTTCTTCATCTTCTTCATCTTCTTCATCTTCTTCTTCATCTTCTTCTTCATCTTCTTCTTCATCTTCTTCATCTTCTTCTTCTTCATCTTCTTCTTCTTCATCTTCTTCTTCTTCTTCTTCTTCATCTTCTTCTTCTTCTCCTTCTTCTTCATCTTCTTCATCTTCTTCTTCTTCATATTCTTCATCTTCTTCTTCATTTTCTTCATCTTCTTCATCTTCTTCTTCTTCATCTTCTTCTTCTTCTCCTTCTTCTTCATCTTCTTCATCTTCTTCTTCTTCATATTCTTCATCTTCTTCTTCATTTTCTTCATCTTCTTCATCTTCTTCTTCTTCATCTTCTTCATCTTCTTCTTCTTCACCTTCTTCTTCATTTTCTTCTTCTTCATCTTCTTCTTCTTCATCTTCTTCTTCTTCTCCTTCTTCTTCATCTTCTTCTTCTTCATCTTCTTCATCTTCTTCTTCATTTTCTTCATCTTCTTCTTCATTTTCTTCATCTTCTTCTTCTTCATCTTCTTCTTCATCTTCTTCATCATCATCATCTTCTTCTTCTTCTTCATCATCTTCTTCTTCTTCTTCTTCTTCTTCTTCTTCTTCATCTTCATCTTCTTCATCTTCTTCATCTTCTTCTTCTTCATCTTCTTCATCTTCTTCTTCTTCATCTTCTTCATCTTCATCTTCTTCTTCTTCATCTTCTTCTTCATCTTCATCTTCTTCTTCATCTTCTTCTTCATCTTCTTCTTCATCTTCTTCTTCTTCATCTTCTTCTTCATCTTCTTCTTCATCTTCTTCTTCATCTTCTTCTTCATCTTCTTCATCTTCTTCTTCTTCTTCTTCTTCTCCTCCTTCTTCTTCATCTTCATCTTCTTCATCTTCTTTTCATTTTCTTCTTCTTCATCTTCTTCTTCTTCTTCTTCTTCATCTTCTTCTTCTTCTTCTTCATCTTCTTCTTCTTCTCCTTCTTCTTCTTCTTCTTCATCTTCTTCTTCTTCTCCTTCTTCTTCTTCTTCATCTTCTTCATCTTCTTCTTCATTTTCTTCATCTTCTTCTTCTTCTTCATCTTCTTCTTCATCTTCTTCTTCATCTTCTTCTTCTTCATCTTCTTCATCTTCTTCTTCTTCATCTTCTTCTTCTTCTTCTTCTTCTTCTTCATCTTCTTCTTCTTCTCCTTCTTCTTCTTCATCTTCTTCTTCTTCATCTTCTTCTTCTTCATCTTCTTCTTCTTCTTCATCTTCTTCATCTTCTTCTTCTTCTTCATCTTCTTCATCTTCATCTTCTTCTTCTTCATCTTCTTCTTCATCTTCTTCATCTTCATCTTCTTCTTCTTCATCTTCTTCTTCATCTTCTTCATCTTCTTCTTCTTCATCTTCTTCATCTTCTTCATCTTCTTCTTCTTCTTCATCTTCTTCTTCATCTTCTTCATCATCATCATCTTCTTCTTCATCTTCTTCATCATCATCATCATCATCTTCTTCTTCTTCTTCATCTTCTTCATCTTCATCTTCTTCATCTTCTTCTTCTTCATCTTCTTCTTCTTCTTCTTCATCTTCTTCTTCTTCTCCTTCTTCTTCTTCATCTTCTTCTTCTTCTCATCTTCTTCATCTTCTTCTTCATTTTCTTCATCTTCTTCTTCTTCATCTTCTTCATCTTCATCTTCTTCTGCTTCATCTTCTTCTTCATCTTCTTCTTCTTCATCTTCTTCATCTTCTTCTTCATCTTCTTCTTCTTCATCTTCTTCATCTTCTTCTTCTTCATCTTCTTCTTCTTCATCTTCTTCATCTTCTTCTTCTTCATCTTCTTCTTCTTCTTCTTCTTCATCTTCTTCATCTTCTTCATCTTCTTCTTCTTCTTCTTCATCATCTTCATCTTCTTCATCTTCTTCTTCTTCTTCTTCTTCATCTTCTTCATCTTCTTCTTCTTCTTCATCTTCTTCTTCTTCATCTTCTTCTTCATCTTCTTCTTCTTCATCTTCTTCTTCATCTTCTTCATCATCTTCTTCTTCATCTTCTTCTTCATCTTCTTCTTCTTCTTCATCTTCTTCTTCTTCATCTTCTTCTTCTTCATCTTCTTCTTCTTCTTCTTCATCTTCTTCTTCTTCTCCTTCTTCTTCATCTTCTTCATCTTCTTCTTCTTCATATTCTTCTTCATCTTCTTCTTCTTCATCTTCTTCTTCATCTTCTTCATCTTCTTCTTCTTCATCTTCTTCTTCTTCTCCTTCTTCTTCATCTTCTTCTTCTTCATCTTCTTCATCTTCTTCTTCATTTTCTTCATCTTCTTCTTCATTTTCTTCATCTTCTTCTTCATTTTCTTCATCTTCTTCTTCTTCATCTTCTTCTTCATCTTCTTCTTCTTCATCTTCTTCTTCTTCTCCTTCTTCTTCATCTTCTTCTTCTTCATCTTCTTCATCTTCTTCTTCATTTTCTTCATCTTCTTCTTCATTTTCTTCATCTTCTTCTTCATTTTCTTCATCTTCTTCTTCTTCATCTTCTTCTTCATCTTCTTCTTCATCTTCTTCTTCTTCATCTTCTTCTTCATCTTCTTCTTCATCTTCTTCTTCATCTTCTTCTTCTTCTTCTTCTTCTCCTTCTTCTTCATCTTCATCTTCTTCATCTTCTTTTTCATTTTCTTCTTCTTCATCTTCTTCTTCTTCTTCTTCTTCTTCATCTTCTTCATCTTCTTCTTCTTCTTCTTCATCTTCTTCTTCTTCTCCTTCTTCTTCTTCATCTTCTTCTTCTTCTTCTTCATCTTCTTCATCTTCTTCTTCATTTTCTTCATCTTCTTCTTCATCTTCTTCTTCATCTTCTTCATCTTCTTCTTCTTCATCTTCTTCATCTTCTTCTTCTTCATCTTCTTCTTCTTCATCTTCTTCTTCTTCATCTTCTTCTTCTTCATCTTCTTCTTCTTCTCCTTCTTCTTCTTCTTCATCTTCATCTTCTTCATCTTCATCTTCTTCTTCTTCATCTTCTTCTTCTTCATCTTCTTCTTCTTCATCTTCTTCATCTTCTTCATCTTCTTCATCTTCTTCTTCTTCTTCATCTTCTTCTTCATCTTCTTCTTCATCTTCTTCATCATCATCATCTTCTTCTTCATCTTCTTCTTCATCTTCTTCATCATCATCATCTTCTTCTTCTTCATCTTCTTCATCTTCATCTTCTTCTGCTTCATCTTCTTCTTCATCTTCTTCTTCTTCATCTTCTTCATCTTCTTCATCTTCTTCTTCTTCATCTTCTTCATCTTCTTCATCTTCTTCTTCTTCATCTTCTTCTTCTTCTTCATCTTCATCTTCATCTTCATCTTCTTCTTCTTCTTCTTCTTCTTCATCTTCTTCATTTTCTTCTTCATCTTCTTCATTTTCTTCTTCTTCTCCTTCTTCTTCTTCATCTTCTTCTTCTTCTTCTTCTTCTTCTCCTTCTTCTTCATCTTCTTCATCTTCTTCTTCATTTTCTTCTTCTTCATCTTCTTCTCCTTCTTCTTCATCTTCTTCATCTTCTTCTTCATTTTCTTCTTCTTCATCTTCTTTATCTTCTTCTATATCGTCTTCTTCTTCACTTATTTCTCTTTTCAATTGTTTTTTTAAAGAAATGCAGCTATTTTTGAGCGTAACAAATAGCTGGTGGCACATGCATGTTGGAAGCGCCATTGTATGTGCTCCCTGGCAGTGGAAACACACAGACAGCAGGAGGTAAATTCAGCAGCAGGAGGAGGAGGATGAGTGTGTGGCAGCAGGCAGTCAATGAGGCAGGCAGCGTGACATAATAGCCCTGGTACCTAGCGGTGATACCAGGACTGTAAATAAACACAGCAGGCAGGAGGTCCCAGACAGCGGTCGTGCAGCCCACATCGTGTCCAATACACAACTGGGACAACACAGTTTTCAACCCGGGCACCTCAGAAAAATTAAACCTTTTTTTTTTTTTTTTTTTTTAATGGTTTTTTGGTTTTGTTTGTACAACCAATTACACAGATATATAGCTATTGTTTGACGTAATAGCTGGTGGCAGAGTGGCAGCAGAATGTAATTCTGTGTACCCTGGCAGTGGGAAACACAGACCGACAGCAGCAGCAGCAGGAGGAATGGAGGAGTAATGTGAGCAGCTATTGTTTGACGTAATAGCTGGTGGCAGAGTGGCAGCAGAAGGTAATTCTGTGTACCCTGGCAGTGGGAAACACAGACCGACAGCAGCAGCAGGAGGAATGGAGGAGTAGTGTGAGTGTGGCAGCAGGCAGGCAGCGTGACATAATAGCCCTGGTACCTAGCGGTGATAACAGGGCTGTAAATAAACACAACAGGAGGTCCCAGACAGCGGTCGTGCAGCCCACAACCAATTACACAGATATATAGCTATTGTTTGACGTAATAGCTGGTGGCAGAGTGGCAGTAGAATGTAATTCTGTGTACCCTGGCAGTGGGAAACACAGACAGACAGCAGAAGGGCAGTACACAGCAGCCCACTGTAGGTGTAAAATGTGTGGCTGCAGGCGACGTAATAGTCAAACTGAACCAGGCTGGCTTAGTGAGCAGGAGCCAGGAGGTGGTAAAGGGTGGTAAGGCACATTAACGATGGTTCTTAGCCAGTTCATGTCCCCCTCTCGCCGACAACAGGGGCCAGGAACTCGCCTTCCACCCACGCCTGGTTCATCTTGAGAAACGTCAGTCTGTCCACAGACTTGTGAGACAGACGTGAGCGTTTCTCGGTGACCACGCCACCAGCTGCACTGAAGCAGCGCTCGGACAGCACGCTGGAAAGGGGGCAGGACAGCACTTCCAGGGCGTACTGCGCCAGCTCGCTCCAGATCTCCAGGCGCTTGACCCAATACTCCATGGGATCAACAGGGGCATCGCTGTCAAGCCCGCTGTAGGACCCCATGTAGTCAGCCACCATGCGGGTCAGGCGCTGGCTGTGACCGGAGGAGGATGCTGCTGCATCATGCACCTCCTCTCTAGTCACTGCTGCCGGAGCCTCTACATACCTGTAGAGCTCGTGGCTGAGAGACAGCAGGTCTGTGGGGCGCTTGGTGCTGGATGCAGGCACCTGCTGCTGCCTCTGTGCTGGCTGCTGGACAGTGGGGGGTGGAAGGCTGGGGGAAGGCTTCCTCCAAGTGCTCAACAAGGGCCTTCTTCAAGCTCCTTATTTGTTGCGCTGGGTCTCCTCCTGCAGGCGGCAGGAACTGGCTCAACTTCCCCTTGAGGCGTGGGTCCAACATCATGCTGATCCAGATGTCCTCCCTCTGCTTCATCTGGATCACCCTGGGGTCCTTGCGCAGGCACGCCAGCATGTGCGCTGCCATTGGGAAGAGTGCTGGCACATCGACGGCAGTGCTGTCCTCCTCATCCTCCTCCTCTGCCGCCTCATCCTCTCTCCACCCCCGCACCAACTCAGCTGCGCTGTGCTGATCCCCCTCATCAGCAGCAAGGTCAGGGACCTCCACCAAGTCCTCCTCCTCCTCCCCCTCAGAGGTGGACTGTGCAGCTGCTTGCCGCTCCTGCTGGTCCAAGGCTGCCGCTCCCTGTTCCAGCAAAGCATCGAGGGCCCTGTTCAGCAGACAAACCAAGGGCACCCACTCGCAGTCCATAGCATGGTCCCTGCTCACCATGTTAGTGGCCGTCAGAAAGGGAGCCAGCACTAAGCACACCTGCTGCATGTGCCCCCAGTCGTCATCGGGGACGATGGACGGGATGTTGCTGGTCTTGTCCCTTCTCCAAGCGGCGGAAACAGTGGCCAGGGCAAGGTACTGGTTGACAGCGTGCTTCTGTTCAACCAGACGCTCCAACATCGCCAGGGTGGAGTTCCAGCGAGTCGGAACGTCAAGGATCAGCCGATGGCGTGGCAGCTCCAGCTCCTTTTGCACGTCTTCCAGGCTCGCACAGGCTGCAGCCGAGCGCCGGAAGTGACGCACAACGTTCCTTGCCGTTTCCAGCAGTTCGCCCATCCCCTGGTAGGTGCGCAAGAACTTTTGCACCACCAGGTTCAGCACGTGGGCAAGACAGGGGATGTGGGTCAGGTTTCCCCTGTCTATTGCGGCAACCAGATTGGCCCCATTGTCGGCCACCACCTCTCCGACTCTGAGGCCTCTGGGGGTCAGCCAAATCCTCTCCTGCTCCTGGAGTTTGGCCAACACATGGGTTGCCGTCAGCTTGGTCTTCCCAAGGCTGACCAAGTGCAGCAGCGCTTGGCAGTGGCGGGCCTTCACGCTGCTGCTGAGGCGGGGGGTTTGGCCAGGTGTGCCGGAGGATGGCAGAGGATCGGAGGAACCTGCTGCAGTTCCCCTGACCCTGCGGGGGGGCACCACCCACTGTGTTGCTGCTGCTGTGCCCGCTGCTGCTCTCCCATCCTCACCCCCTTCCACCAAGCTGATCCAGTGGACAGTGAAAGACAGGTAGCGGCCTGTCCCGAAGCGGCTGCTCCAGGAGTCCATGGTGACGTGGACCCTTTCACCAACCGCGTGCTCCAGCCCTCGCTCCACATTGGCCATCACAAAGCGGTGCAGTGCAGGAATGGCCTTGCGGGCGAAGAAGTGTCTGCTGGGGAGCTGCCAGTCTGGGGCTGCACAAGCAAGCAGCGCACGCATGTCGCTCCCCTCCTGCACAAGCGTGTACGGCAGGAGTTGGGAGCACATGGCCCGTGCCAGCAAGCCGTTCAGCTGCCGCACGCGACGGCTGCTGGGAGGCAGAGCCCTAACCACCCCCTGGAAGGACTCGCTCAAAAGGCTCTGGCGTGGCCTTTTGCTGGCACGGGAATCAGCAGACACAGCAGAGGAGGCCACTGAGGACTGGCTGCCAGAACAGGCCTCAGTGTCGGCGGCAGGAGTTGCAGAGGGGGGAGGAGCAGTGCGTTTCCGCACTCCTGCTGGTGCTGCTGGAGGAGCAGGAGGGCGGGTGGCTGCTGTTGCTGCTGCTGCTGAAGGCTGTGCAGTGATGGGTGTGGTGCCACTGCCAGCACCAGATGCCTTCAGCCTCTGGAACTCCTCATGCTGGTGGAAATGTTTCGCAGCAAGGTGGTTGATGAGCGAGCTGGTGCTGAACTTTAAGGGGTCTGCACCTCTGCTCAACTTCCGCTGACAGTGGTTGCAAGTGGCGTACTTGCTGTACACTGTGGGCATGGTGAAAAAACGCCAGATTGGTGACAAAAACGACCCCCTACGGCATGGAACCGCTGCTGCCTGTCTCCCTGTGGTGGTTGGGGGGGGGGGGGGGCTTGGGTGCGGCTGGTGGTGGTACTGGCAGATGCTGCTGAGCCTGAGACACCAGCAGGCTGTGGGACCTGCCTACTGCTGCCAATGCTTGCAATGATGCGCCTCCTTGCAAGGCCCACAAGCGCATCCTCCTCCTCCTCCTCAGAGCTGCTGAGGACGACATCCCCTGGAGGTGGTGGCACCCAGTCTCTGTCTTTCACCGTGTCATCATCAGCCTCCCCCTCCTGAAACATGTCCTGCTGGGATGATGACCCCCCAAATTCCTCTCCTGATGCATGGATGGGCTGCTTGACTGTCGCCACAGTCTTGCTGTCCAATCCCTCATCCCCCAAAGTGCCCATCAGCATCTCCTCCTCAAAATCGCCAACAACAGCAGACAATTGACGCATCATGCCTGGGGTCAAAAGAGTGCTGAGTGACAGGTCGGCGACTGACGGTGAACTGGCCTCCTCCCCAGGCCCTGCTGGGCAGCTGCTGCGAACAGGGGTGGTGGTGGTGGTGGTGAGGGTGGAGGCCTCGGATGCAGAGCTGGTGGCTAGTGTTGGGCGAACAGTGTTCGCCACTGTTCGGGTTCTGCAGAACATCACCCTGTTCGGGTGATGTTCGAGTTCGGCCGAACACCTGGTGGTGTTCGGCCAAACTGTTCGGGGTTCGCCCGAACTGCAGAATGCATGGCCGAACATGGCCGAACAGGGCCCCTGTTCGGCCGAACAGGGCCCTGTTCGGCCGAATACTGCCCCCCTATGCCCCCTATGGGGTCGCAGGCATAAGGGGGGAGCATGCCCCGATCGCGGGGGGGGTCGGAAATTCCCCCCACCCCCTCCGCTAGCGCTCCCCCCTCTGCCCGCTTCCCCATACAAAAAGTTTGAAACAAGTTCAATAGTACCTGGGCTGGTGGCACTGGCTGGCAGTGGAGTGAGGAGGAGTCCGAGTAGCAGAGTGACGTTGAGGCCGGGCAGCGGGCGGTTCAGCGCTAGTACCCTTGTGGTACTTCCGCCCTTTCTCTGACCTCACGTCCTCTGCATACGAGGGTACGCATCACGCGTACCCTCGTATGCGTCATCACGCAGAGGACGTGAGGTCAGAGAAAGGGCGGAAGTACCACAAGGGTACTAGCGCTGAACCGCCCGCTGCCCGGCCTCAACGTCACTCTGCTACTCGGACTCCTCCTCCTCCTCACTCCACTGCCAGCCAGTGCCACCAGCCCAGGTACTATTGAACTTGTTTCAAACTTTTTGTATGGAGAAGCGGGCAGAGGGGGGAGCGCTAGCGGAGGGGGTGGGGGGAATTTCCGACCCCCCCCGCGACCGGGGCATGCTCCCCCCTTATGCCTGCGACCCCATAGGGCCCCCAAAATGGGCATGTTCGGGGGTCCCATTGACTCCCATTGAGTTCGGCGTTCGGGCCGAACATGCCGAACATCTGGCCCATGTTCGGCCTGTTCGGCCCGAACCCGAACATCCAGGTGTTCGCCCAACACTACTGGTGGCGGGCTGCTCATCCTCCGTCATCAGTTGCACCACAGTGTCTGCATCCTTTTCCTCAATGGGACGTTTCCGACCCGGCTGGAGGAAAATCGGAGCAGGTGCTACACGCTGCTGCTGCTGCTGTGTCTCTGCAGCGTGAGTTGCAGATGCTCCTGCTGGGCGGCGCCCAAGGCGTCCACGGCCAGTGGCTATGGGAGGAATGTTAGCCACTGACGCTGCTGCTGCGGAACTGTGCATGGTGGCGCGGCCGCGCCCGCGGCTTGCCACAATGCTGCTCCCTCTCCTCCTGATTCCCTTGCTGCCCTTCCCCTTGCCCAAACCGCGCTGGCTGCCACTTCCAGACATCTTCGATGTTTTGGGCGTAAACACAAAAGTTTTTGAAAAGGGCGGGTGAAAAGTGGGGTACTTTAATGGAGTGGGTTGGTGGGTGAGGTGACTGAGTGAGTGTCCCGACTCCCTAGTACAGTAAGTAAGTAGTAACAGTCAGGAAGTACAACTAGCAGTTACAATAATCAGTAGTAATCACAAGGAAATAGAGTGTGTGTACACTACAGACAGTGAGTGCACGCACGCGCAAACACGCGCAGGAGCTGGCCTATGAACAGAGAGTGAGTGAGTGTCCCTAGTACAGTAAGTAAGTAGTAACAGTCAGCAAGTACAACTAGAAGTTACAATAATCAGTAGTAATCACAAGGAAATAGAGTGTGTGTACACTACAGACAGTGAGTGCACGCACGCGCACACACGTGCAGGAGCTAGCCTATGAACAGTGACTGAGTGAGTATCCCTACTACAGTAAGTAAGTAGTAACTGTCAGGAAGTAGAATTTACAATAATCAATCAGTAATCAGAAGGAAATAGAGTGTGTGTACAGTACACAGACAGTGAGTGCACACACACACACGCAGGAGCTAGTAGCCTATGAACAGTGACAGTGAGTGTCCTAGTACAGTTACAGTATATAACTATTCAGAAGGAAATAGAGTGTGTGTACAGTACACAGACAGTGAGTGCACGCACACGCAGGAGCTAGCCTATGAACAGTGACAGTCAGTGAGTGTCCTAGTACAGTTACAGTATATAACTATTCAGAAGTAAATAGAGTGTGTGTACAGTACACAGACAGTGAGTGAGTGCACGCACACGCAGGAGCTAGCCTATGAACAGTGACAGTCAGTGAGTGTCCTAGTACAGTTACAGTATATAACTATTCAGAAGGAAATAGAGTGTGTGTACAGTACACAGACAGTGAGTGAGTGCACGCACACGCAGGAGCTAGCCTATGAACAGTGACAGTCAGTGAGTGTCCTAGTACAGTTACAGTATATAACTATTCAGAAGGAAATGGAGTGTGTGTACAGTACACAGACAGTGAGTGCACACACACACGCAGGAGCTAGTAGCCTATGAACAGTGACAGTGAGTGTCCTAGTACAGTTACAGTATATAACTATTCAGAAGGAAATAGAGTGTGTGTACACAGACAGTGAGTGCAAGCACACTCAGGAGCTAGCCTATGAACAGTGACAGTCAGTGAGTGTCCTAGTACAGTTACAGTATATAACTATTCAGAAGGAAATAGAGTGTGTGTACAGTACACAGACAGTGAGTGCACACACACACGCAGGAGCTAGTAGCCTATGAACAGTGACAGTGAGTGTCCTAGTACAGTTACAGTATATAACTATTCAGAAGGAAATAGAGTGTGTGTACACAGACAGTGAGTGCAAGCACACGCAGGAGCTAGCCTATGAACAGTGACAGTCAGTGAGTGTCCTAGTACAGTTACAGTATATAACTACAATACAAAATACAATCACTAAGTAGTAAAGGACAGCAGAAATACTGTCTAATACTATCTAATACTGTCTAATACTGTCTAATACTAATGAGAAATAAACTAACAGAGGACAGGAGGACAGCTGCCCACACAGGCAGGCCCTGAGGCCTAAAGCTGTAAGCCTGCAGCAGCTGTCTGAGTCTCTCTCTATGTAACACAAAAGCTACTAACTAAAATACAATGTCTATCTAACTAACAACAATATAGGTGTGTATAGGAGGTGTATGTGAGCAAAAACGCTAGGTAAATGACCACAATAGAGCTCTTGCTAAGCCAAAGCACAAAGGAGCAACTCTCTCTCTATGCAAGTCTCAGGCAAGGACGGAGAAACGGAACATGGCGGCCGCTATTTATAGGGTAGGGGCTGGCCAGGGTCCCCCTCAGTTATTGGCTGCCGTCAGAGGGCCTGGGAGCCCTCTGATTAGCTCTAAGGACATCAATCTGGGCTATGACGCTATTCGAGCTCTGTATTCGAGCTCGAATAGCGCCGTTTGCTCGAATAGCTCGAATAGTGAATGGGCTATTCGCGTTTACTCGAATAGCCCATTCGAATAGCTGCAGCTATTCGGAGCTCGAATACCGAGCTCGAATAGCTGAAAAAGAGCTTGAATATTCGAGCTACTCGAATATTCGAGCTCTGCTGAGCACCACTGTAAACTTTATCACTACTTATCACACCTAAATGATCTATATCTTGATTGTTTTCCCCTCAATTTAGGCTTTTTGGGGCTTATACTTGTTTTCAATAATTTCTGCACTTTCTATGCATTTTGTAGAGAAATGCAAATTAAAGAATGAAAAAATACACCATTTCTCCAATTCCATCCCTTATCATTTTAAAATAAATAATGCTACTATAGATAAAAGCTGCACATTTTATTTGCCCATTGGTCCTGGGTATTACAACATTTAAATGTTGTCCCTTGTGCACTGTATGATATATCATTTGTAAGTAAATGTATGTATTTTTTCTGGGTTTTTTTGTACCACCTTATCAATATACGGTAATATATCAATAATATTCTCTCATTACATTCATATTAAAAAAGTTCAGACACCACGGTAACTATATATTTTTTCTTAAACGTCACTTTTTTTAAACAGGCGTTTATGTTTGGTACCTATGGCGTTGGGGGCTTGGAGGTTTAAAAAGTATTACATTTATTTATTCATTTTTTGCTTTGATTTTACTTTTTGGGCACTAGATGGTCCTATACAGTATCCTGGAAGTTAGCACGAAGCTGGGGGTTTAATACGGTAAGTATTACATTTATTTAATACTTTTTTGCTTTAATTTCACTTTTTGGCCACTAAATGGCGCTATACAATATCCTGGAAGTTGGCAGGAAGTGTTTGATCATTTTTAACTACATTTGTTACTTTAATTTTTATGAATGAACATGCCTCGTGATTCAAGGCATGTTTATTCATTCACAGGTGCTTCGATTGGCTTAGGGAACACATGTTCCCCTTTACAAATCTCAACGTGAATGAGCACCTGACCCAATAACACTGGAGGCACAGGTACATCCAGACTGACTTAGCACAGCTCAAAGGGGACGCATATATGCATCCACTATGAGTAAAGTGGTTAAATTATAATAGTAATCTAATATCGGTACCTACATCGGTCTCGTGATTGGCCATTTTGTGTAATCTCATGTCCCTGACTGTCTTTACACTATCTGCTCCTTCATGTCCTCTCGCTTTCTTAAATTTAATACAGACAAAACAGAAATGGTTATTCTTGTACCTGGAGCATCAGCTCCCTTGCCTGATATAACAGTTGATTCGATAACACTCCAATAACTCCAGTCCCTCTGGCTGTTGTTTAGGTGTAACATTCAATTATGATGCCTCATGCAAACTTCACATTAACACGCTAATCTCCTCCTGTCTATTCTAATGGAGATACATGCCTGTATGTGCACCTTCATTACTAAGATACTTCTTTTAGGAGGGGAGGGGGGGGGGGCGCAAAGAACAAGTAGATAGGAAGGAAGGGAATACCAATAAGCAGGCCTTGAGGTGTGTATACTAGGAAACACTGACATTTTATTTAAACACTTAAAGTGTACCAGAGAGAAATAATATTAAAATATTTATTCATATCTGGGGCTTCCTCCAGCCCCATCGGCACGGACCACCGTCCTCCATCTCCACCTCTTTGGTACCGGGTCCCATGATTTCGGCCAGTCGAAGCCAGTCTGTGCAAGCACAGTGCGGAAAGAGTGCGCTGCGCTTGCTCAGACTGGCTTCGACTGGCCGGAGTTATGGGACCGGTACCTAGGGCCGGTCCTAGACTTTTTGCTGCCTGAGGCAAACTTGTGAGGATGTGTCTCATGTTGTTTTCCAGTGCAGGAAGAGTTAAAAAAAAACTTCTGTTATCTATACAAAAGAGCTTCTCTGAGCTATTCCAACTGTCGAATACAGTCCTGTTTTTTGAAGCACTTAAACAGCCAGGAAACAGTGAGAGACAGCTTGAGATAAGGTTTTACTGCAGGGAAGTTCAAAGGGTCATTATTTCTGCTTTGTTTTATAGCTTAAAAGACAGAGTGTGGTTTCTAAACTGCAAATATAACAGTATGATGTAATGTAAAAAAATGTTCCATTCTAAAACTAATGTTCCATTCATTATCCGTACTACACATACAATTTATTATATCGTCAATTATATCAAGGTATTATTTTTTTTTTTGTGGTTTAGGTTAGCTTTGTTTATATTATTATTATACACAAGAATAATTGTAGCACAAATCCTTTACCTGCTCCCCTTTCATTTCTACATCGCACTGGTGAACGCAGCGTTCCACGGCTTGACTCTTCGATCGCTGGCGTCGGCACTGACATTCCCAACACCCCACCTGCTGAATTTAACATGAAGTGCCTTATTAGGCCGGGCGTGTGCCAATTTACATTCCCTCTATTCTAAAGAGGGCCTGACTGTGTCCCTGAGCTGATTACCGGCCCTCCTAATGACTTGTTGGGATGAAAGCCCTTGAAGAGCAGCGTGTGGGCGACCTCTCATCAATAATTCATCGCTTAGGTCAATCAGCACAAGTACAATATAAAGCCCGGCTGTGGCAGGCTGGTCTGGGGACTTGGGGGGTTATGTGCCGGACTCCGATGTCTTCGGTCAGTGGAATTACAGCAGTCTGTATATATGGAGTTCATAGATCCCCACATGAGGGCTGCATGCAGGACTGATCTCTTCCCCTCACTCACTGTGGGCTGCTGGGGGGCGACTGGTCCAGACGGGGCTTGTTAAGGATGATCTACATTCCTGGAGCAAAACTCTGAAACAAGCAGGTAGCATTAGGCGCCCGCAGCGAGTTCCTATCCGCAGAATCCATATAATAAACCGGACGGGAAAAGCCGATCGGATGTAAAAATTCCCTGCGCTGTCGGAGGCGGCTGACCGCCATCAATACATTATACAGGCTCTGACCTCCCTACAGGTCAGGCCCTACTCTGATAGGAGCTTTATCCTGGACTGCTGCAGAATCCTTAAAGGGAGCCCAAAGTGGGGGGGATATGGCGGCTGCCATATTTATTACCTTTTTAACAATACCAGTTGCCTGGCTGTCCTGCTGATTTATTTGGCTGCAGTAGTGTCTGAATCCCACACCTGAAACAAGCATGCATCTAATCCAGTCAGACTTCAGTCAGAGCACCTGATCTGCATGCTTGTTCAGGGACCAGGGCTGGTTCTAGACTTGTATCATTACCTCCCAACTTTTTGAGATAAGAAAGAGGGACAATTAAGCCACACCCCTGCCACACCCATAATCACGCCCATGGCACACCCCTAGTCATGCATACCATAAAGATTTTATAAGAAAACTAGGTTGTTTTATCATTCAAACCACACTGGTCCTTTTCATTCTGGTTCATTTCCTTTCATATTAACATTTGAAAATAAGAAAAATATTAATTTAAAGGATGGGAATAAAATCTTGAGTCAATTAAAACAATCAGTAGAAAAAAATACATAAATTTACATGTGTCCTGAAAGAGGGACAAATGGGGGAGAAAGAGGGACTGTCCATCCAAAAGAGGGAGAGTTGGGAGCTATGCGTGTATGTTTTCCCTGTGTGGGTTTCCCCCGGGCACTCTGGTTTCCTCCCACATCCCAAACACATGCAGATAAGTTAATCAGCTTCCCTCTCAATTGGCCCTAGGCCTAGTCTATAATAGACATATGACGATGGTAGGGATTAGATTGTGAGCTCCTCTGAGGGACGGTTAAGTGACAAGGCAATATACCCTGCACAGCGATGCTATAAATACTAAATAACAATAATGGTGCAATAAAAACCTGACAAGGACATCTGCAGTATGAGAGGTGTAAGCAGAGGAGGGCACTATTCAAAGCATATATATGGAAGTGCTCATTACCAGCATAGCACTATCAGGGCCAGGCTGAGGCAGAGGCGAGAGAGGCTCCAGCCTCAGGGCGCAGTGTAGGAGGGGGCACAGGGCCAGGCAGAGGTGAGAGAGGCTCCAGCCTCAGGGCGCAGTGTAGGAGGGAGCGCAGGGTGGGGCAGAGGTGAGAGAGGCTCCAGCCTCAGGGCGCAGTGTAGGAGGGGGCGCAGGGCGGGGCCGAGGCAGAGGTGAGAGAGGCTCCAGCCTCAGGGCGCAGTGTAGGAGGGGGCGCGGGGCCGAGGCAGAGGTGAGAGAGGCTCCAGCCTCGGCGCAGTGTAGGAGGGGGCGCACACCTCACTCAGCTATCATTCCCCTATTGTGTTTGCAGCAGAGAGATATAAGAAAAGGGGTATACCTGGCAGTGACTGCAAGCCAGATAACTAGCGATTAGGTATTGGGGGTGTTTGGGGCCCTGGAACGCCTCTTAGTCTAATAGCAATCAGTGTGTGACGGCTGGGGGGAGGGATGGGGGAGGAGCCTCAGTGTAATATCAATCAGTGTGTGACGGCTGGGGTGGGAGGGATGGGGAGGGGCCTCTTAGTGTAATAGCAATCAGTGTGTGACGGCTGGGGTGGGAGGGATGGGGGAGGGGCCTCTTAGTGTAATAGCAATCAGTGTGTGACGGCTGGGGTGGGTGGGATGGGGGAGGGGCCTCTTAGTGTAATAGCAATCAGTGTGTGACGGCTGGGGTGGGAGGGAAGGGGAGGGGCCTCTTAGTGTAATAGCAATCAGTGTGTGACGGCTGGGGTGGGAGGGATGGAGGAGGGGCCTCTTAGTGTAATAGCAATCAGTGTGTGACGGCTGGGGTGGGAGGGATGGAGGGAGGGGCCTCTTAGTCTAATAGCAATCAGTGTATGACGGCTGGGGTGGGAGGGATAGGGGAGGGACCTCTTAGTGTAATAGCAATCAGTGTGTGACTGCTGGGGTGGGAGGGATGGAGAAGCCTCTTAGTGTAATAGCAATCAGTGTGTGACGGCTGGGGTGGGAGGGATAGGGGAGGGACCTCTTAGTGTAATAGCAATCAGTGTGTGACAGCTAGGGTGGGAGGGATGGAGAAGCCTCTTAGTGTAATAGCAATCAGTGTGTGACGGCTGGGGTGGGAGGGATAGGGGAGGGACCTCTTAGTGTAATAGCAATCAGTGTGTGACTGCTGGGGTGGGAGGGATGGAGAAGCCTCTTAGTGTAATAGCAATCAGTGTGTGACGGCTGGGGTGGGAGGGATAGGGGAGGGACCTCTTAGTGTAATAGCAATCAGTGTGTGACAGCTGGGGTTGGAGGGATAGGGGAGGGGCCTCTTAGTGTAATAGCAATCAGTGTGTGACTGCTGGGGTGGGAGGGATGAGGGAGGGGCCTCTTAGTGTAATAGCAATCAGTGTGTGACTGCTGGGGTGGGAGGGATGAGGGAGGGGCCTCTTAGTGTAATAGCAATCAGTGTGTGACTGCTGGGGTGGGAGGGATAGGGGAGGGGCCTCTTAGTGTAATAGCAATCAGTGTGTGACTGCTGGGGTGGGAGGGATGAGGGAGGGGCCTCTTAGTGTAATAGCAATCAGTGTGTGACGGCTGGGGTGGGAGGGATAGGGGAGGGACCTCTTAGTGTAATAGCAATCAGTGTGTGACAGCTGGGGTTGGAGGGATAGGGGAGGGGCCTCTTAGTGTAATAGCAATCAGTGTGTGACTGCTGGGGTGGGAGGGATGAGGGAGGGGCCTCTTAGTGTAATAGCAATCAGTGTGTGACTGCTGGGGTGGGAGGGATGAGGGAGGGGCCTCTTAGTGTAATAGCAATCAGTGTGTGACTGCTGGGGTGGGAGCGATGGAGGGGCGCACTTTGGTGTCTCAGCCTTGGGACTAGTACTGTGTGCAGGGAAATGTGGATGATTCTAATATTACAGAGCACCCAACAAGCTCATGGTGAACCAGAACTCCTAGTAGTTTATGATTCTAATATGTGTGTTCTCTGCCTTAGTTAACAATCTAATTTAATCCTCACTGACGCAGCTACACTTTGGTAGTGGGATCTTATTGCTTTGTTGACATCTGTACACACAAATGGCACAAGTAGCGGGACGCAATACATCTTCCTGAAACGCCTTTTAGCGGAACACAAAGGGAATTAGCCTAACCATTGGTTCAGGGAACGTTATTTGGCATTTATTGCAAATCAATGCGACATAAACCCTCTGGATTAAGTTTACAATTAGGTTAACTGCTGAGACAAAGGTAAAATAAAATTAATTAACTTCCTCAGAGCCATCAATACGGCCAGACGTGACCCGCAGACTAACAATGTGTGAAACAGGACACTTAAACTCCCGCACATACAGTTTGTATGAGCTAGAAGCTGCTCATTATAACATCACCTTAACTTCAGCCATGTGGCTCCCTCCTCCATGTTCTACCGACGCCGGGCTCTTCCACAACCCTGGCTTAACGAGGAGATCAAACTACTGAAACGCCACTCCCGGATAGCTAAACGGTGCTGGCGATAAAATGATTTGCCTGAGCATTTCCAGAGAAACCAAGAAGCTTTACATACACTCTCAGACCGGCCCTCTCAGCAGCCAAACTTTTCCTCACTAATCTCTTAACAGTCCCACAACCCTAAACTACTCTTTGCTACATTCAACTCCCTCCTCCGGCCCCCACCTCCACCTCCCACTCCCTGCATCTCAGCCGAGGACTTTGTCTCCTTCTTTAGTGTCAAAATCACCAACATCAGAAAAAAGCTTTACCCATCATCCTCCTCTCTCCATACAAAACCCCAAACCTTACATCTTCACTTCTACAACTAACTTCTCACCACTATCTGAACTCACGGGCCTATATGCAATTCACTTTTTCACCTGAGTTTTCTCCTATTAGATAATTTTTCAACTTCTTTTTAAAATAACTTTTCAGCATTTTATAATCAAAAAAGTACCAAAAAGTAGGTGAAAAAGTACTATGAAAACTATTTTGAGTATTTTCTTGCTTGCTGGTAAGTTAAAAAGCATTTTATTGGCAAGGTGTGAAAATGTCACCCAGGAAAAAACGCAGGAGAAAAAAGTGAATTGCATATGGGCCCCTGTCTCCTCTCTCATCTCTAAATCATGTCCCACTACATGCCCCCTCCACCCCATGCCCCCTCACCTCATTACTCACTTATCCTCTACCATCTCGCCTACCTAAACCTCCCTCTTCAAACTTTCTCTCACCAAAGGCATAGTTTCAGCCACTCTCAAACAAGCCTTCATAATGCCTGTACTAAAAAAAAACTTCTCTTGACCCCTCTTCCCTGTCCAACTACTACCCTATTTCTCTCCTCCCCTTCTCTTCCAAACTACTTGAGCGCAACGTCTACACAGACTTAGTCTGTCACCTCACTGCTAACTCTCTGTTTGACGACCTCCAATCTGGATTCTGCCTCAGCTACTCAACCGAAACTGCCCTACTCAAAGTAACGACTGACAACGGCTAAATCTAAAGGTCTCTAGTCAATTCTCACCCTCCTAGACCTCTCTTCCGCTTTTGACGCAGTGGACCACCCTCTCTTTCTTCAAATCCTCTCATCCATGGGCATTCAGGGTCTTGCTCTCTCCTGGCTTTCCTCTTATCTCACAGATTCTCTTCAGAGTCGCCCACTCCAGCACCACCTCCTCTTCACGAGTCATGACCTCTCACTGTTGGAGTTCCCCAAGGCTCAGTCCTCAGACCTCTCCTTTTCTCTATCTACACTTATGGTCTTGGTCAGCTCATCAGTTCCTTTGGCTTCCAAAATCACCTATACGCTAACGATACCCAAATCTACATTTCAGCACCTGACTTGGTTACTTTAACAGCTCGTGTCCCTGACTTTTTCAATGCAATCACCTCCTTCACATCCTCCTGTTTTCTAAAACTCAATATGGACAAGACTGAAATGGTAATCTTCCCTCTGCACAATGCTATTCCCCTGCCTGGCATCACTTTTTCTGTTGATGGTACTTCAGTAACGCCTGTTCCCTAGGCTCGCTGCGTAGGTCTAATACTGGACTCCAGTCCAGCCAGTGTTGCCAACACCTCCCTTTAATTACAAACACATATGAATTATACAGGTCTTGGGGCTAGTTGATTTTAGGTTCGGTACGGATTATGTCCGTAGCCCCAGAACCTGCATAACTTAGATGTGTCAGTATTCAAAGGGATAATTTGTCAACCCTGCTCCCAGTGGGGATTGAATTTCAATCCCTCGGGCAACATTGCAGGGCCAAGTCTGCACAGACGTATCGCTGGCTGGCATCGAGTTCTGTTGTTATGCAAGAGGAAGGGCTGGGTGGGCAACAGAGTAGCATGCCATTTACGTCACATAGTGGGGGGGATGAGTGGGGAGATCAATGTTCTCGGCCAAATTGATCCGCCAGGCTAATCACTGGACATGGTGCCCGCTGGCATCAAGGGCCGCTGTACGCTGAGATCCCCTAAATAGACTTTAGGAGATCTCCCCCAGCACCTCCCCTTAACCATAAATGGATCCACAATAACCCAGGTAGAGTAATTCAAGTTTCTTGGGTCCACGAACGAAAAACCTAAAATGGGATAACAATACGGCCACTATTGTCAAGAAAGCACAACAGAGAATGTACCATCTACGGCAGCTGAAAAAGTTTGGCCTACCTCAAAATCTAATGGTGCAGTTCTACACTGCAATCATCGAATCCACCATAACATCATCTATGACTGTATGGTTCAGCTCCTGCTCAGCATTAGAATAGGGGAGGCTGCAGCGCATCATCCGAACAGCGGAAAGGATAATTGGCTGTAGCTTACCTTCCCTGCAGGATCTTTACGCTAGCAGGTGCAGAGAGAGAGCGACCTAGATTGCCTCTGACCCCTCTCACCCAGCTCACTCCATCTTCCAGCGCATGCCTTCAGGGGTAAGATTCCGGTCAATCGCTACAAAAACCTCCAGCCACAGGAACAGCTTTTTTCCTCAAGCGGTAGCCATGCTTAATGCTGAACCACGTTAGAGCTGCTAGGACTTGATAGTAATCAGCACAGAACTGTAAATGAACAATTCTCACATTGCTTACTGCCACTATACTTGCATAATGTCCTTGACTAGTAATATACACACTGTCTGTCCTTGTATTGTTTGTGTTTGTGTTTGTTAAGCAACTGCCAAGACAAATGCCTTGTAGGTGCAAACTTACTTGACGAAAATAAATTGATTCTGATTCTGATGCTAGACAGGGGCGGTTGTTGTCGAGTTTCTTTTGGTGTGTGTTCTTGGCTGACTTTTTTTCTTTAAAGGTTATTATATTGTTGCCGAAAGTAGAGAGGAAGTTCGGAGTTCAGGTCCGCTTTAACACTGGAGGGAAGGCCTCCAGTGCTGGATGACAACAACACTCACACTAGATAGTCACCATAAACAGTCGCCTCAGGGAACAGAAATCTAACGTACGTGAACGCAACTGAAGTTCTATTAAAGTGTTTAAAGTGGAACTCCAGTGAAAATAACGTATTGAACAAGTGTTTTATTTTTACAATAATTATGTATAAATGATTTAGTCGGTGTTTGCCCATTGTAAAATCTTTCCTCTCCCTGATTTACATTCTGACATTTATCACATGGTGACATTTTTACTGCTGGCAGGTGATGTCAGTGGAAGGAGATGCTGCTTTCTTTTTTTGGCAGTTGGAAACAGCTGTTATTTCCCACAATGCAACAAAGCTCCCACAGTGTGTTGTCAGAACCATGGTCCTGACATCACACTGTGGGAGGGCTTTCACCACAATATCAGCCATACAGCGCCCCCTGATGATCTGTTTGTGAAAAGGATTAGATTTCTCATGTAAAAGAGGGTATCAGCTACTGATTGGGATGAAGTTCAATCCTTGGTCTCCTTAAATTGTACTACAATTAGCAGCACCATTTTTACATCACAAAGGGAGTGTAGGTATTTTGATAGAACTAAAAGGTTGAAGAAAACATATGTATATCATACATGATTCCAAACATTTTTTACAAATCAATAATTGCAAAGTGGCGTGTGCGTAATTATTCAGCCCCCTTTGGTCTGAGTGCAGTCAGTTGCCCATAGACATTGCCTAATGAGTGCTGATGACTAAATAGAGTGCTCCTGTGTGTAATCTAATGTCAGTACAAATACAGCTGCGCTGTGACGGCTTCAGAGGTTGTCTAAGAGAATATTGGGAGCAACAACACCGTGAAGTCCAAAGAACACACCAGACAGGTCAGGGATCAAGTTATTGAGAAATTTAAAGCAGGCTTAGGCTACAAAAAGATTTACAAAGCCTTGAACATCCCACGGAGCACTGTTCAAGCGATCATTCCGAAATGAAAGGAGTATGGCACAACTGTAAACCTACCAAGACAAGGCCGTCCACCTAAACTCACAGGCCGAACAAGGAGAGCGCTGATCAGAAATGCAGTCAAGAGGCCCATGGTGACTCTGGACAAGCTGCAGAGATCTACAGCTCAGGTGGGGGAATCTGTCCATAGGACAACTATTAGTCATGCACTGCACAAAGTTGGCCTTTATGGAAGAGTGTCAAGAAGAAAGCCATTGTTAAAAGAAAAGCATAAGAAGACCTGTTTGCAGTTTGCCACAAGCCATGTGGGGGACACAGCAACCATGTGGAAGAAGGTGCTTTGGTCAGATGAGACCAAAATGGAACTTTTTGGCCAAAATGCAAAACGCTATGTGTGGCGGAAAACTAACACTGTACATCACTCTGAACACACCATCCCCACTGTCAAATATGGTGGTGGCAGCATCATGCTCGGGGGGGGGGGGGGGGGGGGGGTTGGTGCATCTCTTCAGCACGGACAGGAAAGCTGGTCAGAGTTGATGGGAAGATGGATAGAGCCAAATACAAGGCAAACTTGGAAGAAAACCTCTTGGAGACTGCAAAAGACTTGAGATTGGGGTGGAGGTTCACCTTCCAGCAGGACAACAACCCTAAACATAAAGCCAGGGCAACAATGGAATGGTTTAAAACAAAACATATCCATGTGTTAGAATGGCCCAGTCAAAGTCCAGATCTAAATCCAATTGAGAATCTGTGGCAAGATCTGAAAACTGCTGTTCACAAACGCTGTCCCTCTAATCTGACTGAGCTGGAGCTGTTTTGCACAGAAGAATGGGCAAGGATTTCAGTCTGTAGATGTGCAAAGCTGGTAGAGACATACCCTAAAAGACTGGCAGCTGTAATTGCAGCAAAAGGTGGCTCTACAAAGTATTGACTCAGGGGGCTGAATAATTATGCACACCCCACTTTGCAATTATTGATTTGTAAAAAATGCTTGGAATCATGTATGATTTTCGTACCACTTCTCACATGTACACCACTTTGTATTGGTCTTTCACGTGGAATTCCAATAAAATTGATTCGAGTTTGTGGCAGTAATGTGACAAAATGTGGAAAACTTCAAGGGGGCCGAATACTTTTGCAAGCCACTGTATGTATCCTGTGGATAGGGAAATACAGACAAACATTGAAGCCATATCTCCAGCAGCTGTGTGTCCTCCAGGGGCTTATTAAAAAGCTGCTTTTCCGCATTAATCATTACAGGAAGGAGCAGGAAGGTATTCTGTGCGTTGCCCTCAGGCTGCGCTTCCATTGTTGTCCCCTGGGGGGCGCCATCAGGTTCTGACAAAAATAATCAGGCTGACATCTCAGTGGACCGAAGAATGTTAAATAAATACATTAAAGAAAAAGCAACGCATAGAAATGAAAAGAGAAACGTAAACTTCGGAAGTAAAAAGAAAATCACTTTATAGATTGAGCGGTTCTGTTTACTTCCATACGAATAGGAGTAGCTTGATCTTCTCGCACTGTTTCCCAGAATGCTCTGCCCTTCCTGGTACTAGATTGTAGTTAAGCAAAAAATAATTGAAGCCATTACAAAATAAGTACTTTAAAAATAGAAGAATAGATAACAGAAAGTGACTGATACTCTTTGAGCAATTCATTCTTGTTGTTTAACCACTTCCTCTCCCCTGGGGCGAGCAACTACATCCCTAAAAATTACCTCTTCCCCTTGCAGGGACGTAGCTACTACAACCCTTCCAGCCGTTCGCTCCCCTATAGCCGATCGTTAGATGGGAGAATCTGTCCCTCTATGAATGGTCACAGGCATCAAAGAGATGCCATGATCATTTACTTCCCACAGAACCTATGCACGCATTACTTCCTATTTATCATACTATAGAGATACAATAGGAAGTAATGCGCGAGGACATCTTGTGGCCAAATAGTAAAATTACACCTACAAACTTTTATTTTAAAAAACAACCCACAAATACATTTTAAATAAACACGTTACCTTCCACACTATCCCACAATGACCCTTTCTTTTTTAATTAAATTACAATTTAAAAAAATTACATAAATAGTTACTTTATGGGACTGAACTTTTTTATTATGTATGTCAAGAGGGTATATTATTGTTAATTTTGAAATTATGGGCTTGTAAATAGCGACGGACACAAAACTGAAAAAATGCACCTTTATTTCCAAATAAAATATTGGCGACATACATTGTACTAGGGAAATGTTATAAACGTTGCAATAACCGGGACAAATGAGCAAATAAAATGTGTTTTAATTACGGTAGCATGTATTATTTTAAAACTATAATGGCCTGAAAACTGAGAAATAATGCATTTTCTCAATTTTTGTTTCTCTTATTTTTCCTGTTAAAACGCAGTTAGAATAAAATAATTCTTAGCAAAAAGTACCCCCCAAAGAAAGCCTAATTGGTGGGGGAAAAAAGAGATATAGATTGTTTTGTTGTGATAAGTAGTAATAAAGTTATAGGTGAATAAATGGAAGGAGTGCTGACAGGTGAAAATTGCTCTGATTTTTAAGGGGAAAAATTATTGGAAATGAAGGGCTTGATCCACTAAGACAAATAGCACGCCTTATCAAAGTTAGCACGCCTTATCAGAGTAGCATAGCAAGCACTGCGAACCAGCAGGGGCTCAGGGCAGGACGAGTGGAGCTCTCGTCATTGCCAATTAGCAGGCATAAGTTTGTAGCGCCTGCTATGCTACTCTGATAAGGCGTGTTAATACTAAGGCTTCGCTTACTTTTGCCACAAGCAGATATGGTCATGTAGGCCATTTGGGCGCGAATTGCGTATTGTGTCACACATGCCCATACGTCATCATGTGCACATCCATACGCATGCGCAACAGAACATGTGCAAAACAGACGACCTGCTGCACTCGCACATGTACAGCGTCACGCCAACGCCTTTCAGCGCCAACGCTCCTGCCGCAACACGCTATGCATGCATGCAAAAAATGGCAGGCCCCCATGAGTTGAGACCCGACAAGATGCGCCTGGACACCTGCTGACATCCGTGCGTGCCGGCCGCCTTGTCTGGACAGGTGACTGACCGTGACAGTGTGTAAATGCAGAGTGTATCACAGCGACAGCTGTGTGCTCACCAGTGCTGTGCTTCAGCCCAGGACAGAAAGAGCCTAGGCACACAGGGGCAAAGGGGGGCACAGGGGGGCAGATGTAGTACAAGGGGACAGAAGGAGGCACAAGGGTCCAGGAGTCAGAAAGGGGCCAGAAGGAGGCACAAAGGAGGGACAGGAGGAGGCACAGGGGGGCAGAAGGAGGCACGGGGGGCAGAAGGAGGCACGGTGGGGGGGGGGGAGAAGGAGGCACGGGGGACAGAAGGAGGCACGGGGGACAGAAGGGAGGCAAGGGGAGTAGAGGTAGCAAGAAGGACTGAAGGAGTCACAAGGAAACAGAGGCGGACAGAAGGAGGCACAAAGAGGGGACACAGTGGTGCCTGCCTGCAATTTACACTATCCAGACCTTGTGATGTCTGCTCTCTAGGGACCTGCAATGCTGCTGTTCCTCAGGACACAGATCTTCCTGTGGCTGGATAGTGTAATGGTTAAGGGCTCTGCCTCTGACACAGGAGACCTGGGTTCAAATCTCGGCTCTGCCTGTTCAGAAAGCCAGCACCTATTCAGTAAGGAGTTTCTTGGGCAAGTCTCCTTAAAGAGACTCTGTAACTTCGAAAAGATCTCCTGGGGGGTACTCACCTCGGGTGGGGGAAGCCTCCGGATCCTAATGAGGCTTCCCACGCCGTCCTCCGTCCCACGGGGGTCTCGCTGCAGCCCTCCGAACAGCCGGCGACAGATCCGACTGTAATTTCAATATTTACCTTTGCTGGCTCCAGCGGGGGCGCTGTGGCTGCTTTCGGCTCGGAAATAGACGGAAATACCCGATCTCCGTCGGGTCCGCTCTACTGCGCAGGCGCCGGAGACTTGCGCCTGCGCAGTAGAGCGGGCCCGACGGCGATCGGGTATTTCCACCTACTTCGGAGCCGACAGCCGTCAGAGCGCCTGCGCAGGAGCCAGGAAGGTAAATATTACATCACGGCTGTACGGAGGGCTGCGGCGAGACCCCCGTGGGACAGAGGACGGCGTGGGAAGCCTCATTAGGATCCGGAGGCTTCCCCCACCCGAGGTGATTACCCCCCAGGGGACGTTTTGCCGTTACAGTTCCTCTTTAAAGAGAACCCGAGGTGGGGTTCTTCCCAGGGCCGGGCCGAGGCATAGGCTGGAGAGGCTCCAGCCTCAGGGCGCAGTGTAGGAGGGGGCGCAGAATTCATTCAGCTGTCATTCCTAATTGTTTTTGAAACAAAAATAAATAAGAAAAGGGGATATATAGCAGTGACTGCAAGCCAGATAACTAGATATTAAGGTGTTGGGGAGGTTATGGGCCCTGTGGCCCTCTTAGTCTAATAGCAATCAGTGTGTGAAGGCTGGGGTGGCAGGGATGGAGGGGCGCACTTTGGTGTCTCAGCCTTGGGTGCTGGAGGACCTTGTCCCTGCTCTGGTTCTTCCATCACAATCCATATACAGAGGCTGGGTCTGCCTATAGAGCCCAGCCTCAGTTGCTAGTTGGTTTCCTTCAAAGACCCCCCTGCGCTGTCAGACCCCATAAATCACAGCCGCGCTGGCGACACGCAGCGTGTCGCAGCCGGCTGTGTTTACCTCACTATTGTCAGTCTTGCCGCTCCCCCGCCTCCTGAATCGCTCCGGTCCCCGCCCATGTCCCTTCCCTCGCCGCTGATTGGAGGAAAGGGACGTGGGCGGGACCGGAGCGATTCAGGAGGCGGGGGAGCAGCCGAGACTGACAGTAGCGAGGTAAACACAGCCAGCTGCGACACGCTGCGTGTCGCCAGCGCAGCTGTGATTTATGGGGTCTGACAGCGCGCAGGGGTGGGCTTTGGAGGGAACTAACTAGCAACAGAGGCTGGGCTCTATAGGCAGACCCAGCCTCTGTATATGGATTGTGATGGAAGAACCCCACCTCGGGTTCTCCTTAACACTGCTACCGCCTACTGAGTGCGCTCTAGTGGCTGCCTCGCAAGCACTTTGAGTCCGACAGGAGAAAGGCGCTATACAAATACTGCAATTATTACTATTATTACTTCCTGCTACCTGCAGCAGAAGTAGAACACCCGTGGGGGTGGGGGTTGGTCAGGGGGCAGGGCTTCATTTGGGGGTGGGTCTCAATCCAGGGGCATGGTGCCTCCCAGGACCAATGGCACTCCAGGCAATGGAGGAGGTAGGCAGCCTCAGGAAAGGAGGATCAGAGAAAGGAACAATCTGCAAAAGGCAAAGCGAACAATCAGCGTTATCCCTGTGAAGTGCTGCAGCTCTGTGAGTCACTTGGACAAAACACAGAACTGTTCACTTGGTGATAAGGCTCGCAAGCTGTATAGCAGAGACCAGCAAGCAAGCTTCAAAAAGGCAACATAGTGACACAGAGTAGAATGTAGTCAATTATTCAGGATGGAGGCTGGAAGTTTCAGGGA
Source organism: Hyperolius riggenbachi (assembly GCF_040937935.1). Taxonomy (NCBI): domain Eukaryota; kingdom Metazoa; phylum Chordata; class Amphibia; order Anura; family Hyperoliidae; genus Hyperolius; species Hyperolius riggenbachi. The sequence continues at coordinate 8,911,677 of NC_090656.1, forward strand.
ACCCGCTAGTGGCAGAAGTTTTGGCGCCTATGCGGAGCCCATAGAAATATCGGCAATGGAAGGGAATTTGGGCGCTCGCTGCGGCATACATTTGAAAAAGTCGCGAGCTAATTTAGGCGCGACGTTAAATACCGACATTACTAGCAATATTGGTAAATAACAATTTAAGCGCAACGGTAAATTACAAAATCGATAACAAAAAACTGTAAATAACGATTTAATTGTGGTATTACATTATCGGTAAATTTACTGATCATGTTGACCCTAACTATAACCTAACCTCTCCCTACTCTCACACAGAACCCTCCCCTGATGGTGCCTAACCCTAAGACCCCCGCTGGTGGTGCCTAACCCTAAGACCCCCTGGAGGTGCCTAACCCTAACCACCCCCCTGGTGGTGTATATTGTACTGTAACTATACCTAACCCTACTCTCACACAGAACCCTCCCTGTACCTATCCCTAACCCCTAGACCCCCCTGGTGGTGCCTAACCCTAACCACCCCCCTGGTGGTGCCTAACCCTAAGACCCCCCCTGGTGGTGCCTAACCCTAAGACCCCCCTGGTGGTGCCTAACCCTAAGACCCCCTGGTGGTGTATATTGTACTGTAACTATACCTAACCCTACTCTCACACAGAACCCTCCCTGTACCTATCCCTAACCCCTAGACCCCCCTGGTGGTGCCTAACCCTAACCACCCCCCTGGTGGTGCCTAACCCTAAGACCCCCCCTGGTGGTGCCTAACCCTAAGACCCCCCTGGTGGTGCCTAACCCTAAGACCCCCTGGTGGTGTATATTGTACTGTAACTATACCTAACCCTACTCTCACACAGAACCCTCCCTGTACCTATCCCTAACCCCTAGACCCCCCTGGTGGTGCCTAACCCTAAGACCCCCGCTGGTGGTGCCTAACCCTAAGACCCCCGCTGGTGGTGCCTAACCCTAACCACCCTCTGGTGGTGCCTAACCCTAAGACCCCCTGGTGGTGTATATTGTACTGTAACTATACCTAACCCTACTCTCACACAGAACCCTCCCTGTACCTATCCCTAACCCCTAGACCCCCGCTGGTAGTGCCTAACCCTAAGACCCCCGCTGGTGGTGCCTAACCCTAAGACCCCCGCTGGTGGTGCCTAACCCTAAGACCCCCGCTGGTGGTGCCTAACCCTAAGACCCCCGCTGGTTGTGCCTAACCCTAAGACCCCCCCGGTTGTGCCTAACCCTAAGACCCCCGCTGGTTGTGCCTAACCCTAAGACCCCGCTGGTGGTGCCTAACCCTAAGACCCCCTATGTGATGCCTAACCCTAAGACCACCTTAATGTTTATTTTTTTATTTTAATGGAATTTTCTGAATAAAAACCTTTGAAACTAAAACAGAGAGGAAGTTCTGAGTTCAGGTCCTCTGTATACATACTGCTGGTATCGTCATAAACCTTTATCCCTCTGCTTGTCATAAATATTCCTGTTATTTGTCATGGAAGCAGCATGCCTGTGCAATAGGCGGAGTACTTCTTTACACCAACAATCTTTATTTTTTCCCCCATCCCTTTTCTTCCTGTTTGATGTGGGGGCTTCAGACAGACACCCCTCTCCACTCATAAATATATACATCACAAAATGTCACATCTCCAGTGAAAGGGGGAGCGCGACTGCGTAATGTATTCCCTTTCTAACACTCGGGGAAGCTGGTAATTATCCCGGATAAAAAGCAGAGCGCACGTGCAGCGCCTGCCTGGCACACTTCAGTTATTGATCCCCAATTTGCATGTCATTCAGGTGCATTTCCTCCCCACCGCCCTTCCATCTTAATTAGAAACCTTGTTAGCCAATTAAAAGAAAACCCATCAACCTGAGAGGATCAATTAGACTTTATAATGCTGTAATGGAAAACGCGTGTACTGCGGACGGCTCGCCACAGGTTGAACGTGAAATGCTGTTCGCTGTCTGTATAGATTACAGGAGACTTGTTAGGAGAGAAATGGCTTTGTTACACATTCAATTAGGCTGAGTGCAGCATATAGGCCGTGGTAACTGATATCAGCCAATCAGAATCCGGCCTGCAACCCACTACAAATCACAAATCGCGAACGCAATTACTAGTGTTTTTAATTACGGTAGCATTTTGTAAGCAATTTCTTGAGCGTTTTCTAGCGATTTTGGTAGCGATTTCAAAAAGTGTAAGCTTTTTGCTAGCGATTGTGGTAGCGATTTGCGATTAGCGATTTTAATTGATTGGTCCCATGAGCGATTTGCCAGGGCTTCAATACTTTACATTGAATCACAAACGCTCCCAAAATACTGCATGTCCTGCGATTGCGATTTTGCTCATCGCAATCGCTACAGTGGAATTTGTTACATTCATTTACATTGGCAGAGCGTGTAGGGAAATCGCTAGCGATTTAAATCTCTCCGTAAGGGCCCTTTTCCACTACCAATCGCTAGAGTTTGCGCTGAACGCTAGCGATTGCGATTCAGCAAGTTGCTATTTTTTTGGGTGATTGCGATTGAGCTATGCAATGCACTGCATAGCAAAATTGCGGTAAAATTTGCTCCGAGCCGCGATAACGTTTTAGTAAAAATCGAATCGCGGTAGTGGAAATTACCTTCTGCGATTCCTGTGTTATTTAGCAAACCCTAGCGCTAGTGATTTGCGATTTTGCGATTCAGCATCGCAATCGCCACAAGTGGAAAAGGGCCCTAAATGCTCAAAAAAGCACTCTAGTGGGTTCCAGGCCTCCAACTTAGGCCCAGCGCACACCAAAAAGCGCTAGTGTAGTCGCAAACGCTCAGCGCTTTTTGAAGTGATTTTTCAGAGCGATTCTAGGCATGTGCAGAGCGATTTTCTAAACATGCCTAGTGATTTTCGGAGCATTTTGGTGCAGCGTTTTTTATATTTTGTTACAGTAGAGCTGTAACTGAACAGCTTCTATAACAAAAAGCGCTTGGAAAATCGCTCTGATCTAGCGCTTTTCAGAGCGATTTTCCACTTTCCTATACTTAAAGAGACTCTGTAACAAAATTTTCATCCTTATTTCTTCTATCCTATAAGTTCTATACCTGTTCTAATGTGCTCTGTCTAACTGCAGCCTTTCCTATTTGCACAGCGGCTGTTTTATCTTTGTTATATGATCTAATCTTCTCTCCTCTGTCGGGCTGAGGCAGTCAGGCTGGAATGTGCTGTGCTGCTTGTGATTGGATAGAAGCTATACACACCCTCTCCAGGCCCCCTGCACACGCTGTATGACTCACACACTGAGCTACTCTCAGCCATGTCTTTTGTTTGTAAACACTGCATAAAACTGGCAATTACAAGCCAGGATTGCAGCAGGGAGTGGCAGAAACAGCACAGAGGGTCTCAGGAGAGCATAATGAATAGAATGGTATGCTTTTTATTGTAAGAATTTTAGAGTACAGATTCTCTTCAACATTGAGGCTGAATCGTCTCAGAAATCACCAAAAATGCTGCAGGACCCGTGTTTGCGTTGGGGAAAAAAGCACATTCAAATACATGATTAGCCCATCGCTTTTCAAAGCACTGGCGATTTTAAAAGCACTCAGAAGCGCTCTTGGTGTGCACCAGCCCTTCTGCTGATCTGCAATTGCGATTTCAAACAAAATATCATGATTCGATTTGCGTTTGTGATTCCCGTTCAATAGAACGAGAATCACAGCATAATCGCCCCTGAAACGCTGCATGCAACGCATTTGCGATTGATCGAAATGGCAACCGCTGGAGAGTAAATGTATCCATAGGGATCCATTAGCAGCAGCGCTTTGCTGGTCTCCGGTGATCAGCAAAGCGCTGAAGAATCGCCAAGTGGGAACCAGGCCTTATACTTTTTGCACATCCTTATGCACTCCACTCTCATTGACAAACCATATAGCCTTTGTAACTAACTGCCATGCAAGCTGTTTTTGATTTTAAAAAAAAGTATTTTAATTCAGCATTTTTATTGCTCCGACACATTTTCCACAATGCTTTAGGCCCCTTTCGCATATGGCAAAATATTTATGCAAAGTGAGTTTTTGCGAATTTGCGTTCGCTACACATCTAATGCAAGTCAATGGCATCGCATTGGTTGCGCACTTTAACCTCCCTGGTAGTAAGCCCGAGTCAGGCTCGGGGTTGGAAATACGCAGATCAGAACGCTAACCCTGTGCCTGACTTGTGGTGACCGCCGCAACGTCTATACAGAGCAATGGCGTGCAGCGGATGTCTTCACTTACTTCCCCCGGGAATCAGATGCCGGCAGCCATTCTTCTTCCTGTTCGGCTCTGAATCGTCATGACGACAGTCAGCGAACCCGCTATAGGGTCACAGCGCCACCTGGAGTACGGAAGTAGATCTGCAGCGTTGGATCCCTGGGAAGTGAGTAAGTGCTGGGCTGCTGCAGACTTCTCTGTGGTATAATTATTTCGGCATTTTAGGGTCTGAAAGCGTGCTAAAAAATTGCACCACTTTTTAGACCCTAAAATCTGGAAATTATGATACCGCCCGGGGGGGTTAATGTAAATTTTCAAATCTGAATTTTCAGCAGAAAACAGACGGCCTACATGCGTGCTCTTTTTCGTGAAGGACGTACTAATGCGTACGTATCGGCACTCCGCCGTGAGATGGGCGTGGGGCAGCTCTCCCTGCTGCCGCTTAAATTCCCGGTGGCGTTAAATACTCTTCCCCCTTCGAGTCGTAGCAAATCAGAGAGAGGAGTAATGCAGCATCCAGTGATCGCTGGGACCCCAAATTACCCTTAATGCGCCCCACGCACTATAGAATCATTGCTATAGAATCACCGAGCAACGAAACCACCTGCTCTGCATGTAAATTGCGTATGATGCTGTAAATGGAAATACCAGTGCGTAACAAATGCGAAAAATTCCCATGAGCGTGCCAAAATTTACATAAATAGGTAGGTCCCCCCCCACCCAGCACATGCTCAACGCGCTCCTCTGGAAAAACCACATAATATAGAGGGGAGGGAATCGAAATGCAATTTTTTGCTGTCAAAATTGCACTCAAAAATGTGCACATGCAGGGTTCTGTGTAAGAGTGGGGTTACATTTAGTTGTAGAAAAGTATTGGTGGCATTTACCAATGTTTTACTACCGTCAATATCACTGTAAGTGTTTTCTGTTTTTATTTGGCGCACAATTCACAATGGTATTTATCGTTTAGACTTATATCGGTTTGACCTGACGCTCATTTTTCGTCACGCCTCTATATTGATTGCTGACGATACCTAGAGATGTCCAGCAGGGGCGTAACTAGAAATCACTGGGCCCCCTGCCAAACTTTGAATGGGGCCCCCTCCCCCCGCTTTCTGCATAGATAAACTGAGAATCAATGTTAATCAATTGGCTTGAATGTGTTTGTTTTCCCCATGCAGGTAAAGGCCCAGTGCACACCAAAACCTTTAGCAGATCCTCAAAACGCTAGCGGTGTTTGTAGCAGATTTCAGAGCGATTCTAGGCATGTGGAGAGAGGTTTTCTACACATGCCAAGCTTTTCTGGAGCGTTTTTGTGAAGCAGATTACAAATATTGTTACAGTAAAGCTGTTACTGAACAGCTTCTGTAACAAAAATGCCTGGAAAACAGCTCTGATCTAGCAGTTTTCCAGAGAGGTTTGCGTTTTTCCTATACTCTACATCAGAGCTTTTCAATCTTTTCACTAATTGTACCACTTTTGTCGCCTGAAAATTTACAAGTACCACCCGTGTGACTGCGCAGTAGAGACCACCCGATCAGGCTGGGCTTTTTCCACTAGAATCCAAGCGGAGAGCTGCTACTGCGTTTGTGGATATGCTGACAAGGAGATGTTTGGGCATCCTATCGCTGGATCCCCTCTACTGTGGAGGAAGGGAGAAGCCTCTTAGGCCCCCGAGGTCCTCGCTGTGCTGCCCTGAGGAATACTTCAGACCTCAGATCAGCAGTAACCTGACTATTAGTTTTGGGCGAACAGTGTTCGCCACTGTTCAGGTTCTGCAGAACATCACCCTGTTCGGGTGATGTTCGAGTTCGGCCGAACACCCGATGGTGTTCGGCCATATGGCCGAACTAAGAGCGCATGGCCGAACGTTACCCGAATGTTCGGCTAGCGCTGTGATTGGCCGAACGGGTCACGTGGTTCGGACCCGAACGCGCTCTGATTGGCCGAACTGTCACGTGGTTCGGGTAAATAAATACCCAATCCACGTCATTTCTCCGCCATTTGTCTGTGGGTTTAGCTTTGGGTAGGCAGGCAGGGTAGTTCGCGCTCCAGCCACGCTAGCCAGGGTCCCCCCAGTCATTGTGTCGCTGCTGGGAACAGTAGTACACCGCTCACCCACACTATATAGCATTGTGTTTACTGCCACTCTGTGTGTCTGCTGGGAACAGTAGTACACCGCTCACCCTGTATAGCATTGTGCTCTGTGTCGCTGCTGGGAATAGTAGTACACCGCTCACCCACACTATATAGCATTGTGTTTACTGCCTGTCACGATTGTGGAACTTTCCCCGTGATCAGCGCACAACGCGTGCGCTGACACGGCGGAGATCCTCCACAAGCGTATAATTTGCAGGAACCCAGCAAAAGGTGCTACGCACCTGTAGAGGGAAATTCCTGTCGGCAGATGGCGCTGGGGAGTGCAGAGGAACCAATCCTCTGTACCTCCACAAGTGCCAGACAGGAATTGTACGAAGCGCAGAATGCAATCGCAAGAGAGGCGATAGTGAATGAGATTGAGCAAAAGGGATAGGTTGTATGTGTGTGCGCTAATCCAGTCGCCACTCCGCGACCGTGCACACACAACAGCAGATACGAAATAGGAACGCGATCGCGACAGGTGCGATCGCGGGACGTGACACAAGGCAGAACAGAATAGAATACAAGGGTAGCAAAGGCACAGCAAATACAATAAGGAGATACGGAAAACAACAACCGCTAGCTAACCGCGAACACCGCACTCATTCGCAACAGTGCAAGCGGTTATGCGCGATCTCCACGTGATAAGCACAATAGAGACAAGCACGCCTAACTAACCATAAACAGACAAACATGAAACAGGGGACGCGAGCGCTTGCTTAACGGTTACCTCACCGAGCCTGTAGCAAGCGCAGCGGACAAGACAGACACACGAAAAACAAGAACTAGGCAGGAAGGATCCACCGCTCTTCCGCCAGAGCAAGTGTGATCCAAGCAGGAACATAGATCAGAAAGATCCACAGCCGCTAACGCTAGCGGCTAGTGCGATCTCAGCAAGACAGAACGATTCGCTATCAACCGCCGTTGGTGACAGCACAATCGCGACCGACAAGACAGAACAGAAGGATCCCCAGCGCTCGCACAAAGTAGCTAGCGCGATCCCAGGAAACAGAACAGAAGGATCCCCAGCGCTAGCACAAAGTAGCTAGCGCGATCCCAGGAAACAGAACAGAAGGATCCCCAGCGCTAGCACAAAGTAGCTAGCGCGATCCCAGGAAACAGAACAGAAGGATCCCCAGCGCTAGCACAAAGTAGCTAGCGCGATCCCAGGAAACAGAACAGAAGAGATAGCTGGTAGCAACCGCTGCACCAGCTATACTCCAAGAACATAGATCAGAACCATTTCCTGTCAACCACCATAGGGACAGGACAATGGCAAACAGGCAAGACAAGACAGAACAGGCAATACAGATAATACAACCTGACTGGGCTAGAAGGGGAGCCAAAAGCAACCCCCAGGAATTAACTATACTAGATAGCAATGGCTGACACTCCAGCAGTGTCCATCAGGAACTGAGCAAGGGAGGGAAATGACCAGCAAAGCATTCTGGGAAACATAAAGCTCTTATAGTGCCAGTCATCAAAGAAGGCAGGTAGAGGATTTGCATAACGAATGTATGCAAATTCCCCAGCAAGAGAACAGAACAGAAACTTGCAATGAAGACAGGTCTCTGTTCCAGAGACCTGCAGCCCACAGACTAGAGGAATGGACAAACAGCTGTCTGCCTGTGCAGCCAGCTGAGCGGATCATCACAGTACCCCCCCTTCTAGGGATGGATTCCAGACATCCCTCAAGACTGGTAACATCACAAAACTCTAACTGAAGACTCATGAAGGTCAGGACAGCCCGACAAGGCCCAATTCCAGAGTCAGTCCATCCGAAACCGACCTCATCGGAAGCAGAAGCCACCGAAACATGCCCATCAGCACTACAAGTCTCAGCGTAACACCCATCAGGACTGTGGACACCAGAGAAGAAGCCATCGACACCCTCCAGACAATACCCACCACCTTCCAAGGAGCGTCCAAGAATACCAAACCTGCCGCAATACCTGTTCGAAGTGTCCCTTACAACACCAAAGCCATTGCTGATCGTATTCAGGGCACCAAGCAAAACCTTTCCCGGAATCTCCCAGAACGCCTTGAAGCTCCGCAGAGATCCCAAGAAGCCAGAACGCTCACCAGGCTCACATGGAGGACCACCAAGAACCCCTATGGAACCTATGATCATTCCAGACTCAAAATTAGCAGGACTCCCATCAAGATCAGGACTTTCAGGGACCACTTCTGGGCATGCAAGCAGGCAGGCTATATCAGAACATGTCTCCACTGAGGAAGCATCTGAGTACGCTGGTAACCGAGGCACACTTGGGCTTTCTGGGTCACAGAGCACATCGGGGTACACTAGTACAGGAGAAACCTCAGGACATGTCGGGGAACTGCCAACCTCAGAGTCCGACACGACAAGACCAAAACCAGTACCGGGCAGAAAATCATCACGAGTAAAGGTCACAGGTACTGGTCTTTCAAAAGAAGACTCAAATTCAGAATTTTCTGTAACTGTAATATCATCATTGACTACACATGAATGAAGCTCCACAAGAGCTGCAAAAGTAGTCAGCAAGGCAGCAATGCCTACTGAAGTGGGCAACACCTCAGAAGGACCTGGGGGGCAGGAGACATCTCCTTCAAGTTCTGCACCCTTTGGGAGGAACTCGGAGACCTTCAGATCATCAAACAAGACCTCAGGAACATCATTTTTCAAGTTGTCTAAGAAGGATTCTGTACTATCCATGTTACAGGGCAAAACTGGAACTTTACTTTGAGAACAGGGCAGATGTCCCAGGGAAGGTTCCACCATAAACTGAGACTGAATTTCATCATCATGAGTGGAACGTACAGGAATATTCACTGGACCACACACTGACTCCCTAACTTTAATCTCGCTGCACCCAGAACTCTGCGTAGTAATCAAACTAGCTTGCAACTCCAAAACTGCAGAAAGACAGGTAAAAATAGCAGCAATACCTAGACGAGCCTCTAGGGGCAGGGCAGGAGATATTGTACAAGGCAATATTGACTCATCCAGAGTACTGGGTGGAGAGTCAATACTTTCTTCAGAATCAGACTCGCAAATGTCAATGCAAGTGGACATCATGCCTTCATTCATGGTACAGGGCAGGTTCAGAGAAAGCTTCTCTGGACAAGGCAAAGAAGCTTCAGCATCAGATTCGCAAAACCGAAGCGCTGTCTCACTCTTAGATTCGGCTAACAAGGTAGAATCCGAGGAGTCAGAACGCAAAATTTGCGGATCCACGATCGCTTTAGGTTGCGAAACTGACGCTTCCATGTCGCAAACCTCCGCGATCTGCGGAGCAGACTGCAAGGCATCTAGGACAGAAACACTGGAGCAACTGTCATCAGGCAACAGGCCTGCACAGGTGCAAACAGAATAAGACATAGATTCATTTGCAAAAGAAGTGGCGACAACAACAGGAGAAACTTTATTAGACACATCAATAATTTTCTTAACCAGTTCACCCCCAAGGGTTTTTATCCTAACGGACCAGAGCAATTTTCAGTTGTCAGCGCTCCTCCCTTTTATTCCCTAATAACTTTATTACTACTTATCACAAGAAAATGATCTATACCTCGTTTTTTTCGCCACCAATTAGGCTTTCTGTGGATAGTACATTTTGCTAAGAATTTTTTTATTCTAAATGCATTTTAATGAGAAAAACAGAAAAAAAAAGAAAAAAAATCATTATTTCTCAGTGTTCAGCCTTTATAGTTTTAAAATTAAACATTCTCCTGTGGATAAAACAAACACGTTTTATTTGCCCAGTGGTCCCGATAATTAAACCGTTTAGATTATGTCCCTACCACAATGTATGGCGACAGTATATTATTTTGAAATATAAGTGGTTATTTTTCTGTTTGTTCTGGCCATAATTACAAGCCCCTATGTAATAAATTAAAATTAATTTTCCCCCATAAAATATAGAATAAAAAAAGCTGAGTCCCTAAGGTAACTATTTATTTATTTTTTTTAAGCTGATTTTTTTTTTTACAAGTGTTTTTTTTGGGGGGGAGGGTTGGAAGTGTAATTTTATTAATGATGTGTATATACTTGAAAATGTATGTATTTTGTAAGTGTAATATACTTTTTGGCCACAAGATGGCGCTGGTGAACACTCATAGGACGTGTTCTTTTTTTTTTTTTTTTTTTTTTTTTTTTTTACACACTTTATTAAACTGTTACATTTCCTGTTTATGTGAATGGACGTAGCCGCTGTTCGCGGTCACGTCCATTCACTCCAGGCACTGCGATTGGGTAGAGGACTGTTCAGTCCTCTTCCCCAATCGCCCAGCACGGGATCCCGACGGTAATGGCGGCGGTAGCGGCGGACACACGGCGGTAGCAGCGGCGGGAATGCGCGACGTATTAAAACGTCATGTTGCTGTTAATAGCGGTAAGCATGACGTTTTAATACGTTAGGATGGCGGTAAATGGTTAAAGAGACTCCGTAACAAAAATTGCATCCTGTTTTTTATCATCCTACAAGTTCCAAAAGCTATTCTAATGTGTTCTGGCTTACTGCAGCACGTTCTACTATCACCATCTCTGTAATAAATCAACTTATCTCTCTCTTGTCAGACTTGTCAGCCTTTGTCTGGAAGGCTGCCAAGTTCTTCAGTGTTGTGGTTCTGTGATGCATCTCCCCCTTCCAGGCCCCTCTCTGCACACTGCCTGTGTATTATTTAGGATTAGAGCAGCTTCTCTCTTCTCTCTTATCTTTTACAAGCTGGATAAATCCTCCTCTGAGCTGGCTGGGCTTTCACATACTGATGAATTACATATGGGCAGAGCTGTCTGCACTCTGCAGTAAGAAACAGCCTGACACTTCAGTGGAAGATAGCTGCAGGGGGAAAGAAACACACAAATGATCTCTTGAGATTCAAAAGGAATGCTGTATACAGCCTGCTTGTGTATGGATGTATTTTCTATGTGTGGACATACTGTACATCAACCTACTTCCTGTTTTGGTGGCCATTTTGTTTGTTTATAAACAAACTTTTTAAAACTGTTTTTAACCACTTTTAATGCGGCGAGGAGCGGCGAAATTGTGACAGAGGGTAATAGGAGATGTCCCCTAACGCACTGGTATGTTTACTTTTGTGCGATTTTAACAATACAGATTCTCTTTAAAGTTGCATAACTTAGGAATTTTCCCCATGGCAGGCTCACAAACGGACGATCTTAGAGAACCTGAGGGAAAAAATCTGTCTTCCTTAGACACAGGACCACACAGACCTTTTGCAGCCATACGTGCGGTGGCGACATCAGACCGCACTGGTTCAACTTCCACACAAGCAACTGCTCTGAACGACTTGCACTCAGACTTCAAACACTCAGTTGCTTTGGGAAAGGGAATGCATTCAAAACTCACTTTCTTTAAATCCAGAGGATTGGAACAATCGTCCGCTGACAATGTGTTTTTAGCAGATTGAAGCGCATGTAGTTCATCCAAAATCATTCTCCACACGTCAAACAGCGGAGTCAGAGATACATTCACCAGTCTTGATTAAAGTGCATGCAGACTCAATGCACGCATACAAAACTGCTTCATTTTTAGAACGGTATTGATTGCAAAACGATCTCCAATCACATTCCAATTCATAGACCAGGAGCTCGATCTCCCATTTCTCAAACGGGGGTTCCCATGCACACTTAACAAAGGATGAACAATCATAGTGCGCACAGTCTACAGATGGAACTGGAGCAAGAACAGAACGGGAATCTTTTACCTCTTTATTGGGATCAATTAATTGGTGTCTGTGTAATTCATCCAAAATGATCTGCCACACATACATCACCAGATCCACAACACACTTGTCACATTCATCAGAATCAATCAAAAGGCACACAGAGTCAAGACAATCGTTCAGGACATCCGCGCTTTTTGCGATGTAAAAATCACAAAAGGCTTTCCAATCCAAATCAAATTCCTCCACCAAGGCCCCGATTTCCCATGAGGCAAATGGCGGTTTGAACAACCCAGTATCTAAATAATCTCCATATGGGTGGGGATCAGGAACGAGTACAGATTTGACTGCTTTAAAGAGAATCTGTACTCTAATATTCTTACAATAAAAAGCATACCATTCTATCAGACGCGGATCTAGAGGGGTGCAGGCATGGCTAGTGCCATGGGCGCTATTGCACCGTGGGCGCCATGCCTGCTCCCATGCCACTGCTCCCCACTGTCAGCCTCCCATCCTGGGTTGCGCCCCCCAACCCACCAGCCGCTGCCCTCACGCCACCGCTCTGCCGCCTCTCCTGGCAGCGCCCCCCCTGCCGCGTCTCCACTGGCGTCCCCGCCGCCGTCATGGTTACAGACCACCTAGTGAGATCCTTGATTAGAGAGGGCACTCGAGCTACCCGGCCGCTATACTTCAAATGCGGAAGCGACGTCACTTCCTGCATTTGGAGTACGGCGGGTAGCGAGTGCACCTTCTCTGTCCAATGAGCTCACTAGGTGGTCTGTTACCGTGACGGCGGCGGGGACTCACTTGGCTACGGCAGCGGTGGGGGAGCAGCACGCACCAGGATACAGGTACAGCAAACAGCCTGCACCCAGCAACCATTCACTCTGCCCAGCCATCCTGACCTGTACCCAGCCATCCTTCATCCCAGCGTGCACCCAGCCACTCTTTGTCCTGCAGGCAGCCACCCTGCACCCAGTTAGCCTGCACCCAGTTACCCTTTACCCAGCCACCCTTTACCCATGCACCCAGCCACCCTGCAGCCAGCACCCAGCCACCCTTTACCCAGCCACCCTTCACCCCTGCACCCAGCCACCCTGCAGCCAGCAATCACCCTGCAGCCAGCAGCCACCCTGCACCCAGCCACCCTGCAGCCAGCAATCACCCTGCAGCCAGCAGCCACCCTGCAGCCAGCAGCCACCCTGCACCCAGCCACCCTGCACCCAGCAGCCAGCCACCCTGCAGCCAGCACCCAGCCACCCTTTACCCAGCCACCCTGCAGCCAGCCACCCTTCACCCCTGCAGCCAGCCACCTTGCAACCAGCCACCCTACACACAAGGAGGGGGGCGCACTGTCAGTGTTTGCCATAGGCGCCACATTACCCAGATACGCCTCTGCATTCTATTCATTATTTTCTCCTGTGCCCCTCTGTGCTGTTTCTGCCACTCTCTGCTGCAATCCTGGCTTGTAATTAACAGTTTTAGGCAGTGTTTACAAACAAACTAACCAGCTTCTAATAGGCTCAGCTAAGCATAGTGTGTGAGTATGCAGGGGGCCTGCAGAGGGTGTGTATCGCTTCTACCAATCACAAGCAGCCCTGCACATTCCACACAATCAAGCTTTAGCCCGACAAACAGGACAGAGGAAAGATACATTGATTTATTACAGAGACAGTGCAGTTAGGAAAGACTGCAGTAAGCCAGAGCAGATTAGAACAGGCATAGGAACTCATAGGATAGAAGAACTAAGGCTGAAAAATTTGTTACAGAGTCTCTTTAATGTAGTGTGCGATCCTACCTATAGCAGGATCCACATAAGCTTTGGATTGGGGCAAAAACCCTGGAAACTGATCAGCAGATGCATTATAAACATCATTATCATACTGCATGGTTTTGCCCATTTCAGACTTGACAGAAATGACCTCTCTATCTGTGGTTGCCATGGGCAACGGATCTTTCCGCTGGGAAGCCTTCCTAGATCTTTTACGTTTAGACTTAGAGGCTTTGGATGGCTGCTTTATGGATGAAAGAGTAGATGGAACAGCTGATTGAGCTGCTGACAACAACTCATTAAGGGGGTATGGTAATTGAGGTAATCTCAGCCAATTGTGAATTAAAGAGGCCAAGAATTCCAGGGGTCTCTGACTCAGGGTGGTATGATCTAACACATCATAAGCCCACATTGACATTTCGCCCCCCAACAAAATGTAGACCATTTGGGGGGCCCAGGTAGACACTGGGGTGCATTGGAATTCAGGGTTCGCTAACAGTTTCGTACACTCAGACAAAAATTCGTCTGCTGATTCAGGTTCAAGTTTTTTAAATCTCTTAAAGGTACAAGAGCCATATTCGACAAAATCGTACAAATCGGAAATTCCGTCTACACTGGGGTTTTGGGTTAGGCTGGTCATTCTGTCACGATTGTGGAACTTTCCCCGTGATCAGCGCACAACGCGTGCGCTGACACGGCGGAGATCCTCCACAAGCGTATAATTTGCAGGAACCCAGCAAAAGGTGCTACGCACCTGTAGAGGGAAATTCCTGTCGGCAGATGGCGCTGGGGAGTGCAGAGGAACCAATCCTCTGTACCTCCACAAGTGCCAGACAGGAATTGTACGAAGCGCAGAATGCAATCGCAAGAGAGGCGATAGTGAATGAGATTGAGCAAAAGGGATAGGTTGTATGTGTGTGCGCCAATCCAGTCGCCACTCCGCGACCGCGCACACACAACAGCAGATACGAAATAGGAACGCGATCGCGAGAGGTGCGATCGCGAGACGTGACACAAGGCAGAACAGAATAGAATACAAGGGTAGCAAAGGCACAGCAAATACAATAAGGAGATACGGAAAACAACAACCGCTAGCTAACCGCGAACACCGCACTCATTCGCAACAGTGCAAGCGGTTATGCGCGATCTCCACGTGATAAGCACAATAGAGACAAGCACGCCTAACTAACCATAAACAGACAAACATGAAACAGGGGACGCGAGCGCTTGCTTAACGGTTACCTCACCGAGCCTGTAGCAAGCGCAGCGGACAAGACAGACACACGAAAAACAAGAACTAGGCAGGAAGGATCCACCGCTCTTCCGCCAGAGCAAGTGTGATCCAAGCAGGAACATAGATCAGAAAGATCCACAGCCGCTAATGCTAGCGGCTAGTGCGATCTCAGCAAGACAGAACGATTCGCTATCAACCGCCGTTGGTGACAGCGCAATCGCGACCGACAAGACAGAACAGAAGGATCCCCAGCGCTCGCACAAAGTAGCTAGCGCGATCCCAGGAAACAGAACAGAAGGATCCCCAGCGCTAGCACAAAGTAGCTAGCGCGATCCCAGGAAACAGAACAGAAGAGATAGCTGGTAGCAACCGCTGCACCAGCTATACTCCAAGAACATAGATCAGAACCATTTCCTGTCAACCACCATAGGGACAGGACAATGGCAAACAGGCAAGTCAAGACAGAACAGGCAATACAGATAATACAACATGACTGGGCTAGAAGGGGAGCCAAAAGCAACCCCCAGGAATTAACTATACTAGATAGCAATGGCTGACACTCCAGCAGTGTCCATCAGGAACTGAGCAAGGGAGGGAAATGACCAGCAAAGCATTCTGGGAAACATAAAGCTCTTATAGTGCCAGTCATCAAAGAAGGCAGGTAGAGGATTTGCATAACGAATGTATGCAAATTCCCCAGCAAGAGAACAGAACAGAAACTTGCAATGAAAAGACAGGTCTCTGTTCCAGAGACCTGCAGCCCACAGACTAGAGGAATGGACAAACAGCTGTCTGCCTGTGCAGCCAGCTGAGCGGATCATCACACTGCCACTCTGTGTGTCTGCTGGGAACAGTAGTACACCGCTCACCCACACTATATAGCATTGTATTTACTGCCACTCTGTGTGTCTGCTGGGAACGTCAAAAAGCATGCTATCCGCAAGCTTTTTGTCCTCATGCAAGGCCTGGGTTGTTGTGTCTCAAAGCGTGGCCTTCTCCTCCTGCGCCTCCTCCTGTTCCATCACGTGTGCTGCTGCTGGGTTAGCGTTTCCGGTCCCTGTTTATTGAACCTCTTATCTGTATTACATTTATGACTGCATGGCGGCAAAAAGCATGCTATCCGCACGCTTCTTGTCCTCATGCAAGGCCTGGGTTGTTGTGTCTCAAAGCGTGGCCTTCTCCTCCTGCGCCTCCTCCTGTTCCATCACGTGTGCTGCTGCTGGGTTAGCGTTTCCGGTCCCTGTTTATTGAACCTCTTATCTGTATTACATTTATGACTGCATGGCGGCAAAAAGCATGCTATCCGCACGCTTCTTGTCCTCATGCAAGGCCTGGGTTGTTGTGTCTCAAAGCGTGGCCTTCTCCTCCTGCGCCTCCTCCTGTTCCATCACGTGTGCTGCTGCTGGGTTAGCGTTACCGGTCCCTTTTCCTGGAACCTCTTATCTGTATTATATTTATGACTGCATGGCGGCAAAATGCATGCTATCCGCACACTTCTTGTCCTCATGCAAGGCCTGGGTTGTTGTGTCTCAAAGCGTGGCCTTCTCCTCCTGCGCCTCCTCCTGTTCCATCACGTCTGCTGCTGCTGGGTTAGCGTTTCCGGTCCCTTTTTACGGAACCTCTCATCTGTATTACATTTATGACTGCATGCCGACAAAATGCATGTTACCTGTGCAAAGAAAACAGACATTTCCCGCATTTAAAAGACAGTTTTCCCTTTGAAACTTTAAAATTGATTTTCTCAAAAACTATAAGCTCTTTTTCAAATATTTTTTTCCCTCTTGTACCCACTCCCAAGGTGCACATACCCTGTAAATTTGGGGTATGTAGCATGTAAGGAGGCTTTACAAAGCACGAAAGTTCGGGTCCCCATTGACTTCCATTATGTTCGGAGTTCGGCGCGAACACCCGAACATCGCGGCCATGTTCGGCGAACGTTTGCGAACCCGAACATCCAGGTGTTCGCCCAACACTACTGACTATCACTATGCACCATTCACCTGGCTGTCTCTTCACCACTGATCTGAGGTCTGAAGTATTGACCAGGGCAGCACAGCGGGGAGCGAGCGAGGAGGAGCTGAACTTTGTGGAGGCAAGATGGGACCAAGACAAATGGCAGGCAAACCTAAGGTGTACCACCTGGCTCACAGCAAAGTACCACTGGTGGTACGCGTACCACAGGTTGAAAAGCCCTGCTCTACGTTGAGGCAGAAACGCTTCTGCAAACCGCAAAAAACGTCAAACCGATGGTGTGCACCATCCCATTGAAATACATTAGCCAAGTGTTTTCACAGGCGGATGCAGTTGGCGGATCGCTGCTAAAACCGCTTGGTGTGCACTGGGCCAAAAACAGACAGCAGTGAAGAACTGCACACATTTTCTCTATCAATTACATTCATTTCTGTGATAAAACGTGCATGTTTTCACACATACAGACACACATGGCATACAAAAAAACACATACAGAAAAATGACAGACGAGTATGCCCCCAGCTTCAGCTTATTATACTCACTCTGTCCATCTCTGATGGAGCAGACCTGGCTCTACAGGCTCCTTCAGCATCACTACAGTACACAGCACTTGGGGAGGGGTAGAGAGGCTGGGGGCGGGGCTCTGCAGACTCCTCCAGCATCACTACAGTACACAGCACTTGGGGAGGGGTAGAGGGGCTGGGGGGCGGGGCTCTGCAGACTTCTCCAGCATCACTACAGTACACAGCACTCGGGGAGGGGTAGAGAGGCTGGGGGCGGGGCCCTGCAGACTCCTCCAGCATCACTACAGTACACAGCATTTGGGGAGGGGTGGAGAGGCTGGGGGCTGGGCTCTGGACACAAGACCCTGCTGCACACTAAATAGGGACCGTCTACAAGTCTTTTTCTACAAAACTGTATGATTCCTTATCAGTGGCTGAGCAGATGCAGTCATTACAACAATTGTGCAGAGAGGGGCCTCCCTGCTGCTGCATCCCTTGCAGGGTCTATTGTTACGCCCCTGATGTCCAGGGTTTTGAACTTGCAGGGGGTCCCCTCCCTCCGTTAGGACCAAGGCAGCTGTGTCTCTCTATCGCTGCCTCTCAGGCAACCAGAGAAATCTTATTAAAAGCAAAGTGACACATAAAGTATGTTCCTCATTATCACTCTTCTAATTGAATGCAGCCTGATGGATGGAAGCCTCCCCGGGGCGTCAGTGTATCCAGCGAAATCTGATTTTCCAAACAGATATATTACCAATAGGGGAAGGCAGGAGGGAGGGGGGGGGGGGGGGGCAGTAATCTGTCCATCGGCAGCAGAATCCTCTCATCGTGTGGAAAATGCTGGTTAAGAAATGAAGCATAACAGCTATTGCTGTTCATTCATTACAGGGAGAGGCGAATGGTACATAGAACAAGAGACAGAAGATATGGGGAGGGAATGTCTGTCCTCTGCGGTATCCAGACACATGGACAGTAAATGCCAAGGCCATATTCACTCCTGCTCTGGGCAGCCAGTGCCATAGACAGCAAGCTAAAAGAACTGGTGCCTAATCTCAGGGCTGGGTGTAGACTATTTGCTGCCTGAGGCAAACTTGTGAGGATGCGCCCCACCTTCCCGATTTGGAATGATTGCATAGCACCCGACAATTTACTCTGCTTCATTTAATGTTCTCAGTCAGCAAGGGATCATATGCAGAAACCTGAGACATGACACGCTGCAGCTCAACCCAATAACACGCTGGCTGGCTGCAAGTTTGTGACAAACTGCTCACCCTCAGCCAGTCGGCCATTGTCCATTCCTCCTCAGTCAGGACAGCAGTGCCACCTCCTCCCTTCTGCTGTGCAAGTCAAATGGAACACTGCTGCTCTCCTGCCTCCCCCGTCCTTACTCACTGTCAGACTCCTCACACAGCACAACAAGCTGCTTTTCCCCAATGCTGCTTTCCTGCCTCCTCCCTCACTGTCACACTCCTCACACAGCACAACAAGCTGCTTTTCCCCAATAAACAACCAAACAAATCCACTGCGCTCCAATCCAGAGCAGCTCCCACAGAGTAGCGTGTATTCTTTCCCCAGAGTGCAGCTCCTTGACACAATAGGCGCAAGGCAGCTGCCATTATTGTCTCCGCGTACCCTGACCCGCCGGCGCAAGGATCTTATTGGTTCCCCCGCTACTGGCCATAGTGAGGAAGCGTACAGGACGGAATAAACATCCAGAGGACGTGGTGATATGTAACTTCAGTGTGATAAGTGCACTTTTTTATTCAGACACTGTACGTGTTATTTTACTTGTTCAAAGGAAGCATATTAAAAGTTAATGCACCAGAGAGTGCTCCTTGTTTCTCCCCCTGCTTTCCCCCAATGCTGCTCTCCTGCCTCCCCCCTCCTCACTCACTGTCAGACTCCTCACACAGCACAACAAGCTGCTTTTCCCCAATGCTGCTCTCCTGCCTCCCCCCTCCTCACTTACTGTCAGACTCCTCACACAGCACAACAAGCTGCTTTTCCCCAATGCTGCTCTCCTGCCTCCCTCCTCCTCACTCACTGTCAGACTCCTCACACAGCACAACAAGCTACTTTTCCCCAATGATGCTCTCCTGCCTCCCTCCTCCTCACTCACTGCCAGACTCCTCACACAGCACAACAAGCTGCTTTTCCCCAATGCTGCTCTCCTGCCTCCCCCCTCCTCACTCACTGTCAGACTCCTCACACAGCACAAGCTGCTTTCCCCCAATGATGCTCTCCTGCCTCCCCCCTCCTCACTCACTGTCAGACTCCCCACACAGCACAACAAGCTGCTTTTCCCCAATGACGATCTCCTGCCTCCCCCCTCCTCACTCACTGTCAGACTCCTCACACAACACAACAAGCTGCTTTTCCCCAATGCTGCTCTCCTGCCTCCCCCCTCCTCACTCACTGTCAGACTCCTCACACAGCACAACAAGCTGCTTTTCCCCAATGCTGCTCTCCCTCCTCCCCCCTCCTCACTCACTGTCAGACTCCTCACACAGCACAACAAGCTGCTTTTCCCCAATGCTGCTCTCCTGCCTCCCCCCTCCTCACTCACTGTCAGACTCCTCACACAGCACAACAAGCTGCTTTTCCCCAATGCTGCTCTCCTGCCTCCCCCCTCCTCACTCACTGTCAGACTCCTCACACAGCACAACAAGCTGCTTTTCCCCAATGCTGCTCTCCTGCCTCCCCCCTCCTCACTCACTGTCAGACTCCTCACACAGCACGACAAGCTGCTTTTCCCCAATGCTGCTCTCCTGCCTCCCCCCCTCCTCACTCACAGTCAGACTCTTCACACAGCACAACAAGCTGCTTTTCCCCAATGATGCTCTCCTGCCTCCCCCCCTCCTCACTCACTGTCAGACTCCTCACACAGCACAACAAGCTGCTTTTCCCCAATGATGCTCTCCTGCCTCCTCCTCCTCACTCACTGTCAGACTCCTCACACAGCACAACAAGCTGCTTTTCCCCAATGATGCTCTCCTGCCTCCCCCTCCTCACTCACTGTCAGACTCCTCACACAGCACAACAAGCTGCTTTTCCCCAATGCTGCTCTCCTGCCTCCTCCTCCTCACTCACTGTCAGACTCCTCACACAGCACAACAAGCTGCTTTTCCCCAATGATGGTCTCCTGCATACCTCCTCCTCACTCACTGTCAGACTCCTCACACAGCACAACAAGCTGCTTTTCCCCAATGCTGCTCTCCTGCCTCCCCCCTCCTCACTCACTATCATACTCGTCACACAGCACAACAAGCTGCTTTTCCCCAATGATGCTCTCCTGCCTCCCCCCTCCTCACTCACTATCATACTCGTCACACAGCACAACAAGCTGCTTTTCCCCAATGATGCTCCCCTGCCTCCCCCTCCTCACTCACTGTCAGACTCCTCACACAGCACAACAAGCTGTTTTTCCCAAATGATGCTCTCCTGCCTCCCCCCTCCTCACTCACTGTCAGACTCCTCACACAACACAACAAGCTGCTTTTCCCCAATGATGCTCTCTTGCCTCCCCTCCTCACTCACTGTCAGACTCCTCACACAGCACAACAAGCTGCTTTTCCCCAATGCTGCTCTCCTGCCTCCCCCTCCTCACTCACTGTCAGACTCCTCACACAGCACAACAAGCTGCTTTTCCCCAATGCTGCTCTCCTGCCTCCCCCTCCTCACTCACTGTCAGACTCCTCACACAGCACAACAAGCTGCTTTTCCCCAATGATGCTCCTCTGCCTCCCCCTCCTCACTCACTGTCAAGACTCCTCACACAGCACAAAAAGCTGCTTTTCCCCAATGCTGCTCCCCTGCCTCCCCCCTCCTCACTCACTGTCAGACTCCTCACACAGCACAACAAGCTGCTTTTCCCCAATGATGCTCTCTGCCTCCCCCCTCATCACTCACTGTCAGACTCCTCACACAGCACAACAAGCTGCTTTTCCCCAATGATTCTCTCCTGCCTCCCCCCTCCTCACTCACTGTCAGACTCCTCACACAGCACAACAAGCTGTTTTTCCCCAATGCTGCTCCCCTGCCTCCCCCTCCTCACTCACTGTCAGACTCCTCACACAGCACAACAAGCTGCTTTTCCCCAATGATGCTCTCCTGCCTTCCCCCTCCTCACTCACTGTCAGACTCCTCACACAGCACAACAAGCTGCTTTTCCCCAATGATGCTCTCCTGCCTCCCCCCTCCTCACTCACTGTCAGACTCCTCACACAGCACAACAAACTGCTTTTCCCCAATGATGCTCTCCTGCCTCCCCCCTCCTCACTCACTGTCAGACTCCTCACACAACACAACAAGCTGTTTTTCCCAAATGATGCTCTCCTGCCTCCCCCCTCCTCACTCACTGTCAGACTCCTCACACAGCACAACAAGCTGCTTTCCCCCAATGATGCTCTCCTGCCTTCCACCTCCTCACTCGCTGTCAGACTCCTCACACAGCACAACAAGCTGCTTTTCCCCAATGATGCTCTCCTGCCTCCCCCCTCCTCACTCACTGTCAGACTCCTCACACAGCACAACAAGCTGCTTTTCCCCAATGCTGCTCTCCTGCCTCCCTCCTCCTCACTCACTGTCAGACTCCTCACACAGCACAACAAGCTGCTTTCCCCCAATGATGCTCTCCTGCCTTCCACCTCCTCACTCACTGTCAGACTCCTCACACAACACAACAAGCTGTTTTTCCCAAATGATGCTCTCCTGCCTCCCCCCTCCTCACTCACTGCCAGACTCCTCACACAGCACAACAAGCTGCTTTTCCCCACTGATGCTCTCCTGCCTCCCCCTCCTCACTCACTGTCAGACTCCCCACACAGCACAACAAGCTGCTTTTCCCCAATGATGACCTCTTCACCTCGCTCTCCTCTCGCTTCTTCTCCTACTCTGACTGCATGCTGTAAGTTTAAATACACAGTACAAACATACTGCCTCTGTAATCTCTGCGCCTGATGCAAATGTTTCAACTTGCTTCATGAGAGAACCGGCCCTGCCTAACCTGCTTCATTCCCTCTTTTATCCTCCTTTCCTTTGCTGCTGGAAACTTACTGTATTTTTTGGACTATAAGACTCACTTTTACTCTCCAAAAACTGGGGGAGAAAAGTAACTGCATCTTATAGTCCAAATGCAGGGGGTTCCTGACTAGTGAATGCCTGCCAGTACAAACCTCCAACCCACCGCAATGTCGGGGACTCCCTGTACTGTGCCCATGCAGAGGAGGACACCGGGGGACAAACAGAGGGCCCGGGGACACAAAAGGGGCATATAGGAGGACACAAGGGGGACAGAGGAGGACACAGGGAGACACAAGAGGTACAAGGGGATATGAGGATCAAAGGAGGCATAATCCACAAGATACCCCTTCACTGTGGATGCACCAGGTGTAGTATATTTTTTTCCCATGGTTTTTGTCCTCTTTACCTAGGTACGTCTCCTGAAAAATACATAGTCTTATAGTCTGAAAAATATGGGTGCATTTGAAATCTGGTGACTCAGAGAAGTGGTGGAGCACTGGAGTCAGAGGACAGGAGGTCAGAGGACAGGAGGTCAGAGGACAGGAGGTCAGAGGACAGGAGGTCAGAGGACAGGAGGTCAGAGGACAGGAGGACAGAGGACAGGAGGACAGCAGGTCAGAGGACAGGAGGTCAGAGGACAGAAGGGTCAGAGGACAGGAAGACTAAAACCTGAAGAAGGGAAAGCCTTAAGACAGTGCCGGATCATCCACAAGGCAAACCTAGGCAGTTGCCCAGGGCCTGGAAAGAGTCTAAGGGCCTTCTGGATGCTATCACCCACCAAATTTTACTAAAAAAAGCCAAGTGATCATCAGCGATTGGCAAAAACTGCTATCTTCCCTAGGGCGCCATTTTTGGAAGGCCTTTAGTTAAAAATGGCCCTGAATGGAGGACTGGAGTCAGAGGATGGCAAGACCTCTGCCATAAATAATACAGACACACTGCTCCACCTCAACTCCTGCAACGCTAGTTCCGCCTCTCAAAATGCAATTCGCCAATGATTGGCCGGAACCTGGAGCCAATCAGAAACCAGGAATGGTGTAAATAAATAGTCTTTATTGAAGACTGAACGCTCTTATTTTTTCTTCTGCAAACAGATAAATTCAGACACTTTATAAGCTATTTCCCATAAAATGCATTACTCTTAAAGCACACCTGAAGTGAGAGAGATAGGGAGGCTGCCATACGTTTCCTTTTAAACAATGCACATTGCCTGGCTATCCTGCAGACAGGGCTAGATTCCTGGAAAGGCCGCAAAGACTCGGGCCTCGGGCGGCTACAGCCCAAGGGGGCGCCAGGACATGAAGGAGGGGTTTCAGTATATGAAAGAAAAGGCTGCAAATGAGGAGCACCACATGAAAAGCTGTAGAGTGGGCTGGATTTATTAAAAGGCACTGTAGGCTCATGCCTACAGGCGCCTGATGATGGAAAGGCGGCTTCCTTCCTCCTTCCGTACACAGAGTCCTGATGAGAGCGTAAATGAGAGGTTACACACCCTGCTCTCAGCATTCCACTGATGAGATCTCTCTTCAGTCAGGCGCAGCTCTAGCTACATAATACTGAGGATACCTCTGGCTACCTTACACTAAGGGTCACCTGTAGCTACCTATGACAGGCAAGGGAAGTAAGGGAGAAGTGACAGCTGAGACAGCCAGCATGCTTGTGGTGTGGTTTGGTGGGTGTTTGTAGGTGCATGGAGGGCGGAGTCTGAGGTGCCAGGACATCTGTGCCTATAGGCTCCTGTGGTGTAAATCCGGGCCTGGCTATACATAACAGAGGGGCTGCAGTGCATGGATGTTACACATGGAAAACAAACATTCCGCAGTGATGCACCTGATAGGGCTATAGATGTCGCCACTTTTAATACATTTTAGAACTTAAATCAGGAAGAGGAAATATTTTACAATGAGCAAACACTAAATAATTCATAAAGCAATATATTTAAAAATAAGCGATTTTATTCATTTTTATTACATTCCGTACAGTTCCTCTTTAAAAGATGTTTCTACTTTTTTAATAAACAAGAATCCATCTTACATTTGAATTTTGCATCGGATACGACTTCTCTTTAGTTTTCACTTAAAGGGAGTTTCCAGTTTCAGTTCTGTTCCTATAAATTGGAAGGAATAATAACAAACCTGATTACAGCGTGCTTACTTTATGTTTTAATCTGCCCATAAAACCCAGCCATTCCGCGGGCATTCTAAATGCAGACAGCGGTGTCAGAGTTTGCTGCCACTTAGTTGATTAGTCCAGGTGTTGAAAATGAGTAACAGGGGCTCCTGCTTTGTGCAGCTTATTACTCCTGCAGCAAGGTTGGAGTTTCTGAACAGTCTTATGGCAACAGTACTCCAAACATAGCTGGCTGCAAAAAAGAGCTATTTGAGTTTATTGTCAGTTGATGTGGAGGGTTAGTGTTAATAACATTTACAAAAAGACACATCTTTAATTGCAACTTTTTTTTTTTAAAGGGGCTCTATGGCGAAAAATTGTAAAATTTAAAATATGTGTAAACATAGACAAATAAGAAGTACGTTTTTTCGAGTAAAATGAGCCATAAATTACTTTTCTCCTATGTTGCTGTCACTTACAGTAGGTAGTAGAAATCTGACATTACCGACAGGTTTTGGACTAGTTCATCTGTTCGGGGGGATTCTCAGGTATTTATTTATATTCAAAAGCACTTAGTGAATGGCAGTTGCTCGGTCCAACTGCCAAAAAACTGTGCAGCGAGCAGGGAAGTTGGCCAACATCTTTGTATAAATCCTTTTTAGGGAATATCATTATACAGAATAAAAGCCTTGCTGAGAATCCCCCATGAGGAGATAGGCTAGTCCAAACCTGTCGCTTCTGTCAGATTTCTACTACCTACTGTAAGTGACAACAATATTGGAGAAAAGTAATTTATGGCTCATTTTACTCTGGAAAAAATGCACTTCTTATTTGTCTATGTTTGCACACATACAATTTTTCGCCATAGTGCCCCTTTAACTGAACATGAAATTTCCCTTTAAGCGTAAATCCACCCAGTTATGGCATTTTACTTTTAGGTGGAAGCTGATTGGCTGAAACCTGTGTCTCAGAAAGCCCTACTAGAATTCCCAATGACTTCCCCTGCTGGACTCAATATTAGATGATCAAGTCCTTCGGCTGCATTGTTGGTGATGCAAAACAGATTTAGATCCAGCAGTTTGTCGTACTTCACCTGAGTGGGCCCTGCACTTTTTAGATTCACAGTTTTCTACTTTAGGTGCAGGGCTGTTTCTTGGGCAGTGCGGCAAAGGCGACCGCCCTGGGCGCAGACCGGCAAGTAAAAGAAGGGGGCGCAGGCAGGAGGACATAACCGCTAGGAAGCTGGTGACGCACGGTGCAGCCAAATACAGCATGCTGGAACTCTAGTAGCA